>NC_062280.1:58057105-58362894 GCF_902655055.1 Lutra lutra | reverse complement strand
ATATATATAATAAGTGTTTTATATATATTACTATTTATATATTACTATTACTCTCTCTATATAGTAATAGTTTAAAATAACACTTTGTTAACAGTAATTTATATAGTTGTGGTCTCCTTTTTAAGAATGTAAGATTCTAAGACAAGAAATACATCTTGTTCCTTTTTGTGCCTACTAAATGCTTTGTGTATGGTAGGTACTTAATAGATGTTGATTAAAGGGAGTCCATATCTTTTGTTTACTAACATGATAAAGAGAAATATGAACCACAGGCAGAATTCTTTAGGGATGAAATGCTTCTGCTTAAAATACACACATGATTAGGCTACAAATGGGCTGTTAGTCTAAATTACCTGTATAATTTTCTCAGTCTCTAGCTTTACTACTGAATTCCTTGTTCATGCCTAGACCCCCATCCCTACTATCAAGCTAGTCTGTCATTGTCACATAAGCACTTAATGAAGTAGAGAAACAAAATATTCAATGACTGCCTTAAGTTAAATACAGTGAATATCATGTGTACAAAAATGGGAGGCCCGTTAAAATACAGTCTCTACTTGATCAGTGTAATTTCTTAAGTAACATATGGTTGGGGCTTTATTATTGAAAAGCATTTAAATTTTTGTTAAGTGTCATTTCTAAGAAATATATTTTCTTAGGATTTGTTGGAGGTCTCTAAGGGCCTAGAACTGTGTGGAAGTAGGTATGATTATATTTATCAAGGTTCTGGCCAGAAACATACCGTATGTACTTAACATATACTTAAATTTGGTATTTAAAGGATATTTAATAAACAAGAGTATTTACAAATGTGTTGGCAGAAATTAGGGAAGCCAGAAAGGGATAATGAGATATTCTGAGTCCAGCAAAAGATGGGCACCTACCTACCTTTGCTAAGCAGGGTAGGAGGGGCTAGATTGGGAGCCATTATTAGAACTTAGAAGGGTGGCTCTGTGCAGAGGACTGCCAGAGAGGAGCAGTGACCTTCAGCCAAGGACAAAGGCCAACCCATGTTAGGCAGATATCCCTCACTCTCTTCCCACAGAGGGATCTCCCGACTGTGCCTTCTTTTGGAACCAATAGTAACTTGGAGGAAGGAAGATTTCTTCAATGCATAGGTCATTATAGGTCAGCCTCCCAGGGTGTAGAAGAGCGCAGAAAGACAAAGGGAGGTTTGGGGTTCCTTAACTATTTGTTGGATAGATGAATGGCTGCTTACTACTTTTCTTAATGGATGGTTTTGTTTCTTTCCTTTTCCCTTTTTTAAGATTTATTTATTTTATTTGTAGAGAGAGTGGGTATGTGTTGAATGGGGTAGGGAATCGCTTAAGCAGACTCCCTGCTGAGCGTGGAGCCCTAAGCGCTTGGCCTCAGGACCTTGAGATCAGGACCTAAGCTTATCAGGACCTTGCTTAACCCACTGAGCCACCCAGGCGCCCCAGTTTTGTTTCTTTTAATTAACAGTGCTACTTCTTGCCTTCTTAAAAATCTGTATTATTACTCAAATAAGATAAGGGTTACTTAGTGGAGTGCCTCCTGTGTGGAAAGCATTTTGCCAGGCCTGCTGCTATCAACAGTGGATAACTCTCTGTGAAACTAGCTGCTAATGCAGTTGTACCTTTGCTTTACATAACAGACCGATGCTGAAAGGAGTAAAACAACTGTGATATTAAATAGTTTGAAGTGACATTATAAGGTAATGCAAAATACCTCCTTTCAAGTAAATTTGGGAAGCTTACTTTCTAGAGCAATCCTGAAGGGACATCCCTGTCCCGTACAACTTCCAGAGATGGTAGAAATGTTCAGTATCTATGCTGTGATACAGTGGCCACTGGCCCCACGGGGGCTACTAGGCACTTGTAATTGGGCTAGTGCATCAGAGGACCTGAATTTAACATTTTTATTTTTTTTATTTTTATTTTTTTTTTAAGATTTTATTTATTTATTTGACAGAGAGAGATCACAGTAGACAGAGTCAGGCAGAGAGAGAGGAGGAAGCAGGCTCCCTGCTGAGCAGAGAGCCCCATGCGGGACTTGATCCCAGAACCCTGAGATCATGACCTGAGCTGAAGGCAGCGGCTTAACCCACTGAGCCACCCAGGCGCCTGAATTTAACATTTTTAGCTACATGTGGCTAGTGACTCTCATATTGGATACTGTAACTATAACGGATTGTTAAGTAGATATGCAGGACCCAACTTAATTCTTGAATGAAATCCATTTTGAAGTTAGAAGTTGGGTATAGCATTTTCAGATTTTCAGATTACTGTCCTCCATATAGAGGAACCTTATAAATACTGGTCACCAGAATGTAAAGGAAAGAAATTGAAAGCAACTAACGCAGAGCAGGTCCTAAGGCTTTAGATAGTAAAAGCAAAGCAAAAAATACAAGAACCCTTCCTGTTTCGTACTATATGCTTTACAAATGTAGGTTATATTTATTTAGACTGAGTTCTATTTTGAAATGACCACTATATTCAGGTTTCTTATCATTAAACTGTCTACTTCAACTAAAAATATAATACATTTATTTCCATGATGTAGTTATTCTGGATATTAGATCCTTCATCACCACACTAGTTGCTTCCATGCAAAGGGAATTGGTTACAAAGAAGATATTCAAAGAGTAAAGATAGAAAATTAATATGTACACAGCCAGAAGAACATATGACTGTTCTTCATTCATTTTTTTAAAAATTTTATTGAGTTCATAGGATGTGTGTATGTGTGTATGTATTACATATATGTATGTTTCTGTGTGTGTATGTGTATGTTTATTCAGCTTTATAATAAAATGCCTCAATTCGATCTGAGAGTTCCCTTGAAGGTTTATCTGGGAAAAAAAAAAAAGACTCACTTAAAGCCATAATTATTTCATAAGGAAAAGCAGATTAGCACATCATAGTGTAATATATTACCTGTAATACAGCTGAAAATGCTTCTCAGGGCATTAAGTTCATGGATATTTGTTTTCTCATTATTTCTCATACTACTCAAGCCTACCTCTTGCCTACCGTTTTCCACATTATACTTCATTTGACCCATCTTAGACTGTGCCTTTTATCAGGAACAGATTCTAAGTTCAATACAACAGATTTTGAAAACGGTTCAAGAATGTTTTTGTTTTGTTTACTGTGGTAACATACATATAACATAGCATTTCCTGTTTTAACTGTTTTTTGGTGTACGGTTCTGTGGCATTAAGTACATTTACCTTGTTGTGCAACCATCGCCACTCAAGAACATTTTTTAATCCTTAATATTGGGAGGTGATGTTTCCAGTTTCATGGAGATTTGTTTCTTTTCCAAAAAGAACAACGAGAAAATCATCCACAAATCCCCCTTCGTGTCTGTAGAGAAATGTCTAAAATCCTATCTAATGGCATTTTTAGAGTGGTATTAAATTAGCAAAGCTCTTGTAAGCTTGTTTGTTAACACACAAAAAGAACTTGTTGAAATAACTTTTAAAATGAAATTGGCACTTTAAATAGGAAGAAGCAGTTATTTTGCTTCTTTCCATATCACTTCTGAAGGAGTTTTATCAGAAGCCCAACTAACATTCTGGAACAGTGACACAGTGTGCTAGCAAAAGATTTGTGATTGTAATGTATGGGGTCTGTCACATTTTGTGACTCTCCTTCCTTTATTTCTTAAGTTCGCATCCTTTCTTTTGTTCATTTCATTGATTTCTTGAGAGGACCCTAAAACAACAGTGACACTTTTACTCATTTTTGTGTGTGGCAAAACACATGCCTAACAGCGTTCTGTGAAAATACTCAAGGTAAAACCAACTTTCCTTCCACAGTAGAGTTCATCCTTCTTACCTGTTGCCGTGGTAACCAGGTAAACACTAATAAAACTAAATGGGCGTCAAAATTTCCCATGTAATTTGTGTTGAAAATTCTCCATTTAAAAAAATGTGTTAGCCGGGTAGGGGAGGGAAAGGTTCAAGCAGTGGAAGAGAAGGCAAACTTTATTTGAATATAGAAAGAGAGTTGAGGGAGTAGAAATCTGTGTTGCTGAGAAGAGAGTTTTCAGAGCAGACTGTTCTGGTATTTTATACCAATTATGTGCAGCTATTGCTTTGAATAAATTTTGCTGCCCTGCTGAGATTTCCTTTTTACAAATCCTGGAGCAATTATAAGATGGAAGTCTGGAATGTATAAACAATGTCCTTTGAACAGTAAATGAGCCTCATTCTTATAAAACTAAAGGGTAGGAATGTACTACCTTTTATCCTATGGGTCTCTGCCTTTTTTTCTTCCTTAATCACCGGACTAGTGACTAGAAACTAGTGACTCCTGCAAGAGTATACAAAAACATGAATTTTTGCCTAGAAATACTTTTAAAGTATAATTTCCATCAAATTAAAATTTCTCTGTTGCTGTAACATAATAACCAGAATACTTAATACCTGCTCAATATAGCTACTGATTATATATTTCTATTATATTCTTTTGTATTAGTAACCTTAACATAACTGTACATCAGTTTGTAATAGATTACAAGAAACAAAACACAGCACCAAGGCAGTGTTCATGGAGAAAAAAATGACAGCCTTAGAGCATAGCATGAGTCTGAGTTTCCAAATGTCAGCTTGTTTTATGTGACAGAGCAATGTACACTAATCATGGTAAACAATATATAAAATCCTAAGGAGAAGTCAACTGTCACTTGGAGTTAACTGTAGAAAGCCTGAATTCTCCATTATTTTCCTGAACTTCCAGGCCTTATACAATGTTTACAATAAGGTTTGGAGAGTTGCCTAGCACTGGAATATATACAATTAAACAACACAGTTGAACAGCCCTTTTATGTCAGTACTGCTAAAAGACAGCCATTATACTCACATGATAGTCATTCTTGGGACTCTTAACCTAAACAGGAATGGAGAACATTCATTTGTAATTCTGTCTAAGTGCATGTGGGATTTGATTTGATTTGATTCACACAAACCCCAATGGAAACTAAAGATAGCAATAATAAAGGGATCACTGAATGAGAATTATTTCTTTGACTGTCAAAGAATTTAATACTTTTATTTTGTTTGTGACTGAGCGTAAGCATTCAGCTCTTTGGACTTTAATGTAAGCTTATATAAACAAGGGAGATGGTGTTTAAATTTATTACAGAGTGAATTTTATTTGTTTGAAAATAACTTTACATGAGAAATCAATACAAAAATACACTTCCTGGTACCCTCTTTCAGGCATTGACTAAAATAGCAAATGCAAAGAGGTAACAGAATATCATAGATTAAAATGAAACCAAACACAGACTAGCTGTTAAATCCACATCGTGTTTATAAAAGTTCGATTAGGCTAATCTAGTAGTTATACCCAGTACCTGAAAGGTTAATCCTTCAGTATTGATGGCAACAAGAGGCAAGGATACGTAACCAGAGTGATCTTTTTTTTTTTTTGAAAAGGAAAATATTTAAGAGACTGATTTATAGTTCTGTGCTTTAGTAATATAACTATGTATATTTAATACACATACTGGGTTTTCTCTGTAATATTTTTTTCCTGTCAGTTTCCCAGGGATGTTTGGCTTTTATAATCATGAAAATTAGTTTACAACAACATGAAAATAAAGCATAGCAAGATCACATAACTCCATACTGAGAGGAAGGTTTGAATTCAGTTCAGGCCAGTGGTTCCAACTGTTTTTTCTTCCTCTTTCAAGTCTCTTGTCTAAAATTTGAGGATCTGTCAAGCACATTTCTAGAGAGTTTGAACTGCTTGACAGAAAGTTGGTCTGTTATAAGGCCAAAAGGTGTTTTTCAGAAAAAGACTGTCAACCTGATCTATGAAAGTTTTGGATCATAGTATTTGAATGGCTGAGTTAGAGCACCTCAGAAAATTAAAAGGTTATCTGAAGTATGATTTTTCAATAAAAAATTAAGTGGTTGTCTCCTCTTACTCCTGGCCTAAAGCTAAACTGAGTTTGGAGCCCTCAATACAGATAACTTTCTTTAAAGTCCTTTACTTTCTCTTGTAGTATAGATCCTACGACTTCTCAAAATACTTGGTGAGCTTCCATTTACAATTAGAATATATGAAAGGTTATATTGAATTAGACCAAGGATTTTCCAAACACGATTTTGACCTACTTTTGGAAATAAGGGAGGAACTTTGGGGAGCATTAGTTGACAGTTGGACGAAGTCAACCAAATGCCCCAAATATCCCTTAAATAACCAAAGAATCTATCATTTGTGAGTGTGGCTAGACCATTCTTGGACCTGTTTATGTGTTTGGGACACTGAAAGCAATGTGATCCACACACATTGTGAAGTACTATTGGCATTCTTTTTTCACCAAGAAAATAACATTTCAAAAGTTTTCTCCACTCCTGATTTTCCATGACCTGAGGAAGAAGTTTGGTTATGATTTTATAAACTTTAAAAATATCTCCTTTAAATTTATATTTTTCTAGACTGAAGAGTCCTAATTTTAAAATTATACTTGCGTGAAAATATCTCTATTCTTCTAATCATTTTAATTGTTTTTCATTTTGTTGGAAGTGCAATAATTCTAATTTCCTGTAGCATTCAAGATGCACTTGAGTTTTGTCCATACTAACATTGGGTTTTTTACTTTATTTCCAACAAATAATTCTTCATGCCCAATGTTAATTGCTCTTTTGGGTTATGGTTCATGTTGGGCAGCTACTTTTCAGGTGGTCCAAAATGGCTTCCAAACTTTGTTTCATTTGTAACTCATAGTTTAGAGAGATGTCTACTTTACTTTAGTCTCGTTCTTAAAAGTATTGAGGATTATCTGTTACCTCTTGGACCCATTTTCCCACAGCTCATCCTCATTAGCTCAGTATGTCAGCGTGATGAAGGAGAGTTGTATGTAGATGTGGGTGTTTCAATGTATACTGCTTCTTTTAAATGCTGTATAAAAATGTTAAGTTAAACTAGACATTAGTCCAATGGAGATCATTCTTAGAACTCCCAGTAACTTCAAGGAACTTAAGGGACTTAGGTCATGATTTTTATGTTGGGTTCTTGGTACATATCCTTTCATAATAATGCCCTTTGCACACGTATTTATTTTATTTTATTTTATTTTATTTTATTTTATTTTATTTTATTTATTTGTCAGAGAAGGTGGGACACAAGTGGGGGAAGTAACAGGCAGAGGGAGAAGCAGGCTCTCCACTGAGTAGGGATCCTGATGCGGACTCGATCCCAGGCCCCCGAGATCATGACAAGAGCCAGAGGCAGATGCTTCACTGATTGAGCCCCCCAGGCATCCCTGCACACATATTCTTAACTAGACATATGGAGGATTCAGAGGTTGGACATAACCCCCATCTTGGAGAGAGTACAGCATAACTAGAGGAAGTACTACTTAATTAATGGCCCTTAACAACCCAAGATGAGGGTCCTGGATGGTTTGAGGAGAATGGTCTGTGGAAAACTGGAGAAACAGAGCTCACTTCTCTCTAGGGGAGATCAAAAAGGTTCTGTGGAAGGGGAAACATTTGTGCTAGCTTTGAAAGAAATAGTGATCAGGACGAGTGTTGTTGGTGGCAGAAAAGCCTTGTTATGTTTGAGGGGACGGGAGGAGCAGTGTGCATTCAGTCTGGCAAACCATGTAGGAAGACGTGGCAAGTGAAAAGTTCTTACTCTTATCCTTTGGGCAATGGGAGCCATTAACATTTTTAAGCTGAAGAATGACAACATTTTAGGGAGATTAATTTAGCAGATGTATGAAGAATGGGTTGAAGGTGAGGGTAACTCTAAGCATAATAAAGTTTTAAGTATTTTAAAGTCGATTCTCTGGGAATCTTGTCAAAGATTTTTTGAAAACCCCTGACTGAGGTACCGTCTATATTCTTCAAAGAAAATTACAGTTGAACAACTCTTTTCACTACTGATCACAAAATTATTTAAATATAAAATCAAATATGTCTGCAGTGTGTACAAAATATATCTAGTCAAAGTGATTCTACATTTTTCTGTTAATTATTTGAATTTGAAATCCACTTTATAAACTCGAGTACTGTGTAAATCCATTCTGCAAAGTGTAGGAATTTCCTGGCAGATATAAGCTATGATACAATTAGAATTCATTATAGTAAGGTAAATTGTTTTTAACAATAATAACAAAAATAATAATGATAATGATTACAGCTAACATTTATTGAATATTTGCTGTGTGCCAGGCACTGTTCCAAGAAGTGTATGTACACACACACACACACACACATACGCGTGTGTGCGCGCACGTGCAAATCACACGCGCAAATCACTACTGTTAAAATATAACATATAGTAGTTAGGTATAATTTATTTTATGCTAAACAATAAAAAAGGGAAGAGAACAACATATTAATGTGGTTGATAAATAGAGCAAATTTAATCTATAAATATTGTCCCTTTTCATATAATCAAGAAAATCCTATGTACAGGGCACTGTAGGAAATGAATAATGGCACTGTTTTCTATTGACAATTGAAAAAAAACTATAATGTAATTAACATATGCTAGAAAGTAAAAATAAATTGGGTGTACAGAATAATATTTGGGGAGTGGGTTGTGAAGCTATTCCAAGCAGAACACCAGCTTGAATTTGTTTTTCTTTTCCCTCTAGAGCTGCCCAGCAACCTCATGGATTTAAAAATATATCTGTGCAGTTTTACCATCTTGGTTCAAGAGTCCCACATTCAATGAAAATGATAGTTCTTGCATTAGGCTTTAGGTGTTGCCAGTGCTGGTCGAGCCTCTTTACTAAGGATCTTCTTGGAGCACCTGGGTGGCTCAGTCGGTTAAACATCTGATTTTGGCTCAGGTTATGATCCCTGGGTCCTGCGATCGAGCCCCGCATTGGGCTCCCTGCTCAGTTGGGGAGTCTGCTTCTTCCTCTCCTTCTGCCTCTCCCCCTGCTTCTGTTCGGGCACGCTCTCTTTCTCTGTCTCTCTCAAACAAATAAAATCTTTTTTAAAAAATCTTTTTTTTTCATTCCTCCTTTCAGAAATTAATAACCCCACCTCCTCCCTGCTTTTCATTGTTTTATGTATTCACTATGAGGTCAGCTTTTCGTTTCCTTAACTTCATTTTTTGAAATCTCTTTTTTTTACCCACTTATGGAGTTAAATTCCAGAATGTCTATCTCCTATAATTATATATGTTGTTGTCTTGTGACAATTTTCTTTTTTTTTTTTTAAAGATTTTATTTATTTATTTGACAGAGAGAGACACAGTGAGAGAGTGAACACAAGCAGAGAGAGAGAGGGAGAAGCAGGCTTCCCGCTGAGCGGAGAGCCTGATATGGGGCTCGATCCCAGGACCCTGGGATCATGACCTGAGCCAAAGGCAGACACTTAACGACTGAGCCACCCAGGCGCCCCTTGTGACAATTTTCTAAGTGCTTCCCCAGAACCATTTTCAAGTTGTTTGCATAAGTCTGGCTTAAGAGACAGTTATAGGGATACCAGTAAGACCTGAGAGAACACAGGTCAGGATTTAAATGCTGAGATTACTGACTCCCTGAAGAAAATTGGTCTTCTGGGTGGGTGGGAGGTACCAAAGTGGGCAACTAGAAACTTTTAGGAGTGATTCTGGCAGAGGGTTGTCAAACAGTGAAGAAACTAGAACCTACTAGCAGAATGACAAGTGTAGAAAACACCTGAAGCCTTCAAAACCCTGCAGCCCTGAGTTGCCATCAGGGGCCATGTCACCTGTATGGGCAGAGTCTGAGGAGACTTGGGAATCAGGGCTGTGGTGGCAGCAAGGATCCAGGGGGTCAGAACCAGACCCAGGCAAGAACTTTTGGGTCCTTCATGTCCCAGGAGGCAGACAGAGGTCTCTGTTTCAGCTAAGGTTGAGAATAGGGTACACTTGGAGAAGAGCCATGAAAGAATGATCCAGTGTGAGCTAGTCCAGGTGCAAGGGGAGAATCTGTATCTGGAATGTGTATAATTTGTATATAGCTTATTCTCTGACAGTCTTCATGTTTGCTTGTGAGCAGTTACCAAGTCAAGCATTTTGTCCGTTTTAAATGATTTCCTGAACATGCAGTGCTGAGGACTCAGAGTGGGGATTGAGGGCATTGTAAGAGAATATACCAAAGCAGGAAACCAAGCCACTGTCTTCAGAGGAGAAACCTGTATTCCTTCAGGCGGTGACAATAGACCATTTCCCAAGAAGTAGCATCAGGTAACAAGAGACTTTTTGTGCAAGGGTCCCTTGGGGCTGGGTTTTGGCATTTGTACGTGTAATAATCCCAGCACTAGTAAATACTGACTCTGTCCTGGGTAAGGATGCAACTATTGCTAACAGTTTTTCAGGGAGTTGTTACTAAGCTAGCCCTGCTACCTCCTTGTATGCAAGAGTTTGGATCTCTCTTGCCCAGGAAATTAGATGTCCCCTTTCAAAGCTGATTAAAGAAATAAAGTTGCTCTAGTGATTTCTAATATTATAGTTAAAAAAAAAAAAAAAGCCTTGGAGCACGTGGGTGACTCAGTTAAGCATCTGCCTTCGGTTCAGGTCATGGTCCCAGGGTCCTGGGATCGAGTCTTACATCTTCAGGCTCCCTACTTTGTAGGGAGCCTGCTTCTCCCTCTGCCTTCTGCTCCCTTTGCTTGTGCTCTTTCTCTCTCGCTATTTCTTTCTTCCTCTCTTTCTGTGAAATAAATAAATGAAATCTTTAAAAAAAAAAAAGCCATAAGGATAAAGTTCCTTCAAACTTCGCTGCCCAATATAGAAGTTAATCATATTTACTTATGCTGCAGATTTTAACCAAATGATCAAAATTGCATATCCCACATGCTGGGCATAATACTGTTATTTTGAGCAAAAGCTAACCAAAGTAATCATAAAGTACTTTGCTGTTTATCAAATTTTGCTGAAATTGGAGGAATGAAAATAAGTTTACTTCCATTAGAACTGATTTCGTACAGACACCTTTCCAATGCTAGACCATAAAAAGGCAGACCCAAGATGAGGGGTGTGTACATTTACCCCTCTAACCATTTTGTGACCACACTATAAACATAATAATCCAAAAGTAAATCAGATAGAAACAAGCCGCTTGTGAGCAAGGGTCATGCCTTCAATTGCTTTGAAATCTCTGTTATGCATATAGTGGATATATACTAATAAATACTCGAGGAGTGACCCAGAACCATGTGTAACATCATCTTACTCTTTTTAGGAAAATAGCTACTGCATTTTAAAAATTCCAGACGCACACATTTCTCTCCCCACCCACCCAGTCCTTGCCTCCTTCACTGAAATCAGAGTGCATTGTATCGTTGATGGCATGTTTGAGGGCTTGTCAGCCTGGATTCAAGTCCACTTCTTCCGGAGGGGATTTCTGGGTTTGTGTTTACGTGTGTTAGCCACCTGGGGACACTCTCAGTCTGAGAGCCCTTGAGTTCATGTTGTCTGCTGGAGGTTTCCTTGTGCCACACTGGTTGTTTGGGTGCAGTACCAGCCGATGGTTCCGACTCTCAGCAGAGATTTGTTTCCTCATCACCCCGTTTCCTCCTTCACCCAGTCACGAGCCGCAGATGTGCACATCTCCTCGCTGACTCCTTCAGCCCAGTAGGCTGGTTTCTTGTTTGCCCTTCCCCAGAGAATGTGACCTTCTGGTGTCCCAGTTGTCCATGCGCTCTTCTACCTGATTCCTTAGTTTGGAGCATCTCTGATTTCTAAGTGGATCATGACATAATATCGTCCTCTGTTGTTGATGGCATCTTAGATGTGATGAAAGTAGTACTTCGAGGATGCAGTTATCCGGCTGACTGTGGCGTTTGAAAGCCCAGACTGCAGTGCTACGGATTGGGCTGCCCGTGGGGCCAGAACCCTTCTTTTGTATAGAAGATGGTTGGGGCGCCTGGGTGGCTCAGCAGGTTAAGCCGCTGCCTTCGGCTCAGGTCATGATCTCAGGGTCCTGGGATCGAGCCCCGCATCGGGCTCTCTGCTCAGTGGGGAGCCTGCTTCTTCCTCTCTCTCTGCCTGCCTCTCTGCCTACTTGTGATCTCTCTCTGTCAAATGAATAAATAAAAAATCTTAAAAAAAAAAAAAAAAAAAAAAAGAAGATGGTTATGATGCCCTTGTGGGTCTGAGGGTGTGAGCCAATCTGGATGACAGCTGATGTCTTAGCAGTGTTCATTCTGCTAAGCCTGTTTGGGGTTGAGGAAACAAGGGCCCACGATAGTTACTTCATGGTTCTTCACTCTGCCTAAATTTCACTGGGAGATGGCACTCAGGTGACACATTTCGTCACAAGTCCCGATTCTTTTCATTAGTTCTCACTGAATACCCCATCTTTTCCTTAACGGCCACACTCCTACTTTACGAACTTGCTGGTCAGCTGCATCCCTCCTCATTTCTCATAGCAATTAGTCCTCACCTGTTTCTTTGTTCTCATGTGGGCATCCTAGAATGCCCTCCTGAATCCCAGTCTCCGCTTGTTAACAGACTATTTATTTCTCTCCTTCATGAGTGTTGCCAACATTCTCTTAATGCATCTGTCCCCAGGTGATTCTCTTCTTCTTTGGGAAAAGAGACAGGAGGAAGAGAATTAACATGTATTCATTGCCTGCTACCGTCAGGTGCTTTATGAAATTATTTTATATAATCTCGTGACAACCTGTGCCAGGTAATTACTATTATCCTATTTTATGTAAGCTGGGACTGAGGTTCGTGGAGGCCAAGGAGCTGCCCAAGGCCATAAAGTAGGTAAGGAGTTGAACCAGTCTTTGAAACATGTGTCAGTGGGGCACCTGGGTGGCTCAGTGGGTTAAAAAGCCTCTGCCTTCAGTTCAGGTCATGATCCCAGGGTCCTGGGATGGAGCCCTGAGTCGGGCTCTCTGCTCAGCAGGGAGTCCACTTCCTCCTCTCTCTCTCTCTGCCTGCCTCTCTGCCTACTTGTGATCTCTGTCTGTCAAATAAATAAATAAAAACTTAAAAAACAAAACAAAAGAAATCTGTGTCAGACTGTAAGAAGTCAGACCATTTCATTTGATCTCAGTGCTCCATCTGAGGTCTGAGCCTCACTGAGTTTTTGTTTGTTTTAGCTTCTCTTAGGTGACTTATCTACAGTAAAGATTGAACACACATACAGATTTGAGCTAAAGCAGATGCTGCCTCTGACTCAATCATAGGTATAGTCAAATGAAATTTGGGCTTTCATTCGATGGGCGGTGTGTGTGTGTGTACTTGTTGGTTTGGGTTACTGTGTTAACACTTGAGAAATGCGTACTTCTACCTGAGTTAAAAACAAAAGCTGAGGCCTTGCTGATCCAATTCTGAAACATAAAAATCTTAAAATGAGCCTGGTATCTGCTTTGGTGTCTCATTTTTACATGGAGGACTACTTTTGAGCTTCTCCTCTTTAGGATTTGGTAAAGCATCTGTTGAAAGCAAACACTATTTTTTATTTACATTTAGCTACATTCTGAGAAACCTAGAACTTAGGATATAATTTATTGAATACCTTTAATGTCCTAAAAGAAAACATTTTTAGGAACTTTTGTTTTTATAGGTATGATTGACAGACATGTAAACCACTTGCGACAGGAATAATTGCAATAAAATTATAATAAGACACTTTGAGTGTATATATACCATATGATAATACATGAATACATGTTAAGCTAAAAAAAGCTTTACTGATCAGTGTTAGAACCCAGAGAGAGAGGCTTTATGGAAGGTAGGTGACATTCATAATTACTAGATACAGATTGGAATTCAGAAATGTAAGTGTGGGGGGGGGGAGTTGTACACATACCTGTAGCCCTTCTAAGCCTAATTTATTTACTGGCTTCTTGGTCTCTACTGGTTGATCAGACCTAGCCATAATAAGCTTGGGTAATCTGGAAGGCAGCTATGCTCACCACTGTACCACCAATGCTGCACAAGCTTGGGTAATCTGAGCCAGTCTCCTAATCTTACAGGCTGTACCATGAACTTTCATGATTATTAAGTACTCTCAGGAGAGGGCATTAGAGAGAGGAGAGAATTCTGTCCCACAGTCCTCACTCTTGGTTTCTGAGCCAAGCCTGTTTTAATGATTCCACATCAGGATTCCTTCTTCCTGATACGGCTGTGATCTGGTTAGTGTCTGACTTTTTCACACCCTTAAACCTGGCCTCTCTTTGAAGGTAAATAGTAGCCAGGGTAGCCTGACTGCGGGCCTGGGGGCTGACAGGTGATGACTGAGAGTGGTGCCTTTCTTATCTTTATCAAATAAAAAAGTTGAATGAAAAATGTAGGATTGAGTCTGTCACTTGTAGTAACATTGGAAGTTAGCCAACAATATTGAGGCCTGATTTTTTTCAAGACAGGTGGCAATGTATATTTGTTGTGCAGAAACTATATACAGCTACCTTAGAGAAAAAGAGAATAGAAAATACTTCTAGTCTTGGATTTCTATAGCATAGAGCCATGAGACGTTGGGAGTGCTATGGTGGTGTTGTGTCTACGCCAAATTCAAGTTTCACTCTGTCACCTACTGTTGTCACTAGCAGTGACAGGTTAGCTAATTAATCTGTCTTTTGGAAAACTTTCAAAGAGAGATTACCTTATTTGACTTTTTGTTTTTATAATAGTCTGATTGATAATAACTCACTTTGGAACTTCTTCAAAACTCAGTTGCTTTAATGCCTTTTCAAAAACTTGGCAAGAAGATGGTTAAAGGCAAATATTGACAGTTATATTTTTGGAACTGTAGTAATGCGCCATCCTGTAAATAAGCACACTGTAGTTACTCTTGGGCAATTTCGAACCTAACGGAAATCCTTCCTTACTGTATACAGAAAACTACGTTGCAGAACGTGACAAGATTCCTAAATAGGAATTAGTCCACTCATCTGGGCCTTACAAGGGCAAGGATCTGTTCTTCATATCCCAGGGTTAATGACACGTTCAACAAATATTTGTTGAGTAGATGGGCAGTTAAATGAATTTAAGAAAATGTATGACTTTTAAGTAAATGGTACGCAAAGGTAAACTATTTTTAAAAAATCAATGTAACATCCAGAGAGCTGCAGGGAAATAACATAAGAACCTATATATCTACCTGAAAGTATTAATAGCCATTAATGTTTGCCACATATGCTTTACTTCCTTTCTTCTTTTTAAATAAAAGACATAAAATATTGACTTCCCTACTTCCTCACAGGAGCCTGTCATTGTGAATTTTGAGACTACTGTTCATGTCCTTATAGTTTTCCTACATTTATGTCTATTAATAACATACAGTAGTAGATTATTTTGTGTGTGTGTGTGTGTGTGTTTTAAAGATTTTATTTATTTATTTGACAGAGAGAGACAGATCACAAGTAGGCAGAGAGAGAGAGAGGGGGAAAGCAGGCTCCCTGCTGAGCAGAGAGCCTGATGCAGGGCTCGATCCCAGGACCCTCAGACCATGACCTGAGCCAAAGGCAGAGGCTCAACCCACTGAGCCACCCATGCACCCCTATTTTGTGTTTTTAACTTTACATTTAGGATATCATACTCTATGATAGAGTATCATTCTGAAATTTGGTCCATGCAGACTTAAAACGTTTTTGAGGAATGTCCATGTTGTTTACATATTGTATGTCTGTTTTATCTGTTTCATTCCTTCGTAGTTTTCTGTTTTATGCCATGATCTATTCAATTTTTGATGCATAATTGAATTGTTGCACATTTTTTCATTGTTATGGGAACGTGTCCTTGAATATCCCTATCTGGATCTCTTTGTATGCATGTACGGAAGCTTCTCTGGGGATGATTCTGGAAGTAAAGCGGAGAGTCTTGGTGTGTTGTGCGCTCCCTGAGAGGGCGGTCTTTATCCTTCCAACAGCATGCAGGAAAGGATCGCTCCTTCATATTCTTTCAAAGAGGCTTTTGTATCTAGTCAAGTAAAGTGGTTTTGTGGGTTTTTTTTTTTAAGTTTATAGTAGATGGGTTAATTGCTATTTAATTTCACAAAATTCAAATTCTTTTTCATAACTGTAGAGGAAGTAGGAAGACAACATATTACACAAAACACTTGTGAATGAAGTCATGGAATGAACTAGAAGGTATTAGGTTAAAAGCCCTTTTGTTGCCCTCCACCCGGGTTGCTTTGGACTACACCGCAGCGCATCTCATTCAGAAAGGGTGGTGGCCGAACATTCCCCGCTGATGAGACCCAGTCTTGTAGCAGCCTCAACTGATGCTGTTTGAGAGGCATATTAGGAAGTGAAAGATAGCTAACAAAAGGTTCTGGATCAAATAGCTTAAGTGGCTTTCACAGTCATTGGATTAACCATCCTGACCACTCTGAACATCTTCATGAACTTCTCTTTTTTTAGAAAAGATCCCTCTTTTATGTGGAAGTTACTATTAGCAGAAATGAAACCCTCCCTAGTTTTGTCAGAAGGAAAAAAAAAGCATTATGACTACTTTTATGTTATCTTTATCTTGTTGTTGTTGTTGTTTCCTCTCTCTCTTCTGACAGTGGGCTCTGTTTTCCTCTCAGGTCTGCAGGAAAAGCCCATTTCCTTGACGTGCTTTTCCTTTCACGTATAAATAGCAAGTGTTAGACTCCCTTTTTAGCCCCAAATCTCTTCCATTCTTCTCAGATACTCATTCTTCAACTGAAATGTCTATATAAATCAAGCAGATGACCATGGGTAATGTGATGCTCTTTACCTTTTGTTTATATTCTCCATTCTTCTTGCCAGAGGCTTTTATTGTTGAGAGTATCATTTCTATCTACTCAGTACTAGACTCGAAGATAGCATGTGGTTGTCAAGTTCCTCCTGGGTCTCCTCACTGCCTTTACAGTCAGCCTTCCCTTTCCTGCTCTAATCTGACCAGTGTGATACGTAGATTATAGGATCTTATAGGATCGGAGAAGGTTTCCTCAGGGCTGCTACCCTGAAACCCCCCCGGGGCGAAAGACATATATGGGAGCAAAGGGCAAGGATCGTCATGTCTTTGTCATTTCCGTATAGTACTTAGCACATTTGTGAACTCAGTAAATACTAAGCACAAACTCTTAAGTGTCCATTGGCCAGTTATCTGTGATAAATGGCACAAAACAGATTGGTTTTCTTCAACAGACAATATGCATTCAGGCCACTTGAATACCCTTTCTCAGATGCTTGGTGCCTGTTCAAGTTTGGGGCCCCTACGGCTAAGCAGAAGAGAGTTTGGAAAGGAAATCAGTGGGGGCAGAGCATATAAAGCAACAATAGCTAAAACATAATAATACCTTCTGTTATCTGTTGTTCTGGGTCATTGGCTCTCCTCCTTGCCTTCCATTGTCATAGAAAACTGAATATTGAAAGAAATTATAAATCAAGAAAGTGACAACTGTGATGCCATTCAGCTGCCTATTAGCCCGAGGAATTGTTTTAGGTAAGTAGAAGGCCACATGGCTAATGCCTAAAAGAAGCAGCAGGTCCGGGTGCCTGGGTGGCTCAGTTGGTTAAGCGGTTGCCTTTGGCTTGGTCATGATACCAGGATCCTGGGTTTGAGCCCCACATCGGGCTCCTGCTCAGTGGAGAGCCTGCTTCTCCCTCTCCCTCTGCCTGCGATTCTGCCAACTTAAGCGCTCTCTCTCTCTCTGTCAAATAAATAAATAAAATCTTTAAAAAAAAGAAAAAAAGAAGTAGCAGGCCCATGGGAAATTAAACTCTCGCTCCTTTCTCTGGATACCCCCCACCCCACCTTTCTATTCCATTCTACTGGAAATTTGTATTTGTGAAGAATTTGAGTCCTTTACTATAGGCAAATACTCGTGTGGGCCTAATGGAGTACCTAGAGCAGTGAAAAGGGAGGTTATAACTCAGGAGGAAGGCAGTGAGTGGCAGCAGTGGGTGTGAGCTAGGGAGGAGAGTATCTTCCTCAGTCCTGGTAGCCCTGTGGGCTCACCACAGCCCGGAGCTCTCAGAGAGCCAGACCAGCTAGCGGGGCTCTCCTGCCCTTCAGTGACTGACTTCTGTGGTGACTTTAAAAAGGCAAAAGGGAAGGGATCGGAAGTCACACTCCATCCCTCCACTTGCTTGAACTGGTTTGAATGAAGTTCTCGAACTCCAGACACAGCCATGGACCCCCTGCCTACCTGTGATGTTTGTAATGCCACCATTTTCTTGCTTTCATCAGAGCATTATCCCTGTTTTTGTTTTTGTTGTAAAGCACAGTTTCTAAGAGGATAACATTAAGCTTTGTTGTGCATTTAGCTCTTAACTGTAGTAGTCTGGATAAAGAATAGAGACAAGAGGGTGCTGTATGTCTTCAGAAGGGCGCCAACAAGGTCACCAGAAAGGGAGGTTGGGGCAAGGTCATTTCTCAGGGAACTTAGGGAAACGTACCTCCTTCCTCCCTACCTCACGTGTCTACTTTGTGTGGTTGATATGTTAGTGAAATTAGAATAAACTGAGTCCATACCAGGATTTTGGCAAAACAGCCAAAGAGAAAAATTAAATAAAAAAGTAATGGGTTGTCTCTGGTTGAAAAGAGAATGAGTACTGTTGCAGCAGCAGCTTCTGGAACTTTCTTCTCCTGAGAGCTTCTGGCTGTCTGACCTGTGGCCAGACCCCAGCAGTTAATTGTACAGTAATCTTAATCGAGACTCAGTCTCTCTGAACTGCAGTGTCTGTATCAGCAAGTTGTGGTTTGTGGGGCCCCAGGTTGTTGATCCCCTTACCCCGTGGTGACATGCTGAGTGATAAAGGTGCCCAGAAGTGGTCGCCACCTCCTTTCCCTCTGCTCCTCTCGCTTGGTACCTTTCAGAGTCATTAAAGCCCTCAACTTCCTATTAATCCACAGAATGCAGATGCATCTCAGAATTTATGACCAGAATCAGGACATTCACCTTGATTGCCTTGCTTCTGATGAAGATGGAACAGTTTGGGGCCGGGTTGGGTCATCTCCTGTTTCGGGGAGTCTCTACTTTCTGTGAGCCTTCTTGTTTTAACTTATCTACAAGGTTAATGGATTTAATTATGTGTTAGATTGTAATTAAGGATTCTTCCCAATTAATGATGCTGGTGTAGGAAAAGCCATAAATTCTCCCATGTCTCAGTTAGCTTAAACTTGAAATAAAATAGTGTTTAGATGAAGTTCCTCTCTCCTAATATATATTTTTGTGCACATTGGGTTCAATCAATATTGACGAACTGATCTTCTAGAAAGAAGATAAGTGCATTAACCCTTATTTCATCTGTTGAGTTCTGTCAGGTGCTGTGCTTCAATGATTAGTGTCAAGGACAATTCTGCAACTTTACTTTCCAAGTAATGGGAAAGTGGAATAAATTATTTACTGAGAACTTCGGTCGTAAAATGCTCACTGATCGCCTGAGGCAATAAGATTAACTGCATAAGGGAAGATAATATACGATTTGGTCAACAGTTAATAATGATTAACGAGTGGAAGAAAGAGGAAAACTTTTTAAAACAGGGTTAGAAATGTAATGTTTCTGTTGGCTTGTATTTCTGTAGAAAATTTTAAAGCTAAGCATATGTATCATTTTCAGTTTTTTGAAATATGCCATTAAGAATTATGGATTTAAAGTCTCCCCCCAAATGCATTTAATCTTTTAAGCATTTGTGCTATTAAAAAGATCATGGAGGATCAAGTAAAAGCATTTTAAACGTAAATCTTGTGAGCAGGAAGAATGGCGGCACTCTGTTGTGGTGTCCTGTTTATTTTTCTAAGATGAAGCTAAATGGCGTGTGCTTCGGAAGCCTACTAGGGTTTTTCTGGAAGGGTGGTCGCAGCTTAGTTGCCCTAAAAAAGGGTGGATACTTACAGGAAATAGAAATACATATGCCACTGTTAGAAAAGAGACCAAGAAAGCTCTCGAATCCACATGAATGAAAATGATCTAAAATGGCAGAGATAGACTGTCCGTAGGGTTATGTGGAACAAAAATGCAGACCAGGTGAAGACCAGACAATTTCCAAATGTTGTTGCATCACCAGGACAGTTAGACCATGCGGTGGGCATTAGGTCTTGTCTCCAGCAGAGCCAAGACGGTGCTGCCTGAATTTCTAAGGAGTTATTTATGCTGATGCAATTTTTGCCAGGGTGCTTTGATTCGTGGTTTAAGAGTCCAAGCAGAAAATAAAGCGAATGAAGTGAACATAGTGAATGAAGTGAACATAGTGAAACATAGGGACCTGCCCCATCCAAGAAGCCATTCTCAACACTTGTGTGTGCATGGTATATATTATTGGCCTTTGTGTTGAAAGGTTTCCCTGGAGTTTTCCTTCTGAGACCCAGAACCCCAAGGCATAACCCACAGTGCTTACAACAGGTCTAAGCACTTTCTTAGGGTAAAGACTTCAGTAACTTTTTAAATATTAGTAAACTGGGGAGAAAACTTGTTAAAATGTAATATCATGTACGAAACAACTTCTGTAGCAAGTTTCTTGATTCGGTTTTTAAATATTGACAATTTCAAGGATTTCTGAGAATAAATGAAGGCGCATGTTAATCCAGTTATAATCACTGTACCTGAGTAAATATCCAGGGTTACACACCATAAAAGAGTTACCGCCTGTCTGCTGTCTCACGTAATACGCAGCACAGAGTATCTGTAGTGGAGTAGCTACTTAACAGATATCGGTTAAATAAGTAAATGAATTTGGTCAACCAGGCTGTAATAGAAATAGGTTTACATAGGCGAGGTAAATGGGCTTCTGAATAAGGTGTTTAGTAAAGCTCGAGTGTGATGATACGCAAAAATTGAAGCCAGCAGTATCTTTACTCTAAAAGATATTGAACATATGTACTCGATATATCTTTGTATCTTTGTATAATTGCTGTACTCTTCCGCAATCATCTGCCTCCAAAGGGGAGGGCTGCACCCAACAGAGCCAGGAAGTCACTGAGGACGTCACACGGTACGTGAAAAGTGTGACATTCAGGCTAGCGCTGATTCATGCACAACTCAAATGTTGTATGTTGCCTCTTTAGCAAACCTCTGGTCCATGCTTTGAATCCTGTTTTCCAGTTTCAACGTGGGTTTGTGATATTTCAATACTTACCCTTACTTACTTTAAAGACATAAAGCACATCGTGGCTGTGTTTTGAAGCCATTAGTACTGCAAGAAATTGTGCCGTTTTTTTTCTGCCACCCTGGCTGCAGCAGCAAAGCTTAGGACTTGGACCGTGGCCAAATGCAAGCTCTGCTGCTTATTAGGTGGGAAAGCCTAATGGAGCTGCTCTACCTCTTGTAGCCTCAGTTTACCTCTCTGGAAAGTGAGGACCTTACTACTAATGCACAGGATCATTAGTCTTCTCAGCCTCTGTTAAGCTACCCAGAGTCCGTTCTAACTGGCTAGCTGAGGTTTGCTGGGAAGGAAATGAGTATTTTCTGGGTTTGGCACAGCGGCTCTGCTATTCCTGTTGATGAAATGGCCCACAGAGAACAGATCCAGGGCAAAGCAGACTTTAGGAAAATGTGTCGAATGGACCAGGTTGGAATTCAGAAGATAGCAGACGCTGCAAGAGGAGGTCAGAGAAGTAAGAAGCAGTCGAGTTGGGGGGAAGGGTACGCAGGTGGATGGCTGCTAGAGCTCCCGGTCCGACCGCAGCGGGTGAGTAGCGATGGTGACCTGGCAGTGCGGGGCTAGGCTGGACCATCCGAAGACAAAGAATAGGAAAAACTTAAAGAACTTTGGCTCCCATTTGGTGGAGGAACAAATAGTCCCACATATATTAGTATCTCTTGGGGTTGTTATTAGTAATAGGCAGAACATGATAGCTAATGTTGAAGTTATGCTCAGCATGTGGTGAATCATTAGGAGAACTTACATTCAGGATATTGTGCTTAAGAAAGCAGGAAAATCTAAAATACGACTTAGAAAGCTTGTCATGAAAAGACTTAAGGTAGAAATCTTAAGGTATTGTATTTTTTTTTTTTTAAGATTTCATTTATTTATTTTACAGAGACAGACACAGTGAGAGAGGGAACACAAGCAGGGAGAGCAAGAGAGGGAGAAGGAGGCTTTCCGCTGAGCAAGGAGCCCAATGCGGGGCTTCATCCCAGGACCCTGGGATCATGACATGAGCCCAAGGCAGGTGCATAATGACTGAGCCGTCCAGGCACCCAGGAATCTGTATTGTATTTTATTTAAGCCTCAGTTATCTAGATTAAAAACAATAATGGAACTTAATGTGAAACTCAGTTGCAAAAGCCCCAGTCAGAGGGAGCTAACTCTTAGCTTCTAGATAGTGCAGTTAGCAAGTTTCCTCATCTTTCCAATGGAAAGAAAGAGGTTTGGAATAATCCCTGGAAAGTCTTAGCACAATACCTAACAGTACCTGCCACATAAAGGTTAGCTTTCATTACAGGTCTGTTCGTACTATGGATGTTACAACTACGATTTTACCTTTTCCAGATGATTTTTCTGAAACCATTAAATTCCAGTCCTTTTATATCACCTGGAGGTCCTTGTTCTGGACTCCTTTGTTTGGTCTAGATGTCCTCGTCTTTCATTCAGTTTCCAAACATTGTTTTTATATTGGAGAAATTGCTGCACATTAAAAGCTTGGGAAAGGAGTTTATATTCCATCGTGTGTGCTCTCTTTCTCTTCTTTCTTGGCTGGGTGTTGGATATGTCCTCACCATGTGTGTTCACAGTTTTCCTTCCCAAGCTCTAAGTAGTGCCCATGCGTCACTGCTGCTTGCCAGCTACAGTCCATATGCTGAAGTATGTTCCTGTTAGTCTTTGTTCAATCTGCAACCACATTCCTTTTTTCCTTTCCTCTCCTTCTTCTTGCTTGTAGTATTTCTTTTGATTTAACAAATTGTCACGAAAACATTCTTACAATGAGAACTGCGCTTCAACTCCTTTTCGTGACACAATTGTAACAGAAGTGAATTTGTTTTCAACGGAGGGAAGGATTGTGCCATTTCTGCACAACCAAAAACACAGCTTTCGCTGTTTCTTATATGCCATTCATAAAGTGTCAGCTCAGGTAGAAAAGGCCAAGGCTTCCACTGAAGTTAAAATGAAAAATCTGAGTTTCAATCAACATCAGATCCTAGTCTTTATCTTGACAGGAGGATTTACACACTTTGGACGATAGCTCTGATTAAAGATTTGTTGGCACGTACCATGTGGCATTCTAGGAACCAAGATCTATCTGTACTGTAACTTTGTACACTGTCCTATTCAGAGAAACAAGAGCTACAGGTGTGGGGTCAGGTTTAACTTTTGAGAATCATCAGAGACAAATATTTGACTGATGAATATAATATTTGACTGATGGATATTCAAATAATGATTATCCTAAATGTACTGAAAAATCAAACAAACGGAGAACTTTTCCATCTCACTAGTAATACTTCCTAAAAGTAATTTTAATTCCTCATTTCAGAGTGATGTTTTAAAAAATGTAAATCTGATCCCGTTGTCACCCGCACTCCCAAACAGACAACACTGCCTGAAATCTTCAGTGGCTGATGGGTACCCTGAGAAAAAGTGAATCTCTTTCATAGAACCAGGATGCCTGGGGCATCTGGGTGGCTCAGTCGTTAAGCCGCTGCCTTCAGCTCAGGTCCTGATTCCAGGGTGATGGGATCAATCCCCACATCAGGCTCCTTGCTCAGCAGGGAGCCTGCTTTCCCCCTGCCTGCCACCCCCCTACTTGTGCTTGCTCTCTCCCTCCCTCTCTCTGAGTCAAATAAATAAATAAAATCTTAAAAAAAAAAAAAAAGAAAAGAACCAGGATGCTTTCGAGGAACTGGCCCATTGCACTTCTTCTAGCAGCTTCCCAGCACACTGGCCATCCTTCACTTCCTCATGCTCCATGTCCACCCCACCTCAGGATCTGCCGGGACATTTCTCCTCTTTCAGAATGCTTTTTCTCCCCATTCTTTACATGGTTAATTCCTCCTCAGCCTGTAGGTCATTGTCACAGTTACTTTCTGAAAGGGCTTTCCCCTTCCCCTGATTGAATTGGGAGCCTCAAAGTTGCTATTTTTCACGGTCTCTTGTTCTTTAACCGTATGACGTTTACCGCAGTCTGTAACTGTATATTTATTTGTGTGTTTCTTTAGGATCCATCTCACAGATAGTGAGATAGTGAGCCCCATGAAGACAAGGATTCTGACTTGGTCACAACTATACATAGTGTTGGGCACAGTGCCTGGCAAATAGCAAGCTCCTCAATAATTCTGTGCCAAATTGGTGAATACTCGTAAGATTGCAAGAGAAGGATACATAATTGAGGTGGTTTGCATGTGTCTTTGTTTCTTTTCTCTCTCTAGTTCGCTGTAAATATTCCACTCTCATCTGATTTCCTCAATAAAAAACATTATAATATTATTTTAGTTCGAGTAGCAATGATACTGAGTTATGAGCTGGGTGGTTGTACACATGGAAGTACATTAGATGCAGCTTCTCCCTTAATGGAACTCATAAGGAGTGAGATGAACATTTAACTCTTTGGAAGGCAGCCTGAGGATAGTACCCAAGGGCAGGAAATGATACTGGAAGGACAGATTGGACTTGGGTTCTAGATCATTTAGGTGATTTTGCTAACAGGTTTGGATGCTATTTTATAGGCCACAGAGGCCATGAAATATTTTAAGCATGTGAGTGAGAGAGGAGATCTGTGTTTTAGAGATAGAATGGTGGAGTTCCATCTAAAGACTTTACCAAGATAGTTCACCGGAGTGGTGGCAATGAGTTGCCGATAGAGTGGGACAGAAGAAGGCACGGAATAATAGCCCACCTTTGCAGAAGTTAGGTTGTTATGGGAAGAGAAAGAATGATGGGATCTCTTTTTAAAATCTTTCTTTAAAAAAAAAAAATTATGACAGTAATATGTGCTTAATAGAATTTTTTAAATGCAGCAAATTATAAACGAGAAAATGAAGATTGCTGTATGATACTGGAAGGGAAGGCAGAGTCAAGGGAAGGTCTCTTCAGCTTTGGGGAAAGATCCAAAAGGATCTTCCTTTCTAGAGATCTCTTTGTTTGTTTGCAGGTCCTAATTTTATCCATCTAGAGAGGCCACAACCTTCTTGGTCTCAGGGCTTTTGCTTTCATTTTTTTCTTGTGTCTGGAGTAGTTCCTCTTGCTGTTCTTCCTCTCCTCCTTTTACCTGGCTAATTTTTACTCCTTCAGGCAAATAGTAGTAATAATAATCAGCATCATAATAATAACAATAATTGCAGAAACATATGTTGATCACTTGCCAGATGCTAGTCACTGTGATTAGTGCTTCCATTCTTATCTAGTTTAATCCTTATGAGATTTCTATAAGGAAGGTATGGGATCTCATTCTTTTTTTTTTTTTTTTTTTTTTTAAGATTTTATTTTTTTATTTTGAGAGAGAGCACGAGCACAAGCAGGGGGAGGGGAAGAGAGCAAGAGGCAGAGAATCTCAAGCAGACTCCACACTGAGCATAGAGCCAAATACAGGGCTCAATCCCACAACCCTGAGATCATGACCTGAGCCAAAATCAAGAGTCAGATGCTCTCCGACTGAGTCACCCAGGTGCCCCACGATGATCTCATTCTATAGATGAAGATTCTAAGATACTGCAACATTAAGTGACGTCAGCAGGTATAAATATCACTGCTTATGATTCCCTCAGGGAAGCCTTTTCTAATAGCTCATATCCCTGATCTATTTAGGAACCTGTAATGTGTTCTCATAGCCCCTAAATTCTCCGGGAAGAAGTATATTGCACTAGAATTAATTTGCTAAAGGTCGCATTTCCCAGTTACAGTAAGCCCCGTGAGGGCATGTTCTAGGTCTGTCTTGTTCCTGGCCATACCCTCCAATGATTAGCTTTGTGCTCACACGGCACACAATAGGGTGTTCAGTTAGCCAACTGATTGACACTAAAGACTGCTGCTCTTGGGATAAGATTAGTCTAAGCCTGTAATGCACCAACCTGGTAAAAGCACCCACCTTGGAAGAGGATGCTTGTTGGCTGAGCTCCGTGATAGCCCTGGGGCCTTGAGGTAATGAGGGCTTTGGGATTTTCTGGGGCTTAAATGCCTCTAGATCAAACTGTGTACATTCTTTTCCATTTCCTTTCACTTCCCTGTATTCTGTGGTGCCATTTCATAATTGATTTGATTTTCCAGGCCTCGAACTAGTCATATCCTCACGCAAGTCTAGACAGCAGGGACTCCAGGCCTGCCAAGGTTAATGTTCAAATTCTCTGAGCAGCTTATTTTAAGGGTTCAAGTTTGCTTTTATTTGGGTTTTATCCATCTGATTTTCATTGAACTTTTAAGGCTTTGTAAGTTGAAAGAAAAAAATGAGAGATCGTAGATGATGATTTTTTAAGGTAATGCTGCATTAAAAGTTTGCTTTTCATATTTTGTCTAATGGATCGGATTTAAGTAGATTTGAAAATTACCAATAAATGGATTTCTTTAGCACACAAAAATAAATTCTTAATTTTTACATTTTAGCTTAAATGTGGGTTGCATTGTACATTTTAAAGTAAATACGGGAGGCCCCCCCTTTATCTACGGCTTCACTTTCTGCACTGTCAGTTACCCACGATCCACCATGCTCTGGAATCTGATGCTCCTCCCCCTGACATATTGTCAGAAGGTCATTAGTAGCATTTCAGAAGGTCATTAGTAGCCAAACACTATGTCACAATGCCTATGACATTCACTGCACTTCTTATCACATAGGCATTCTTATCATCTCACTTCATCACAAGAAAAATGAATATAGTGCAATAAGATATCTTGAGAGAGACTATATTCACATAACTTTTATTATAGTATATTGTTATAATCGATCTATTTTATGATTAGTTATTGCTTTTCTCTTACTGAGTCTGATTTATAAGTTAAACTTTTTCACAGGTGTATATGAAAAAACATAATATTTGGTCTGGTACTATCCGCAGTTTCAGGCTTCCACTGGGGGTCTTGGAACACATTCCCTGTGGGTAAAGGGGGACTACTGTATATTTTTGGATTAGTTTTGGACCTGTTGCTTATTTATTTTATTTATTGAGAGATAAGAGCTACAAAGGCATTGGAAAATGAACGCTCGTTTCACCAGATAAATCTCAGGTATCTTCAGCACAACAACCAACATCCAGAGAGCAAGCATTTACATTAATTTTGACATAAATGAATACATTTAAGGATCCTCACTATTTCTTTTAAAGTTAATATAACATGTCAAGAAAAGAAACATGCTGTGAATTTTCTTCCTAGTTTAGATATTATTTGTTTGTTTTTTGATTGTTTTTCCCTTGAAAACTGGTCGCGGTAAGTAAGACAGTTAAGGCAGGTCAGCATGAGTTTCAAAATCCTGGCTTGGGAGCTGCTTCAGTCTTTATCTTTGTCTTCCTGTTTATTTATAGACTGGAAAAGGAAGACAGCCTTTCCTGCTTTTGCAGTTTCCTAATGATGATATCTCAATTTGTAATGAATAAATCCAAAGGAAGAAGGCGTTCTTTATACATCTGCAGAAGAAACCACCACTCTTACAAAGCCTGGGGGTCAGGGTTGTTAGGTTCAAGTGGTTAAGTGATTTTCACCATTTCACTTTACTTAAAAAATTAATACAACTTTTTCAAAAATTTCTTAGCCTTAAAATATATTCAAGCTGATATTATAAAAAGAATATGAGAATAGACAGTATTATAAAAGGATATAAAGACAATTGTTGCAAGCCATATTAAAACTAACTCTTTTATCATTTCATGGCTGGTCCTGGTAATTTTGTTACCTTTGGCATGAGATTAAAGTTAGTAGAGCCTATGATCTGATTTACCCCTATTTATTACAATATTTTGCATTCATTCAGTCAACACTTCCTAAGAGTACAGAGTGCCAAGAATTTGTAGGTGAGTAAGACCTATCCTGGGCTTTTGGAGGGGAAAAGGAGATGACTTAATCTTCTCCGTGGTCATCAAGGGCATCAGCCAATCTACTACAAGAGCCACTGTAGCCTCTCTTGAACCCCAGTGCTCAGAGAAGCCATGTTCCGGTCTGCCATGATTTTTAGGTCTTCTGAATTTCAGCAAGTTAGTTAGGAATATTAGAAAGAGGGGGCAAGACTCCTTCATTAATCCATTCACTCATAAGTATAAGCTGCCATTAGTGGCAGAGATGTCCTTTGCCACATTCAAACGGTATAAAGGTGAAAGCTCATCGATGTCTTCAAGAAGCTCACAGTTCAGTTGGGGGAAAAAAATCAAGTCAATGTATATAATTTCCCCAGCCAGAGCAGTAAGTGCAATGAGATCAGTAACCAGAGACTTTTGTGAACAATGTAGTAGAATCATCCAGAGACAGGGCTGTGGATTTAGTTAGCAGCCCTGTTCCAGTTTCCTGGCAGCTGCGTTTCCCGGCTTCTTTGCAGTTCGGGTGGAGCCCTATGAATGGGCTGTGGTGAGTGGAATGTGGGCAGAAGTGATGCACACCACATTTTGGACCGGACATAAAATCCTTCGCTCTCTTTCTTCCCTTTCTAAGAGGACCTTGGAGGCCAGATATAGAAGATGGCAGAATTATCAGATAGAAGGAGCAGCCTGGCTTCCTCAAAGATTGTGTGCAGTTCACTCACTCACCCACCTATAAACACTGACACTCCAAACAATATTGAATTATAAAATGAATGAGAAATAAACTTTTATTATGTTAAGTCCTTAGATTTGAGTCTTTTTTTTTTTATAGCAGTTAAGTGTACTGATTAATGTACTCTCTGTCCACTCTAAGGATATCTGCCTCTAGTAAGCATTAGTTATGTGAGGAAGGCGGGGGAAGACTGTTCCAGGTGGCTAACAACATAGGGGAGGGAGAAAGCCTTCCACTTTCAGGAAACAGTAGAAGTTCGGTGTGGCCAGGTGTAGTGGGAGTGGAGGACAGATTTAAAGTGATAGGGCTGGAAGGTAAAGTCAAGGGCAGATCACGGAAAGCTTTGTGGGCCACACTAAGGGAAAACCACCTAGATGTGAGAGAAAAGCTGTGTATAGGATAGAGTGTGTAATGGGTAATGTTCAAACAGTAAAGAATAGGAGCTATCCCAGATTTGGCAAATGGTTTAATACTAGAAACAGTTCCTCATAATTGAGGTAATTTTTAGTAATGGCCGTGCTTTTGTGGCCACATACATGGCCTTCAAAAGTTTGTGATCATAGAACCCTCCATTGTGCTAACATGGACATGGACATTGATGGAACATGAGAAAAGTGAAGGAGTTGGCAATGTTCCACTTGAAGAAGAGGGAACTTGAAAAGACTATAGTCAATATCTTCAAGTGTGGGTAGCAGGTGGAAGAAGAATATACTTGACTGAATGGTCCCAAAGGGCGAGTTAAACAGTAAGTAGAAGGGTAGTGAGACAGATTTGGTTTCAGTGTAAGGAGGAACTTTCTGTCATAATTCCCTAAATAGCAGTTGTTCAGTCCTAGAGCAGATGAAGATGAATTTTAAGGACAAGAAGCGTTGAAACAGACTGGCACCACAACTTGGAGATACTGTGATGGAAGTCATGCAGGTATTGGATGAGGCTAGGATTAGAAAACTTTTGTTGTTTTTGCTAAAAATAGTCTCATATTCTTTGATAGTTATCTGAAATTTAAACTTTTATGAAGGCTAACTTTACGTACATTCATCCTAATTTCAAAGTCAAGGAAGCATATAAGGTTAAAAAACTTCTGGAGAGAAAACTGTTCATGCACAAAAATATCTTTACCCAGAGCTAACCATTTGGCACTTCCTGCATACTTTTTGCTGGGGCTGATGAATACGCATTTAGTCTGGTTAATGGCTAAATGACCTTGCAATGATATTCATGAATGGTATCTCCAGCAGTGTCAAACTCCAACAAGAAGGCGGTAGGGTGAATGAAAAGGCAGATACCATCTTCCTCTGGGATATTGGGGGAAGGAACTTTCTTTTGACTCCCTTATTTATCAAGACCAGACAGCCAACTATTCTCTAAACCATCAGAATTTCTCTCATCGCTGCCTCCAAACTGATGGATGGGGATTGATTGGTCTTGCTTATCAATGTGCAGTATAGCAAGAAACAACTTTATTTAAAATACCATTAAGATGCAAACACATGGGGCGCCTGGGTGGCTCAGTGGGTTAAGTCGCTGCCTTCGGCCCAGGTCATGATCTCAGAGTCCTGGGATTGAGCCCCGCATCGGGCTCTCTGCTCAGCGGGGAGCCTGCTTCCTCCTCTCTCTCTGCCTGCCTCTCTGCCTGCTTGTGATCTCTCTGTCAAATAAATAAATAAAATCTTTAAAAAAAAAAAAGGATGCAAACACATTATGGCTGCTCTGAAGGCTTTCTCTTACAACATGAATTATTTAAATAGGTTCTTAATAATTGCATTGATTGCCACCGTTAAAAGCAGATCAGATTATGGAATCTGCTCAATACCTCTTAAATGTTTATAGATGTTTAAGTTGACAAAGACCTTTTAGACACTGATAATTCCCTGCAGTGGATTGGAATGCTGGAGATTTAACATTACCAGTAGTGCTCTGTGATTATTTTTAATAAATCAGGAGCACTATAACAGCAGCCATTTAAGGTCTTCATTCTTATTCCATTTTATTCCCAGAGTCATAGCCTGAAAATCTAGTTATGCTAAAAATCTGACCAAAAACTTTTACATTTATATTGATCAGAAGGTTTTATGTTTCTTTTACAAAGATCAATACAGTAAACATGTCCTAACCTGCGTGTATTGATGCATATAATTTAAAAATCTATGAATATTTATAGTGATAAAATCCAATAAGATTTCAGGTTCTTAGATGCTTTTAGTACCCTAGGAAAGAGGGGCAAGTTTCCTAGTATGCAAAGAAATTATAGGTGAAGCAAAAATTAGATCTTTTGTTCTCTTTGATTCTCTCCTTATTTGGAAGTGTCTGGGGAGAGCGATTTCCATAGTCTCTTAGTCTGCCCAGGTTGCCATAACAAAATACCATAAACGGGGTGGCTTAAAAACTGAAAAATTTATTTTCTCACAGTTTTTGGAGGCTGTTAGTATGAGGTCAGTGTGCCAGCATGGTCAAGTTCTAAAGAGAGCTTTTTTCCTGGCTCGCAGATGACTGCTCACGTGGTCTCTCCTTGGTGCACACACTTGGAGAAAATGTACCAGCCCAACTAGATTAGGATCCCACCCTATAACCTCATTTAACTTTAATTTCCTCCCAAAAGCCCTGTCTCCAAATGTGGCTCCCTTGGAAGTTGGGACCTCAACATAATGCATTTTGGGGAGATACAATACAGTCCACAGCACATATGTGTGGGTTCTGGAGTCAGACTGCTTGAGTTTGAATGTGACCTGGGGAAAGTTACTTAGCCTCTCTGTTTCTTGGTTTTATATAAAATTGGAATGAAGATAGTAATTATTTCATGGCTTCAGCATGTAGAATAAATGAGTTAAGACACGCAAAGAACTTAGTGTATGGTGTTTAGTAAGTGTTTAATAAATGTTAGCTATTAGTGAATACTGGATTAGATGTTTGTACCTTTAGCTAAGAGTTTTGTGACTATATAAGTGATACTCAAGTACTTCATCTTTATGGATATCAGTGATTACTGGTGTTGGGAACACACAGCATGCCTTTAAAATATTCTCCCTGAATCTTGAGAGATGCTTGAATATAGGAGAAGAGAATGTTTTTTACTTACAAAGTTCTTATAATGAAGTTTTTCCCGTCAGTGTTGATCTGGCTTCCCTACTCCTCCCCATTCTGTCCAGCATTACAGAATGTCTGCTCTCCCAAAAGACTTAGGACCTTTAACTGTTTATTACTTAAAGTTTTCAGGATGATATTGTGTGCATTCTACCAAAAAGCAAGGGCAGTAACTTTTCTAGCAACAGAAAAAGGAATTCTCTGCATGTCCCATTATTTTACTTAGCCCTGACACATGTGCTCATGCACATGCACACACACCCCCACACACTTTCCTTCTTGTACAATTAAAAATAAAACACATTGTTGTATAACTTATTGCTGTGGAAATCAAGGTACTTCGTCCATTTTAGAAACTTAGTAGTCTTTCAGTTCTACTTATAGGGAGTTTGGGGTCAAAGATATACTTACTTACTTAGAGTTGGAAAGTTAAGTAGAAAACAGTGGACAACTTACCAGTAGCTCTGCAGATAAGGTACAGTTGCCCAACTCATTGGCCAATATTCTATTTCCTATGTTCAATTGAACACCGACTGGAATTTGAATTTAAAAGGTGGAGAAAGTACACTTTAACAGATTCTCAAATAATTATTTTTTCAAGATTTGTAGCACATACTATCACATGGTCTCCATTCCTTTGTGGCTCTTTCTAAGTCTAAAGGAGGAGCTGAACTTTCTATGAACATCAATCAAGGTTGTTTCTCTTTGGCAGACAGGGTTAAAAAGGGTGGGGGTAAGGGCAGGAAGAAGAGAGGAAAGCAAGCTAGAAAATGCTTATGAATTCTCTTAGCCCTCTTCATAGCCAACAGTTTTTTCTTGCCTTCTGAATTCATGTTGTAGGAGTTGGGCCCATTGCTTACTTCCCTATCCCATTTTAAGTACATGACAAATCATGGATATCTTATAAACATTTCATTTTAAATAGCTGTACCTCTGAGTGGGATTATAAGACTTTCACTAAAATTAGAAACCTAAGAGTCGTTATTTCTGAACTTCTGTTAGGAAAAAAAAATGAAATATTTATATAGTACAGTGTCTAACTGCTGTGGGATATACAATTTAAGTGATTTATCCCTATAATACTTATAGTGTTGGGATAGCCAGTTCTACTAGAATATTGAATGCAGTAGAAGATAAAATCAGCATGATATGGGCATGCACAACTTGCATGTAAACTAAAATGTACATAAATTATATGTAAATGTACTAGTATACAACTATATATTGAGAAATAGTATTGAATAATGTAAGCAAATAAATATATACATGTATACATACATACATATATACATAATAGTATAATATTTTTATTCTGGAAAGAAAATGAACATTGACACCTATCTTCATACTAAAAAATTGGTTTCAGGACACTTGAGTGGCTCATTCGGTTTAGTGTCTGACTTTTGATTTTGGCTCAGGTCATGATCACAAGGTTGTAAAATTGAGCCCTGTGTCAGGCTCCATACTCCGTGTGGAGTCTGCTTTAGGTTCTCTCTTTCCCTCTCTTCTTCCTTTCCCCTGCTTGCTCGCTTGCTAAATAAATAATTAAAATCTTTTTTAAAAATTAAAAAAAATTAAAAATTGGTTTTAATGGAATCATAGACCCAAGTATAGACTCAGAACCATTAAGTCTTCAAGAAGACAAAAGAGGTTGTCTTTGTAATCATAGTAGGCAAAGATTTTTTGGACACCACACAATAAGACAAATCATAAACTAAAAAAAATCTGTTATATTGGACATCATCTGTATTGAACACCCAAATATCTATCTTTAAGAAAGTGAATGGACAGCTACCAACTGGGACAGTATTCACAGCACGTATTCACATGACTAAGGATTTGAATCCAGAATACATAAGAATTACAAATGTATAAGAAAAAGACAACCCAACTAAAGACTTGAGCAGATACTGCACAAAAGAAGACCTGTGAATGGCCATTAAGCTCATAAAAGGTGCTCAACATCATTGGACATCAGGAAAATGCAAATTATAGCACAATGAGATGTCATTTCACATCCCCTAGAATAGCTAAAATAAAGAAGACTGCCAACTCTGAATATTGGGCAGGATGTGGAGCACCTGGAATTCTCAGTCATTGCTGGGAGTATAAAATGGTCTAATCACATTGGAGAACTATTCCACAATTTCTTGTCAAGATAAACATATATCTACCATATGACCCAGCAGTTTGACTCTTCAGATGAGGAATTAAAAATACAGGCCCACAAAAAAGACTTGCATAAAAATGTCTATAGTAGTCTTATTCATAAAGCCCCAAATTGGAAATAATCCAAATGTCCATTAACAGAAGAATGAATAAGCAAATTTCTTTATAATGGAGTAACACTCAGCAGTAAAAAAGTATAAACTACAAATTCAAGTAACATCGATGAATCTCAGATATATGCGGAGTGAAAGAAGCCTATTGCAAAAAAAGGGGGGGCATTCTTCTATTATTTCATTTTTCATGAATTCCAAACACAGGCAAAACTATATAGTGATGTCATATAGTGGTTGGAGAGGGAGATTGGCGGGAAAGGAGCATGATGTAACTCTCTTAGGGACAGAAATGATCTCTGTCTTTTTTTGAGTAGTGGTTACACAACTGCATGCAGCTGTCAGTATTCATGGACTAAACATTTAAGATCTGTGTATTTTATTCTATGTTAATTATATCTCAATTAAAAAAATAAGAAGAATCTGTCTTCTTCTACCAAAATGATTGCAGACTGATGAATAATCCAAGATGGGAGCCTAGAGAATGTGAGAAATTGTTTTATATGTGATTTCTTGGAAAAAGAAGAAATTGGCTGCCTCCAATGTGCATATGTATGTCTACGCTATGAGAACCCTTCAGAAGAATCTTAGAGAGGAGGACCTGGAGCCAACAACCTACTAAGGAAATGCAAATGGAAAGCACTGCTGTTATACTAGCAGATCTAGGGACATCACTGAATAAGCTATTTTAGAGCAAACAGATTTTGGTGGGGGATGGTGGGGAGCAGGAGTGGGCTTTGCTAGCAGTAAAGATGGCGACTCTCATGCTTCACCCAGGGTAGCATGTGGTGTATGGAGATCCTTCTGAAGATACCTCTGGTGTTCCTTGGCTTGAGAGTTGACTTACCGACAGACCAATTAGTCAGTATATGTTGGAGGTGGAGCTGAGGTAGAAGCATCCAGAAGTCAGGGATGCTGGATTGGTTTTTGGTATCAGAATTATACTTTGGACCCAGTTTCTTAAGGTCAGAGATGTTGGGTTCAGCCTCAGAGCTGAGGTAGAAGCATCCAGAAGTCAGGGATGCTGGGTTGGTTTTTGGTATCAGAATTATACTTTGGACCCAGTTTCCTAAGGTCAGAGATGTTGGGTTCTGCCTCAGACATGAGGCTGGATCCATGTGATCAGCCTTTCTGATGGAGAAGGAGAATTCCTTTATGTTCCCAGTTGCCAGAAAGCATTGATCCTCCAAAGATTGCCTTTCATCTGCATAAACAATGGACTTTATACAACTTAATTCCCCTACGGAGTTCCTTATAATGATCTCAGTGTATCTTGATTTCTGAATGCTTTCAGTGCTGCTGAGAAGCAAAAGGACTTGATAGGAAGTCAGAGAGGGCATCAGCATCAAAGTAGCTTATTCCCTTCCTGCAGTGGTAGGAACAGCAGGACCCTAAGGCATTTCTTACTTCTTATCCAGGTCCTGTCAAAAATCTCAGCCAATCACAGCAGGGAAAGTGGTATGAATAGGGTGATTCCCCTGAATTTTTGGAGTCAGGCTCTTGAAACTCTGTCAGAGAAATTTGCTTGTATGTCCTTAATCCCTTAAATGGGGAATCTAATAGGGCTTGGTTTGGAACTTGGTTTTGGTTTGGAACTGGGTTTTAGAAAAACCATGAAGTATCACTTGCATCCATTACTAATCAGTGCCTCTCATTTTTCCCCTGAATGACAGCAGTGTGTATTGCGTATGATATGGACTGCTTCTTTGTACCTGTCGCCCTCACAATTTGAACATTTCCTATGTTATATATCATAAGATGCAAAAATGTTGTGAGACCCTGTCCACAAAACTCTTGGGAGTTTGACCCAGAGGAAGCGTCATGTTCATGGGATGCCTTTGTTCATATGGTTTTATACATTGCAAGATTCATTTGTCAGCCACAAAATTGTCGTATTTCAAAATCTGTTACTGTGGCACATACTGATGGAAAGATAAAGATTCTGTGCAGTGAATACTGGGTTGGAGTGTTGGCATTTTCTGACAGAACTGGCAATTTTTCAAATTGAGGGAGGCATTAGGTAGACTTTGCTTTCTGGATTATATATCACTTTATTGTGGATTACATACCATTCTTGCTAATTGTCCTAAACTTGGAGAGGCTGCAAAAGACATGAGATCAGTCTATAGCTGCCTTTCCAGAATGCCTTTAGAAGAGCTTAGGTGGGATCCACAAACTTAGACAAAAAACTAAGGAGGTGGCTGTGGTGAAGTTAAATCATTGTTGTAAAGAATAATCCTAAAAATCTGGGATGATGACCTTCAGGATAGTAGATGCCAATTTATTATTCTATTTTTATGCAAGTTTCCCCCCTTTAACATCCTTTCAGGGTTCAGTCTAAGTGAACTGGGGATTCTCAATTAGGTTTTACCTTGGCAAGTATTCCTTTTAGCATTTTAGACTTCTCCGGCTATTTTTTTTTTTCATACCATCCATACTTATTTTGTCTATTAAGAGTATTTTCCCAGCACCATTTCATTGTAGGGAAACGTAGTCTTCTCGTCCAACAGGCAAACAAGATTAATGTGCAAACTTAGCACTTATCTACTTACATCTTTTAATGATTTAAAAGTTCCAATCCCATCATTGAATTAAATATTCATGGTAAAAATGAAAAGACAAGAAATAGGGTGGGGACGGGGTGAGACTCTAGGATGTACTCCAGAGACAGACAGCCTGGCTGCTTGATTTCAGTTAATCTTTTTTGGTTCTTCACCCTTCACATTTCAGTTTAAAGGTCTTAGCTGAGGAATCCTTTGCTAAATACTTTCTTTCCTAACAGTGTAAACATGTATGCTACAGTTGTCCAAGAACCCATTATTACTCTTTTGGCTCCTTTTTAATGTTACTTTCTGTTTACTTAGTGGCGGCAGTAACACCCTCATAGGTAAGCCATACTGAAGCACGGGTGAAGGCAGATGAAGACAATTTCGAAGTTATTTCTTTTATTTAGAATTAAAAGTAGAAGTACGAGTTTGGTACTCAAGTGTGGAGTAGATAACAAATCAACCCAAAACTTTAGAGCTTCAAACAAGAATTTATTCTTTCTCATGATTCTGCAGCACAGGAATTTGGACAGGCTCAGGGTTGGCCGTTCTACATGTCATCACCTAGTGTTGGGCACTGGGCCATATTCAGCTGGGTTCACTCACTCAGTGGCATTCAGCTGGTGGCTTGGATGAGCTGGAAAGTTGTGGACGTTTCACTTGGAATAGCTAGTGTCTCTTGCTTTGCACTTATTCTTTCTCTCTCCATCTTGGTAGCTTGGCCTTTTCTCACAGGACAGTAGTCTCAAGATAGTCGGACTTAAATTTTTTTTTTTCTTTTTAGAGAGAGAGCACATGCATGTGCACAGCATGGGGCAGAGGGAGAGGGAAAGAGAATCTTAAGCAGACTCCACACTCTAAAGAGCCTAACACAGGGCTGAATCTCAGGATCCTGAGATCATGACTTGAGCTGAAATCAAGAGTCGGACTCTTGACCAACTGAATCACCCAGGCGCCCCGGTAGTTGGACTTCTTAATGGTGGCTGGCTTCCAAGAAGAAAAATGGAAGCTGCCAGGTATAGCATCAGTTACACCATATTTTATTGCATGCCAGCCCAGATTCAAGATGAAACGAGATAGATTCTACCACTTGACGGGTGGAGTGGCAGGTGACTTCAGGAAGGGAAGGAATTGGTGATGGCCGTTTGGAGAATACTGTGTACTCCACCTACCTACCTCAGAGAATGTTTGTGAAATTTAGATGGATGAAAGCATTTCAGGGTTGTATATAAGATATGATAATAAAAGTAGAGTTGAGATTCCAAAAAAAGTGAGGAAGAACTCATATATATATGTATTCCCCCCAAGGGTCTCATGTCTCCTTAGAATATTTCTAGTATCATATCTAGTTTAGGCATAGGGATAGTTTAAAATAACCCTAATCATTTCCAGAAAGAATTAGTAAGAATTTTTGTTTCTAGTTCTGTTTGGTTCTGCTGGTTATGTCGAAAGTTTCGGTCAGGCTGAACTGCCCTGGCCAAAATACCAGACCCCTTTAAATACCTAATTCCCTGGAAAAGGTGGGTGACATGGCAGCTCAGTAACCACAGGACTCGGGATTGAACTTGTCCTTTCTGCCCTGATTCTATCATTTCTGGCCTTCCTTGACAATACTTTTACTTACTTGTGGTCAAAGATCCTTTTCATGACTGAATTAATAAAGATTTTGAGAGGTCATCAGTTAATCATCAGATAAAAATAATTCTAGACTCCGGCTGGCCATGAGTAATTGCCACATTTATCTGATGAATTTGCTTCTTCATTTTTCAGGGATTTAGTAAATTACAGGCTGTGCTGTCTAATATGGACACCCCTAGCTATGTGTAACATTTTAAATTTAATTAAAATACAAAATTCAGTTTCTCAGTTCACTGTAGCCGTATCCCAGGTGCTAAACAGCCACACGTGGCTGGTGGCCACCATATTGGGCAGAATGTACAGGTAGAATGTTTTTATCATGGAAAATTCTAATGGATAACACTATTTGAGATTTGTCTAACTCATATGTTGCTGTTTTTTTCCTCCTGGTATCTCCTTCAAAGGCCCTTTCACTTTTGTTTGTTTGGGGTAAGCAGTAGGGGAAAAGAGATCAAACTCATGTCCAATATGTCTCCTTTTCAGTAGTGTTGATGAAATGATTAATAACTGGATGGACTAAAAGATTGACTAGAGTAAGGTTTTTTGAAGCACCTTTGAACTTAATTTATATCTATTGCCTGAAACAGTAGTTGTAAAGGTGGCTATATATGTTTGTTTTTTTAAAGATTTTTATTTATTTGACAGACAGAGATCAGAAGTAGGCAGAGAGGCAGGCAGAGAGAGAGAGAGGAGGAAGCAGGCTCCCTGCTGAGCAGAGAGCCCAATGTGGGGCTCGATCCCAGGGTCCTGGGATCATGACCTGAGCCGAAGGCAGAGGCTTTAACCTGCTGAGCCACCCAGGCGCCCCAGGCTACATATGGTTTTTAAGTGAACTAGAATCATGTTTTAGCCAAACACTTCTCATGAGCTAGTGACAGCATTTTTCTTATTGAATATTGTTTCATTACTTCTAAAAGTTTCACTTTCCTTGCAAACTTCTTTACTAGGTGAAAATTGGGCCACTCTGCTCCTATCTAAGACATTTGATGTAGTACGTGCCCTTTTCTCCGTTTAAACAAAATTTCTAACCCAAGATACGTTCGGATCTTGGTATATGCCAATTAAAATATTGACTTAGGGACGCCTGGGTGGCTCAGTTGGTTAAGCAGCTGCCTTCGGCTCAGGTCATGATCCCAGCGTCCTGGGATCGAGTCCCGCATCGGGCTCCTTGCTTGGCAGCGAGCCTGCTTCTCCCTCTGCCTCTGCCTGCCACTCTGTCTGCCTGTGCTCACTCTCGCTTCTCTCTCTATGACAAATAAATAAATAAAATCTTAAAAAAAACAAAATAAAATATTGACTTAAACAGAGGGGTCATAAAAAATGTGAGATTAAAATGATTAGGAGCTGAGTCCTTATCACCTAATGCAAATTAAACAAGGATTGCACAATTCTGTGTAGAACAAACACGGTTCAGTTGCACAGACATGCTCCTGGATATTCCAAACTGCTTTTAAATTACAGTGCTTCATGTTGAGAGATTGATATTGAAATACACTGGGAATTAAAATTCAGTTATGATGAATAGTTGCTAAAAAGGCTTTAAGATAGCACTGCAGAGATGTGGTGTAAAAAAGAACAGTCTTCAAAGCCAAGCCACATTTCTTCAGATTCAGAACCAGAAAATTTTGTGAAGTAGTCTGGTTTGCCAAACAGGTCTTCCATACTGGAAGCCTGCTTTTTATGTAACATTGACATAATTTATGTAAAACCAGGAAACGGATTATGCCTCACTATCACTTAATATTTGTTACATGGACCAAATTTTAGTTAAAACTAAAAATGAAGTTTTGCTGCTGAGAACTTGAATTCCATGAACAGAGTTGTTGAAAGCATATTTTCCTTTTGTTGTTTGTTTGTTTGTTTTCTTCTTAAATCAAAACCAGTGAGAATAGGTAGTCACCCGGGAGATCCAACCAGTTAGCCAGGAGCCTCCAATCTCAGAAGGGAAGAATAGCTCATAGCTTCCCTCATTAGATTTCCTACATGATGTGAATTGCTTGAGGGTTGAGCAATGAGGGTGATGTCCCAGGTTGAAATCTTCTTTTTTCTAGGGAGTTGGGCAGGCTGCTTAGCGTATCTGTCCAGAATTCCAAACCATCAAATGCAGTGCCAGTCATCAGTGTTTCCCAATAACTGTAATGACGCATCCAGGAGTCACAAATATTTTGCTGCAGAGTTGCAGTCAGGCTTAGCTTCTCCCAGAGCTCAGGCTCTTTCTTCGACACACTGCCATTAGGCTACCTGCTGTCTCCACACATGGAACACTTTACCTCCCTGATATCCGGATTTAGCTAAGGACTTTTCTTGGTCAGGACTGGTTTGCAGATCCTAACCTGAATTCCTCCATAGATGCCCCAGCGTCATTGTTGCCAGGGGTTAAATCAGTCTCTACATGTAGGTCTGATAGCATACCATTAAGGTGACATTTCTTCGAGTTAAACATGGCAGTGTTCTATGAAACCACCATTTTATTTGTTTCCTGGAGTTTAGAAGGCATTTGAGACACCAGGTGGTAAGGAAAAGTGAAAAACAGAAAAGTGTTTGTGGAGAGGATACAGGCTTGTGAATTTTACTGTTTCTAGAAAGTGGGCCAGAAAAATGTGTGCGAATCTTACCATTCTCGCAGGTCCTTTCCAAACCTTTGCCTCAGCTTTCCGTCGTCACCATTGGAAGTCAGTCTCTATTTCTCCAGCTCTCCCACTGTCTGTCCTTTAGATCCCTATCATGTCACTGATCAGGCTCTTCTTTGGGGTACTTGGCCATCTGTGCATGTCTCTGTCTTCTGGAAACCATCAGGTTCTTCTTTGTACCTTTAGAAACACCTGTGATATAATCATATAATATATGAGTTTATATGTAGACATGTATATTTTTTAGTTCCTTAAATATAATAGATTCATATTTAATAAATAGGGTTGCGTACCTCCTCTGCATTTGTACATGACACTGGTGAAAAGAGCAATGAAGAAAACAGATATGACTCCTTCTCTCAAGGAGCATTCATCAGAGGATGGATGTTAAATAAGAATTTAAATTACAGGGTTCCTGGGTGGCTCAGTGGGTTAAAGTCTCTGTCTTGGCTCAGGTCTCGATCTCAGGGTCTTGGGATCGAGCCCCGCATTGGGCTCTCTGCTCAGCGGGGAGCCTTAAAAAAAAAAGAATTTAAATTGCAACTTGAAAGGAGATGCACACTGTGCTCTGTGTCAAATTATGTAACAGGAGGGCCTTTCCTCTTCTGGGGTATAAGGGGGAAGATTTTCCAGTGGGAGTGGTTGTAAACTGAGATGTGAAGGATCAGTAGGAGAGGAAGAGCATGAGTGAAGTATGTGGCTGGGTAGATTGGCTTACAGTTACGAAGAGCTGAGAAACCAGAGTACCTGGAGCTAAGTGGGTGAGGGAGAGAATGATACGAGATGGTACCGGAAGAGTAGATAGGCATCAGATCCCGCAGGGATTTGGGGACTGTGTGAAGGATTTGATTCTTGAGTGTAAGACCAAGAAATTGCCACTGAAAAGGTATAAAGTAGAAGATGCTTAATCCACATTTATTCAGTTAAATCCCAACAGCATCCAGCTTCCAGCTTCTGTAACTTACATTGTTACAGAATGTTATACTCTCTTTTCACCTTTGCACTGACTGTTGGGGAAAAAGACAAAGGGGTGTGACTTATACAGGTACTTGGGACCTCTTTACGGGAAGATGAAGGAGATGCCTCTTTGGAAATGAAACTGACTAGTAGGTTGAAGGACTACCAGTGGATCCAAGGCTTTCAAAATTTGAATTTTATTCTGTCTTAGATATGGGCCGCTCAGTTTATTCTGGGGGGGGGGGGAGATAAAAAACAAACCTGATTTCTAGCAATCATCAGTTTATTCTTGGATTTTTGCCTAGATGAACTAGGCCTTTCTTGAATTCCAAAACCATTCCTTCCCCTTGCCACACACGGTCCTCTCCCCCCCCAACACTTAGCCATCAAAGGGCAAATTCCAGCATTTTTCTCTTGCTGGAGCTGTGTGGCCATAACAATCATATAAGCAGTCTTCCTGGTAAGTGTGGAGGAGAGAAAGGAAGGGGTGGGGGGACCAAAATGCAAAACGTGGGTTTGGTGTCCAGTGATTATTTTGTTGAACTGGAACTCAAGCAGAGAAGAGAGCTGTAAAATTTGTAAATGCAATGAGAACAAGGAAGACAAGAATTCTTAAAGGGTCTTTTCACAAATTTAAAAATCCAGTGTGTAATAAATACTGCTTGGAGATGCCAGTGCTTTGTGCATAGCACTTTTAAATGATTAACATTTCTTAAACATGGAACCAAAGAAGAAGTATGCATGAAGTGACACTGGTCCAGAAAGGTTATTTCTGTGTTTTGAATCTTTAGGACTAGTAGAACTACATACATTGTTTAGGATAGTCAGTTCTTACTAAAAAGAAGTGCTGGAAAGAATAGTTTTAAGGCGGGCGCCTGGGTGGCTCAGTGGGTTAAGCCGCTGCCTTCGGCTCAGGTCATGATTTCAGGGTCCTGGGATCCAGCCCCGCATCGGGCTCTCTGCTCAGCAGGGAGCCTGCTTCCCTCTCTCTCTCTCTGCCTGCCTCTCCATCTACTTGTGATCTCTCTCTGTCAAATAAATAAATAAAATCTTTAAAAAAAAAAAAAAGAATAGTTTTAAGGCAGTGCTTGATTGTTCGATTATCATTATCTTAGATATAAAACAGAAAACTAGATGTGTGGTATTTTCTTATGAGAAAGATCTTTTTACTTTCTCCTTTACTTGGGTGTGCCTCACGGCTTCTCATATTTAATTTAGTTCAAAAAAATTTTTAATTTTATTGAAGTATAATTGACACACAGTGAGTTCAGGAAAACATCATTCTTTTAAAAATGTAAACTACATTTGCCTTCAAGCCCTCTCAGCTCTTGGACACGGTATTTAATTTCTGACCCAGTCTCCTACTGGGAAACCGGGGCCCTGGTAGGGCTCATAGAAGACCATGGATTTGAAAGGGCTTTTAAAAACTATAGAGGACCAGAGGGCCTGAGTGGCTCAGTCAGTTAAGTGTCTGCCTTCAGCTCAGGTCATGATCTCAGGGACCTGGGATTGAGCCCCAGGTCAGGCTCTGTGGGGAGTCTGCTTCTCTGTCTCCCTCTGCTGCTCTCCCTGTTTGTGCTCTCTCGCTCGTGCTTTCTCTCTCTCAAATAAATAAATGAAATCTTAAAAATATCCCACAAAACAATAGAGCACCATACAAATATATTCATTCGTGTTACTGTTTCAGTCCTCCGTTACTGAGAAGCAAACCATCTCAAATTTAAAATGATGATTAATTATTTTGCATAATTCCCTGGGTCAGCTGGGATCAGCGGGGTGCCTCTTCTGCTCCTGTTTTGGCCACTCCTGCAGCTGCATGTACTTGAGAGCCTGGCTGCAGATGGAATGTCCAAGATGGCCACAGTCCTATATATTACAGTCGTCTGGCTCTTAACCGCAGTGCCTCCATTCTCCTCTCTCTGGCTTCTCTTTCTGCAGGGCCTCTCTTGCCATGGAAGCTCACTGCCTGGATGGCAGACCAGCCCAGACTTCTTCACATGGCAGTTGGCTCAAGGCCTCTTAAGACCTAGACCTGTCAGGCACTCAGCAATACTTTTGAATTCTTCCGGCTTGGTCACAGGGCCATCCCACATTCACGGGGATTAAAAATGGGCTCCAATCTTGACTGAGAAGGGCAAATTCAGATTGGGAAAGCATATGCAGAACGGAGGGATTATGGCAGCCATCTTTGGAACATTCATCATAGTCGTTCTTAACGAAAACTTCATAGATTAAAAGATTCCGTACTCAGTGGATAAGCAGTCAGAACACAACTCTTGACCTATACTACTTCTGGAGAAGAACGTTTCAGAGTTGTTTTTAATATAAATGTGTTGTGCATAGTTCTTATCCACTATATCCATGGTAGTTATTCTAGTTGAAGGGGAAAATATATCTCCTAAAATCCCTAATTCCTGATTTAGTCTTATTGTTTAGTAGAAAAGAAATGTACTACAATCATACTTTTTATTGTTTCATAAGTTAAATTCGCTCTAGATGTTTATTGATGCAAAGGGAATTTTGAACTCCCTCTAGTGGCAAAAGATTTCTTTTTCTTTCTTTCTTTCTTTTTTTTTTTTTTTTTATTTCCCAAAGCGCTTGCTTGAAATAGTAAGATGGCTGACCTATATAACGGAACACAGTTTCAGAAATGACTGGTTCTTACTGAGAGGTATGCTTTCTCCTGAGTGAGTTATAATAGGATTCCTTCATCCCTGATGAGAAATGTTCACTTTCCTAAGAAACTTTAATCATAATTTTTGAAAAAAATTGAAAGGAGACTTCCTTTTAACTTTTAAAGTTGTAAAAACTGTTAACTATTCTCATCAATCAAAGTCTTAAGTAAAAATTATTATATCTTGGGGCGCCTGGGTGGCTCAGTGGGTTAAAGCCTCTGCCTTCGGCTCAGGTCATGATCCCAGAGTCCTGGGATCGAGCCCTGCATCGGGCTCTCTGCTCAGCGGGGAGCCTGCTTCCTCCTCTCTCTCTGCCTGCCTTTCTGCCTACCTGTGATCTCTCTCAAATAAATAAAAAAATCTTTAAAAAAAATCATTATATTTTGACAACTAAACTAACCTGATCCATGATTAAAAAATAAATTGAGGTTTTAATTTTTGTCTGAAAAATATTTTTTATTTACTTATTTTTTTTAATAATTTTTTTTTTTTGACAGAGATCACAAGTAGGCAGAGAGGCAGGCAGAGAGAGAGGAGGAAGCAGGCTCCCAGCTGAGCAGAGAGCCCGATGAGATGCGGGGCTCAATCCCAGGACCCTCGGATCATGACCTGAGCCGAAGGCAGAGGCTTTAACCCACTAAGCCACCCAAGCACCCCTGAAAAATATTTTTTAAACAGATACATGTACTTATTGCAAAAATCTTTAGAAAGAGAACAGTAGAGAATTATTGAAATGTGAAGCTTAGAAAGTGCTAATAGCCAAATTAAAAAAAATAATAATAATAGGGGTGCCCAAACTGTATGTTTCCTCTTTAAAAAAGTTTACATGTAGATTTTCAGAGCCGGTTGGGAAACAATATTCATCATAGTTATCACCATCACTCTACAAAAAGGAAGCACGTCAAAGGGTGGGAATAGAAAAATAGCTACTGTGGACTTTGTACATGAAGTTTTCCTATCCCCACCCACCATCAAAGAGAGTTAATAATACTCATTAACTTACTCTGTTATCTGTCCATTTACAGGCAGACTCATTCCAATTTCATTTGAAAAGGACATTTTCTGTAATGTCATCAGCAAAGACATCTTAGAAAATGCTGTTTTCTCAACTATTTGCTGAGGCTGATCCAAGTTACTTGCCCTGCACTGTCCTGCCTGGCAGGCAGAGACTCTCATCCCTCTTGTCTTCCCCCAAAAGATAGGAGAGTGGTAGGTAAGAATCCAGAGATTTTGGGGTGCCTGGCTGGTTCGGTGGGTAGATCACGGGGTTGTGGGTTTGAGCCCCACACTGGGTGTAGAGATTACTTAAAGATAAAATCTAAAAAAAAAAAAAAAAATCCACAGATTTTTTTCCCGCCTTTTAAAACTCCAAAAGGTGGAACCCAAGATTATCATAATAATTCCCAGAGATTTTGTTTAGTTTGGGAGTAAACTGTGAACTAGTAAGATTTAAAAAAACAATTAAACTATCCAATGAAAAGTTAGACTTTGTTTCTTTCCAATACCTCTTTTTAGTTCGACATTTATAACCCAGTATGTGTCTCTTGTGGTCTCGATTACATCCGGTGTTTTTAGCTGGCAGTGTTTCCTCTGTTGAGGCCCCACTTTATTTGCCAGGCTTCACTTCTGTGAATATAAAGAGAGAAAACCAAGTTGTATTAGAGAGCGAAACTTAAGAAAAAGTTCAGTGCCCGGGATAGCATTGATTTTTGAAACAAAAAAATGAAGCCCTAGATTCGTCGTAAACAAACTGGTCGTCTGGTTATTAAAACATACAGGCTATAAAGTACATGGAAAGTTCTCTAGCCATCTTCCAACCACCCTGCAGGTTTTCTTTTGAATATTTATGAAAACCTGATTTAACTAACAGAGACCAAAGATTCCCCTCCCATTTAGTTGCACGGATTTGGAATAATGAAAGTGAATTTGCAATTCTTAAAATGGTGTTTTCTCCCAGTTCTCATAGAAATGTTTTTGGAACAGTGGTCTGTGCTAACAGCTGTATTCAATCTTGAGTAAAAGTCACTTCCTGAAGAGAATGAAATTCAACTTAACATGCGAACTTGCCTGGAACATAATCCTGTAGGGCGAGTGTACTATGTGATTATGAAACTGGACCCGGGCACCCTGCTAAGGGGATTTCTTGTAAATGGTACCCCATAGAAGCCATTAATCAGGGTCAGTGTTTTTAACTGAAAATTTAATAATCTGGAAGCATTGCCTATTCATATACATAACCATGATAATTTTCAAAAATTTTACCCTTTGGGGGCACCTGGGTGGCTCAGTGGGTTAAGCCTCTGTCTTTGGCTCAGGTCCTGATCTCACGGTCCTGGGATCAAGCCCTGCATCGGGCTCCCTGCTCAGCAGAGAGCCTGCTTGCCCCGTTCTCTGTGCCTGCCTCCCTGCCTCCTTGTGATCTCTCTGTGTCAAATAAATACAATCTTTAAAAAAAAAATTTTACCCTTTGGTATTTTGAAAATATAATTCCCTTGTAGAATGGTATTTATATGGAATCTCTATCTATCTGTCTAAACACACTCATATAGACTGATAAAGATCTAAAAATACATACGTATTCATATATAAATACATATAGGCTTTTCGGAAGTTTTAAACTGTTTTCTTGAGTTTCAGGCAAAATTTATTTTTAGTCCATTCCATTCATTCATTCATTCATTCATTCATTTGTTTCGTGGAGCCTAATTTAAATAGAATCTTTGTTCTTGGCTTATAAGATTGGCTGATTATAGACCAATATTAGAGGTACAGCTTTAGCTATTTGATATTTATTTAAAATTATCTTTTGGGTGGATATTACTGACTTTTAGTCTCTTTTTTTTTTTTTAAGATTTTATTTATTTATTTGACAGAGAGAAATCACAAGTAGGCAGAGAGGCAGGCAGAGAGAGAGGAGGAAGCAGGCTCCCTGCTGAGCAGAAAGCCCGATGTGGGGCTTGAACCCAGGACCTGGGATCATGACCTGAGCCGAAGGCAGCGGCTTAACCCACTGAGCCACCCAGGCGCCCCTGACTTTTAGTCTCTTAAGTAATGTTCTTTTTTTTTAATTGTTTGTAATACTTTTTTATTTTAAAAAAGAAAATGTTGTATGACATTTGTAACTTGTAACTTGGATATTGCTAAACCCTAATAGAAGCATGCTTTGGACGGAAAAATTTTTACTTGAATCCATTGTTTACATTACAGGTCACTCTTTTGCTGTCCAAACAGTGAATGTATAGATTTCAATCAAGGCCATCAAATTGAAATAGAGATAAAATCTAACACATTAAGCTAGGATTAACAAACATACATAAAAATTCCAGCCTCCTCAGTTTGTAGATATCAACACCCTTTCACGCTTTACTTTGGTAACAGAGGAGGAGCTAGGCTTTCTTCATTCCTTGACGAAATCACTGAGTTGCCTTGAAGACTTTTGTTTATAATGTTTTCGTGCATTCCTTTCCTCTGGACATGTTCCCCTCCCTCTAGTGAGATACTAATTAAAGAGAGGCCACTGTGACCCCTAGGTTGTTTAGAAGTCACCAGGGAATGAGGTGGAGCACAATCTGGAAAGGAAGTGCTCATTCCCAAAATATAACACAACCCTAAAGACCATCTTATCAAAAATCTATTGGCTTCTAATAGCAAAAAGATGCCTCCTTTGATTTAAAACACATACACATAAAACCAAACTAGAATTTCTTAGACTTACTTAAACAATACATCGTATATATACTTTTTAGAAGAATTCGTAGCAAATAACATGATTTCTTATGCATCAAATGTTAGTTTATTTTAGAGACATTGAAATATATAATGTTTAAGTTCGATGAAGGACAGTCCAATTTGCATGTGAGTTTTGAAGGGAGTCAGGGAGGGGAGGCTGATCTTGTCACACCTTTTACAGAGTTTGAGAACGGCTCAGATTACATATGAGAAGCTTGTGTTTTTTTGTTTGTTTTTTGGACACCAGGCACCCCTTTAACTGGAATGATAAGAAAGATGAACGCAGTACTTGCTGATCGTATAGGTAAAGTGGGGGCAATTTTGTTAATAATAAATGATTTGAAAGAAAATGGAAATAATTTAGTAATTTATCTTAATAAGCAGGTGGTACTGCCTGACATCATCTTATTTCCCTCTTGAAATAACTTGATAATGCTAAGTGCTAACTTCCAAGAAGCAATTTCTTCTACAACTATGTTCGTATTTGTAAAGTAAGATGCTTTTGATTGCAAGTAATAGAGACCCACTACTGTTTGTGTTAAAGAATAAGGGTGTGATGGTTCGGAGAATGTATAAAAGCATCAGAATCTCAGCTATGAGACCAGACCTCAAGGGAACCCAGGAAGGCTGCCTTCCCAGGCCTTTAGGATAGGCATGAAGCGTAGTGGTGGTGGCCTCATAGAGACCAACTGATGGCCGCTCTCAGTCCGAGGCACAAATTCAGGAACAGGAGGTTTGAATTTTTCTTCTTGAAATTCCCCCCTTTCTGTCACCCTTTTGCTCTTTGTTTAGCTGGTGTCTGCGTCTGGCTGCTTTTCTTCTCGCCAGCATCTCATTCCCCCACTCCTGTGAGTCTCAATGTTGTTGAAAACCCCTGCCCTGTGAGTCAGTATTACACGTGATGATTCCTCTGTCTCATTGTTCCTGCATCCTGCCAACTTCAGCTTAGTCACGGCCCCGGCTCCTCCGTGTCCTCCCAAGTGAGGCCCAGCACCCAGCAATGTGACTCCGGTAAGCTCCCTGTAAATCCCGGTTGAACGAACGGATGAAGAACATTGTTAAGGGATCGAAGAGCAAGTTCTCTTCTCTTCTCATCAAACTTTAAAGGAGCTAATATTATACAAAATAACTAAAAGGCAGCTGGGAGAGAAAAGGTATTCTGAAAATTTTGAGAGACCTTTAGCCTAAAAAGAATTCACTAATAATAGTAAAAAATCACTTGTTTGCAGAGGCACCAAAGAATGGTGTATGTTCAAACTTGAGAGTCCCGACTCTCACATTAAAGGATACTTTAAATTCTCCCGCTTTGTGCTGCCGCATTTAGGGAGCTGTACATCCATACTGTTAGGAATGGAGGTAATTGGGGGCTTCGGATCTTAATCTTAATTATTTGTCTGAGAACAGCTTCTCCACTCCTGGTTGGCCTAACACAACGATCCCTTTTATGACTGTTTTAAAACTCCCATGCCTTCCCATAGCTGCTCATCTTTTAGCTTTTGGTTGTTTAGGGTATAATGGTAAACACCCGGTGTTCTCAATTCTTCACTCCTTTGCTTGCTTTTTTTCTTTTTAACTACGAAAGAAAGGTTCTGAAGCTTGTTCTGTGCAGTAAAATCTCTGCTAGTTTCTGCATTTGTATAGTAGTTGGTAAGTAGATGGTAGATATAATTAGACCCAAATGTGTAATTTTTATTTTCATCTAAAAGTTTTCAACTAAAATTGGGTTCAGGACTCTGAAAAGCATTTTAAAATTCAGTCGCTCAGCTATCCCTCCAAGAGCATGAATATCCAAAGTTGCCAGTTAATGGGGCTTCCATTCCCACTGCACTTTGGAAGTGATCAGCATTCTCAAATGCATTTGAGAGTATTTTCCCTCATTAGGGAAAAAGTGCCTCTCAGATTCTAAAGATTTTCTGTGTGAAAACAGAACAACAACAAAAAAAAAAACACAGAACACAGAAGGGCAACATGAGTATGAGGAAAATATTCTCTTTAATTTTATGAAAATGCCACTTTTTTCTTGGATTCATAAGTCAGTACATTTAAAATAACTCATTTCTAGAGTTGCAACTGTGTGCAAGGCATTAAGATAGACCCCTAGCTCTTGACAAGCTTCCATTTCCGTGGAACATACAGATAGAACCAAAGTACGATATGAGTGGCCATGGTAGGGAGCATATTGATTTCAATGGCGACATCAGAGGCCAGCGGTGAATGCTGACCAGGGGAAATACAGGCCCAAAGGGGTCTAAACCATGGGTCTGGATCCCTTCAGAAGAGCTGAACTTGGATCTCTAGATGTGGAGTGCTAGTTGCGGGTGAATTCCAATATGGAAAAAAATCTAGAACAGGGAATAAAGAGGGTAAAGGAAGATGACCAAAAGAGTAGGCATCTTGGAATTCCACGAAGAGGAGTGACAGAACTCAATCGTGTTGGATGAGGGGATGAAGAGGTGCTTGTGCATGCATGGTAAGGGCACAAGCCACCATGCAGTAGTCTGGTCTAGAACGGGAAGCGAAGACGAGCAAACATCCACTGTGATGAACGTCTTCCGGGAACACTGGCAATGAAGGAGAGAAGGAATAAGAGCTTAAAAACGGAAGGGCCTGCTGTCGGTGATGGCAGTGACGTGATAGAGGAGTGGGAGCCCAAAGACATTTCTACATCTGGGATGGGAAGAAGAATGGTGGTATGAAAAGTAATGAAATAACGCCTACAAAATACTTATAACAATGTCTGGTACGTTATGCACTCAAAAAAAATGTTATATAATAGTATTATTTTTTTATTAAGAGTGCAGACTAGATGGAAGAATGGTAAATTCGGAACTTGATGTCATGCAGTGATGTTAGTCCTGGAAGTCAGGTGAATAGGCAAGTTTTGTTGCAATGGAGTTCAAGGATCTGCAAGGTTGGGGTTTTAGATGACATGATATCAACTAGGAAAAGCTCTTAGCTATGTGCTAGATTATCTGAAGGTAAGTAAATGATAAGTAATCTCTATAATTTAACCAACTGATGTGTCTAATCTGCTTCTCCCTGAAACTGTAAAGGAAATATTGTCTCTTTTCCCTTTTTACAGTTAAACAGATTTAGGTGAAGATTGCTAAACTAGCAAGTGGTAGAATCATCTTTTGAACACACAATTTCTATTGAAAGCCCATGCCTGTGCACTACTCCATATGGTGGACAGGCATGGGCTTTCAATGGAAATGGTGGTTTATAGGTGATAGATGGAGATGGAGTGCGTTTCCAGGGCTGTGCTGTTTTGCACTGAAGAACCAAGGAAGAGGCAGATAGGTGCCTATTGGTGTGGGGAAGACAGAAGAATCAGCCACTGGAGTTTCAAGGGGAGTTGTGTCATCAGGGGAAAGTCCTTAGCTTTTTTAATCATTCTAAAATACATTTTGGTACCATCTTGGGTTTTAATAAATATATGCTCATTTGAGAAAACAATCATTCCTAAATCATTTTAGGTCAAGATGCCCCAATTTTCATATACTTTTTAGCAAGGCTTCTTTCTCTTTTTTATAGCAGAGCTTGATATATGTATAATAGGTTATAGATATATCTATCATATCGATAGCTACGTATTATATCTACTACACATTGCATATATATGTATGTAGGGAGGGAGGAAGGGAGAGAGAGAAAGCTAGGGGAGACAGACAAGAGGCAGAGAAGAAGGATGGGAGGAAGAGGAAGACAGAGAATGTGCGCACGTGAGGACAGGAGAGCTGAAGTTCAATGCTAATCTTTTCTGGGTTCTTTTAACCACTCTCTGTTTCATTCTTTATAACAACAATGTTCAGATAAGGATGGGAGTGTGTGTCCTCATCATCTCTGACTCTGAATGATGCAGAGTAAGACTCGGTGACCGGTGGGAGTATATAGCATTCTTCAGGTGTGCTGGACCTACAAAGAGGTTGAGAACAATCACCGTACGGAGAAGCCAGGTCCGTAAGGACTTGGCAAGCTCTCCCAGGACACCTTTCAGTGTAGTAAATAGTGGAGAGTACTTGGCAAACCTTGGCCATAGTTTCATCAGCAGAGGAGTTTATGATGTAAAGAGGCTAAGTTGACCTAATTTAGGCATTAATACAGTCCTTAGAAAATATAGTGCGAGCTCTTGGAAAATAGATGAGTGGGAAAAACTCAGAGGGGGTGGCCCATAAGCTGTGATTTCAACAGAGCAAATAGGGAGGGATGAATGTGGTTTGGCTGATGGAAAAACAGAGGCTGTTTCCTGGCAAAACTCAGAGCCAGAACAGAGTGAGTTCATGAACAGCCAGAACACAAGCAGTCATTGGAAGAGAGGTGAAGGGGGGAAAGGGATAGAAGTGGAATGCTTTACAAGTCATGTGCACAGATTTGCATTTGATGTGGAGATTTTAGGAAGTAGAATGATAGGACCAAAGAGGTCATAAAATTCTTTGGAAGCAGCATACATAGAAATTTGGAATTAATAAGGACCTGTCAGAGGGAGAAACAGAGGATACTCTAGCAGTTCTAGCTTGAGGAAGCTATTAGATAATAGATATGGACAAAGGAGAGAGTCAGTGAGGACCAAAGAAATGCTAATTTAGAAATCATGTGTTTTCAGGGTCAGATGTAGAAACTGGCGGAATCCTGTTTAATCACTTGGATTTGTGGCATTTTCTAACAGAATCACATTACCGTTTTACTATCTAGACTGCCATCTTGTATCTCTACTTTTTAAATGTTTGGTTGTGTGTGTGTGTGTGTGTGTGTGTGTGTGTGTGTGTGTGTGTGTGTGTTTAATGAGAGATTCATAGAGGAAAGGGTAAAATGGGCAGATGAAGTAGTTGTTTAAAAGAAAACTTATAACCAGCTATGTAGTCCTTTCTAGGTGTTGGAGCACCAAGAATCCATTCGCCTTGGTTTCTGGACTCTGAAAATTAACCTTACAAGCCTTTTAATACACTGGTATCATCTAAAACTACTTTGGTTGTACGAATTTTCAAACATATATTAGAACAGAAAGATGAGCTTCAGCAATTATCAACAATTTGTTCATTCTTATTTACAGATAGAACTTTTAAAAATACTGTGTGACAGAATGAAACAAACTACATGATTTTCCATTTCAAGAGCTTGTACACCTACTTTTAAAAAAATTTGGTAATCATCAAAAACTTAAATTATGATTTTTTTAAATAAAGGGGCAGAGAGATACAGAAATGGGAAAAACAGTTTTGACAGTGATTTGCAGTATTTTTGTAGCCTGATATACTTAGTGATGTTCATGGTAAATAGCTTGAGCTAATTCCAAGACTCCTTAAAAGAGCCCCTAAAATAGGATATATTTTCAAATCACTCAAGAGATCATGAATTACAGATCCTGGAATGATATTTTCTAATACTGAAGACTTCTGGCTAATAAATTGGAATTTATAATTTGTCACTGAATTAACATGTCTCAAAATTAGAAGCTTGTTTGACTTTGATGGAATAGTAGTATCTGTTCAAGTGGGACTTGCCTGCGTTTTGAAGACGTCGTTCATTCATTCATTCATTCATTCACACATTCATTGAGGCAATATTTGAATGCCTGATATGTTCCAGTCTCTGAGTTAGGTGCTTGGGATCTATTAGCAGTTTGATAATTCCTATAAGGTAATTTTCATTATGAAACCAATTAGAGTTTTCTCTTCTTACAAGGGAAACATTACAGATAAATGAAGTTTATAGATAATCTCCAAGTTTATGGAGACTTTCAGTCGGTCCAGACTATAAGTTAGTTCAGCCTATCATCAGTTAATGGATTGACCATTTTGCTTCGGTTTTTCATATTGGCTTTATCTTCACACCAACAGGGAAATGACTAAAAGGAAAGCTGTATAAAGGAGAAGGAGGAAATACAAGGGGCTGGTCACTTACTGAACAAATATGAAATATCAGATAGTAGCATCTACAGATAGTCCTTGCTCCAAGTAAACCATTTACGCTTCTTCTCAATAGTGGGGTCATCTTATCTGCTAAGTTATTGTTTTTGATTCACTTTGTAATTTTGTATCAATTTTAAGGATTATGATAGCATTTTAAATGTTTTTTTTTTTTAATGTCTGATTTCTCCGATTCATGGAAAATTGCTTTTCCAATCTAAAGCCAGAGGAAGACTGAGAGCTGGCATTCCATTTCCTGCCAAAAGATGGAAATCTGTTTGAGAGCCTCATAGGTTTGAATTGACGCTGAGCACCAAAATGGCACTGACGCCCAATCTTTGGAATGTGTGTGCACGTGTGTGTGCAGGCATCCGTGTGACTACAACCTGCTAAAGAAGTAGCAGTACAGGATGAATGTTCTCAAGTTCTCTTTGCAACTGACAACTTTAAAGCACTAATAGCAAGAAGTACGGAATGGAGAAGTCTGATCAGTATCTACAGATTTAGGTTCATCCCCCTTTATGCTTTCTTATTACATAAATGCACTGGATAAAACACTGTGGGTGTAATTCGATATGATTGTGGGGAGATGGCTGAGGAGGGAGGTAGATAGTTCAGCTTGTTCCTCTGGGATGGATGCCTTTGTTAGATGAGGGTAAAGTTTCTCATTCGGACTTGTAGAGACTGCTCCCCACTAGTCGTTAAGACACACGGTCAGATCTCCTTGGAAAAACTCAGTCTGTGAGTCGTTTACTTGTAACCTCTTAGTAACTCCTAGTTCTTAGGAAGGTTGAAAATGAGTGAAAAAACGTACGTCTTCATCCTAGGCTGTGAATGAAAAGACATGTGTGTGCCTTTGTATTCATGGTGCTCATGCACCTGTATGCCATGTAGACAGAGTCTAAGACTCACCTTTTTCACATTTCAGCATCTCTGAAATCAGAATCCGTCTTCTAATTTATGATGTCTGATAATTACTGTTGTCCATTTTTTTCAAATGGGAATGTGTCAGGAGTTGTCACACATCTTCTAATTAGTGGCGTCTTAGATTCATGACACACCATTTATATCCAAATATTTATAGGACGCTGATCTCAGAGAGAGGAGTAGAACATTTCTCTTTTCCCCAAAAAGTAAAGCAAGAAGATTTATTCTGACAGTAATACTTTAGGTCAAGAGAAACCATTTGGTTGCGGACTCCTGTTTCCTTAATAAGACACATGCAAATGCAGAATGATTCGTTTCTTACACTCCCTCTTATAAGGGATCCCAAGTGATTTAAAAATTAAGATGAAAACTCATCATGTTTACTATATTCTATAAAACTTATTCTTTATAAGATTTGATCACTCCCTTTCTAACTTCAGACGGTCATGGTTTTGAAAAATGCGTGAAAATCCTCATTTCAGCGACTCGTGTGTGTGTGTGTGTGTGTGTGTGTGTGTGTGTGAGTGTGTGTATAAGAAGGCTGGCTTGCCTCATCCATTCATGACTCTAAGAAAACCTATTCTACACAGGACAGTGGATTAAGAAACTCATCAGAGATTTACAGACTTTTAAAGCAATCTTATAAGATTGTTAAGGCTCAAAATAAGAGGATTCTTCCCTCACTTTTATGAGTAAGGAAGTGTGGAATCACCAAGAAAAAAACACTATACAATCTATAGAAGACATAGACTAGTTCTGGGGTAGGACTGTGATACATAGGGTTAGAGTTGGAGACCATTTAACTGAGAAATTTGTAATAGATATGGCTAAATATGGATAGATAGAATGCACTCATTTTTGGTCAGGGTGTCCGAAGAGAGACAGTAGCAGTCTTTCCATTATTGCAATACTTAGTGAATGATTATTATATGCCAGGCACAGGGCCTGACCCTTAATAATCCTTTCCAACCCTGAGATTCTCTATTTCCCGGCTTCATGACCTTGGGCTTGTTGTTTAACCTACCCGAGGCTGTCTTACCTGTTCAAAAAAAAAGTGGCCCTGCCTCCTTCCCTGAGACTTTAACACAGTTACATATCATAAGAATTTAACAGGATTTTAACACTTCATAATCCTTTATTTGAAACATTATCATATTTGCTATTAGATCAAGTATTAGGTAGGAAGCTGAAAGGAGGGTGGTTCTGGGAGGATCTATTTAATATGTTGTCAGCATTCTGGGAGTGTTCTTTATAGTTTGGAATTAGGAATTGCTGATGTCATGATCAGTCATATTGTCCTGACAACATCAGAATTTCCTCATTCGCCTTGTCTTCGCTTGGGGAGTATCAATTTGCGACAGGTTTGTCATCTGTTTGCCCCATGAGTTAAGTGTATTAGATAACCCAGAACAAGTCATTCTTAAGGACACGTTGGGTGGGGAATTTTTATAATAAGCTCTGTTTTTAGCCCATTCCAGAATTTTAAACTAAATATTCTGATGTTGGAAAATTTGCCATGGTACATACTCAACTGAATAGAAATTCATTTCTAATACTTTATTCTCTTGTTTGAACCTTTACATTTATAATTCAGTAGAGAATGTAAACCTTCTCAGCATTCCTATTTTCTTAAAGGACATCATTAACTGTCCTGTCACCCTCCTGTTCAGGTGAAATAGGCATCGTTTAATGGTAATCGTAGCAACGGAAGAGAAAGGAAATGGTTTCATTGGGGTTTTTTCCTTCTGTGGTTTTAAATGCTTTTAAAACCTCATTTGTGCTATGGATCCCAGGTTTTGAGTAAACATTGGTTATGTCCCCCAGACATTTAGGAGAGTCTTAGAATAACCTTTTGACAGTGTGAGCTTACAGGAGGGGTTTTTTTTGTGTTCCATGGACAGCTGTTTACTGTGTACTCTTCAAAGTTGTCATTCAGCAGCTGATTTTTACTCATGAGAAGGAGACGGTCATTCCAGGTTCTAGTTTTGTTTTTCATGATTTCAAGATTTTTGGGAGGGGGGGGTCTCTAGTTTTCTACAAATTCTCTTGATTCCCTAAGTCCTTTCTGTCTCTTCCCAGGTAACAAGAGACAGTTGTGATGGCTCTTTCCATGGCACAGCAGCCCTTCCCTTGCTCACCTCAGCCCTTTTCCTTGCTCTCACACAGTGGATGATTACTTCTATCTTTTAGGGAAACTGTAATTTCAAAGATCATCTCATATCTTCCATAATTCGTACAGTTGACTCTAATTCATGGACAGTTCATTGAATTATCTCAAAGTATTCTGAAAATAAGCCCTTGTTTTCTTATGGGCTTGCTATAGAAATGGAGAATAACAGTTCCAAAAATAGATTTCCACAGTTAAAGAAGATAGAGGATTGAGGCATCCATCCAGGTAATTTAGGAGAACCGTAATCCACAATAAATGAAAACTGGAGCTCTTTGTCCTGTTTTCTAAATAATTGACACTCTTTTATTTTATAGAATTTGATGTAAATTCAATGTGGTATAAAATAGAGACAAAAATCTTGAATTTTTAATTCATATAGCCTTACCCTGTCCCAGATTTTTTTTATAAGAATAAGAACCTATATAGCTATTATTTTTAAAATATTTTATTTATTTATTTATTTGACAGTAGTAGAGAGCACGAGTAGGTAGAGCAGCAGGCAGAGGGAGAGGGGGAAGCAGGCTCTCCACTGAGCAGGGAGCCTGATGCAGTCCTCAATTCCAGGACCCTGGGATCATGATCTGAGTCAAAGACAGCTGCTTAACTGACTTAGCCACCCAGGTGCCCCACCATATAGCTATTTTTATAGAAAAACTTTGGAAAAGAAATTTAACTTATAGAGAGCCGTGGTTCCAGAAATATGAGAAAGCTTTGAATTTTATTAACTATTCTTTTTTTTAATTTAAGATTTTATTTATTTATTTGACAGAGAGAGAGAGAGCAAGCGCACACAAGCAGGGGGAGTGGTAGGCAGAGGGAGAGGGAGAAGCAGGCTCCCTACGGTGCAGGGAGCCCAGTATGGGGCTCCATCCCAGGACCCTGGGTTCATGACTGAGCCGAAGGCAGATGCTTAAACTAACTGATCTGCCCAGGCGCCCCTTATTAGCTATTCTATAAGAGCAGGGTGATAACTAATTTATGAACAGATTATTTTAGTGTTTTTTTAATACTAAAAGTTTTTTAGTTTTTTAGTGTAAATGTTTTTTAGTGTAAGTGATTTGCTTCAGATTTGGAGGATGTTTTGCCATAGAGAGAAGTGTCCTAAATAATGATTAGGATCTTAGTTGACTTATAAGCATCTATAAATCCCCCAATGAAACTGATCACTAATATGGTCTCCTGCTACTTTCAAGGGAAAATATGTTTTCAGTTCCAGTGCATGTTTCTGGAAGTACCTTCCACATTGTCACCACCCCAGCTTCTAGAAGGTAGTTCTTTCTGTATCTCTCCCAACTCCATCCTACCAACTAGCCCAGAAAATGAAACTGGTTCAAGAAAAAAGTTATATCTTAGTAACCATCAGTTAAAAGAGATTTAGGAACTAGGTTAGGTGAGAATATATAGCTGTACTATTAACTGTATATTCTAATTTTAAAAAGCTTGCCTTCATATTCAACTGAATGAAAATTCAACATTGTCTGTATCCTTTTTTTTTTTTTAAGATTTTTTTTTATTCATTCATTTGAGACAGAGAAAGAACACCCCCATATCCTTTTTTAAGTGAGGGGGTCTGAGGTCACATAGATGGTGACTGGGGAAGACACATGCTTAGTCTTAGTCTCTTAAGTTTCCCCCCATGGGGTTTGGACTTGACCCTTAGCTAAGAGTTATAATAACCATTTTTAGTGTTATTGGAGGCAGGGGGCTTTGGAGTCAGAGAGACCTGAGTTCAAACTCCCTAGTTTCATCATGTATTAGGCCTTGGGAAAGTACCTTAAGCCTCCAAGCTTCAGTACTTCAGTTTTATTTTCAGTAAAGTGGGATAAGTGTTCTTTCGTTGTGCATGTGTGTGTGCGAAAGAGAGAGGGAGGCAGGGCAGGGGACATGCTGAGATAGTGCCTGGAGTATAGTAGTTACTCAATAAATGACACCTATTATTTATTAGTCCATGCAGGGAAGCAGTAGTAGGGCAAAACCTGTTGGGTTTGGTTCCCCAGAATAGATTTAAGAATCATTGGATTATTGCTTGTGGTCAGACTCTACAGAATAGGGGTATGTTTATGTTCTGTATGCATTCTAGGATTTTAGCTATAGAGCTATAGTTTTATTATAGTGGTTTCATTTTTCTATCATATGATTTTATGTGTGCCTAGGGAGGCTTTAAGTCTGGAATAAGGATCGTAGATTTTTTAAAAAGCAAAATAGTAAATAATAGAAAATATTGCAGCTACTTTTGAAATTGGGTGCTTTATCAACTCTTATTTTGTACCAGGAAAGAATAGAAATTTAAAGAATCTGCTGACCTCATATTTTTTCTTTCCTTTTTTTTCCCCCCTCTTTCTCTTTTTGTTGGGAGCCGGAGTTTTTGTGAGCTTTTAAACATAGAGACTCTCAAATGTAAACAATTTTTTAGTGTGAACTGCTTATACTAACCAATACCATGTGATTATATTTTATTCATTAAAGATTGTAATTTGAAATACTGTTGGATGAGTTTTTCCTCAAGTCCTTTCTGTTTTTAATGTGATCTAAATAAAATAAGACGCCTGAAATGCTTTAGCAGTGATAGAGGGCTAGAAACCTGCTATAGATTTGTTCTTTTGTTGATAGAGATGTTCTGTTCTTACCTCCTTGGACATCTTCTTTGCCCCCATTTTTTTTTTCTTCTTTCAAAGCTGAGCTTCCTCACTGTACTTTCTTTGTAATAATTTCATTCAAAGGCTCCTCTCTTCAGCGTGGCTCAGTAATGTGTGTGTTGGAATGAGGGGGTTTCCTAGCCTGTTGACTTTTTGTCTTCTGTTCCCTTCTGGGAGTTCATCGATTAGCCATGATTTCAGCAGCTATTGCCCCAAATCCACTGGCTGTCTCATCCAAGCCCTCTATCTTAAAGTCTGTTTTTCTGGTCATCTGCATAATGCTTCTTTCTAAATGTCTCTCAAACAAAACATGTGTTCGTCAGAGCTTCGCACACCCATGTCATATATCCCATATTATCTTTCTCTCTGGCAGACTCCCATAGCATGTACTTATCCAGACCACTTGGCTGGGACTTACCACTTAATGCGTTGTTTTATTACTGTATAGTAACTCGGGTGCTGTAGGGGTTACAGTACTCACCTAGGAACTGAAGCATTATTTATAAGGCTTTGTGGGGAGACAGCATTATAGAGTTAAAGGAGCACAGGGTGAAGTCTTTTAACCGGAGCTGGGTCTCAGTGTTAACACTTGTTTGCTACTTAACTAGCAATTGATAGGTCAGCCAGTCCTGCTTTCTTCCCTGTCATCCGTAAATGGAGCCTTTTCTCCCTTCCCACTTCACAGGGTTGTTGTCAATGATTTATAAATGAGAGTCACATTTTCAGATTGTTTCTTGGGACAAGTGTCTCCTAAGTTCAGGTGCTCAAATTCCAGGTCTACAAATGCTTGGAGGTCGGGGGTCTCCTCTCCTCTACCGAGATTGCTCAGTCCTTATTAGCCTCCTTCGCAGACTCCTCCTGCCTTACAGAGTGTATTCTCTCATGCTGCCCATGGTCTTCCCATTCATACCGAAATGGTCCCAGTCCAACACAGAACTTCCTTAAAGGAAATGGGACAAAAACAAATGCGGGAGAAAAACTCGAAGGCACCTAGGCTATTGAAACAGACCTTTTGCCACACTTTTTTTTTTTTTTAACCTCTGAAAGTTAAGTCTGTGGTGTACACAGACTCAGAAAGCCCCTTTCACTTGTTGTCAATTCCATCTATACCCTTGCTCCCGCTCTTTGATGGTCAGCCAGACGTCCTAGGTATCAGTTATGTATACGGTACCCCCACTTAAATCTACAAACCACTGCTATCAAACCTGGAAAAACAGTAATAACAGCTGCCATTTGTTGAGTTTGGCGCTTTTGTTGTTACACCGTATGTATACTTAAGACAATCTGTGAGGAGTCTGGGACTGGGAGAGGTTAACTCACTTGCCCCAAGCCATGTGCCTAGTAAGTGAGAAGCTGAAATGTGGAGCCAGATCTATTCGGCTATTTAAATTTTGTTCCTTGGATTGCGAAATCCAGATTCACTTAAGCCATCTGAAGAAGGGGGGTGTGGGGTTAAGTATACACACGGAGGGGCTGTTGGAAGCCAAAGCAGCTCTGGGGACTGCTGCTCCCTTCACCATCTCACGGCCAAGTGCTCACCCGCTCCTGGCATCTGCTTTACTCTCTGCTTGCTGCCAGGCAGCTTCCTGTTTACTCATAGTTTCTGCTTCTTCATAACCTTGGCTTGCATATGGTTTTGGCTTTTCGTGGCCTCAACTCTACCCCCTGGCACTGTTGCAGTTTCTGCCCCTTTCCTAACTAGTCCAGCTCTTGGAATTTTCTGAATCAGATTCCCAAGGGTGAGAATCTGATTGGCTCTGTTCATTTTTTCTATCCCATCCATGTCACAGGTCACTGGCCTGTCTCTGGATTGGCTGCTCGTGGGTCAGATTCCCATAACTTTACCCACCAGCTGAGCTGGGGGTGGAGGGTGTTGTAGGTCTGCCTGGACGGCTAAGTCTCAGTTTCCCTTTCGGGAGAAGGAGCATTTACAGGACAGATTCCAAAGCCCTATTCTTCCCATGATAACTTGAAGTTTCTCTGGAATGTTTCCTTGCTTTGTGTGTTTTAAAACGTATTTGTTTCAAAGGTTAATAAACATTCCCAGATGAATCTCACTAAGATCTATCCCTGTAATCATTTACAACTAAGCGCTTGTGACTATCTATAATGGATTATATATACACACATGATTTCATATTTCTGTTATTTCTCTTAGGTTGGAATCATTTGGGCTTTAGTGATTTCATTACATTTTATAGTCTTTGAGGCTGTCTTCTCTTTTCTTTATAGTGCTTTACTTAGTTAAGAGTATGGCACCTACCTAAGTCTGGAACTTTTGGACCCTGACTGGTAGACATTGTTTTTAAAAATATATGCCTTGTGTTCTTTTCTTGATTGTCATTCATCTTTATAGGACACTATATATATATATTTTTTGGTATTTTGATATCTTTTTTATTCTTCAAAAGAGTCTTAAATATTATTTACATTTAATAAGAATACTAATGTATTCTTAGTATACTTCGTATAAAGTATTGTTAGTATATTTTAGTATTCTAATTTAAATTTTGTTATTACTTGAAAATTTGCCTTATCCTTATAAAACTGTTGCAGGATATCAAATCACATCTTAGCATTCTAGAATAGCACAACATCAAAAGTATTGTGAACTTAGAGCAGAGCCATAGAAAAATTAATCTATGCTGTTCTTTGTGGTTTAGATTGTGGTTTCCTAAGAGACCAGTCATGGCAACTGAGGTTGTACATGGAATTTTTTTTCCATAGATGATAGGTCTGAACTTCTGGGGTCCTGGGCATTAAGTTCTCAGGAAAAGGTACCTATAACTTGAACAGTTCTACCTAACACTTTATGGTTTATACCTGTGGTTGATAACTTGCAGTAAAGCATCCTATGATGCGAGGCAGCAAAGCAGCAGCTGAAACAATCGTAAACTCATTGAGTTATAGGAAATAGTTCTGGCATATATATAATATTAACATGCAACTGAATGTTAGTTGTGCTGTGTTTATTTAAATCACTTTAAAGGACGGATATGTTTCTGTGTATCTAGCAAGTTTTTACTTGTCCATGGTGTACCTAGAATAATTTCATTTGTTGGTGCTTTTTATTTTTAATGGAAAGAATTAGGAATTACATATATGCATGTTTTGTGTATATAGTTGTTTTTAATTAGGCGAGACTTGCTAGTTCTCATCATTTTTGCTGGAGAATATTAGGTGCATCTTGGAATATGGAGGTGGAATATGGTGGCGAAGTCACCAGCAGGTTATCTAAGATGTTTCAGTTCCTTGCTGCTGGAAAAACCTTTGAATAGCCACACCTTTTTTTTTTTTTTAATTTGTTTGTTTACTTGTTTTGTAATCTCTACACCCAACATGGGGCTCAAACTCAGAACTCTGAGATCAAATAGCCCCAGCTAAAGACTAAAAGACTCTAGGGGACACTTTTTGTTTTCCTTATGGCAGCCAGAAGTTAAGTGCCCACTTCTTAGAGGAGTTAGGATTTTTCATTATCATGGCAGATGGCTCTTTCCAAGGTGTTAGAGGCCAGAGGCCAGGGGAAGAACTTTGTAATACCGCTGTGATACTACCCTGTAATACTGCTGAACAGGCCAACATGAAAGATGGCAAGCCTACCAGACCCTGTGGGGTCTGCCTGTAGGACTTGCTGTAGAGGCCTTCCGCAATGCACATGTTCGAGGCTTCATACACCCGACTTGAAAGTGATCAAGAAAGGGGGCATCTTGAGCCGCCTTGGATAATTTCAACTGGGAAACAAAGGAAACAGCCTCCTCCCTTTGTCTCCTTTTTGCAGTTTCTGTGTCCCTTCAATAGAACACATTCGGTGGCATCTGTAGTTTAACGTATAGCAGGATTCCACTATTCGGTTTAAAGGAAGTCTTACCAACCCAATGGCCGTAAGTGATTTTCGCTATTTGATATTGTTAATTTGAAGGTAAACTGGTAAACTCTGGCATGGGAGTGAAGTACAGAACTTTACCATCCGTACTTGCTGTGAGAGGGTGGGTAGTGTACACCTGTTTTCCAATGCTAAAATTTTAGCGTTGTGATTTGGGAGAACGCCGAGTTGCAGAGGTTTGACGGAAGGCTGGTTTGTTGGTTGAAGTAGGAGTGGTTGCTGGCACCTTTTTGGGAAGACTGGGGTCGGGGGTGGTGGGGAGTTAGCCAGGATGAAAGAAAAGAGAGAAGACCCGGGACTGGTTCAGTTGCTACCCAGGTGTCTGGGTGCTCCTCGAAGCCATACCCTTAAATGGGACTTCGAGCAGGGGTGCAAAGCTCCCGCTGGTGCTTAGGCAAAGAGCCGAGGTGGAAAAAAGAAAAGAGGAGGGGGGTGGCTACTCCAAGGAATGTGCGGCACGCGGGGAGCCAGACCCAACCATTGCACGGAGCGGGGGCGCCGGCGGCTCTCTCGGCGGCGCGGCCCCGGCCCCGGCCCCAAGCCCGGGAGGGAGCGAGCGGGGGCAGATCGGCTGGCTGGGCTGCGGGCGCGACGCCCAGAGGGCGGGCGAGGAGGCGCGGGTGGGCCTGGGCGCGGCGCGAGGCGGTGCGCGGCCGCCTCCCCGCCCCCGGCCGGCGCGCTCTCGGGGCGGTGGTTGAGGCCGCGGTAGGTGGGGACGCGGCGGCGCTGCTCCTCCGCTGCCGCCGGTAGAGTCCGCGGCGGCGCCAGCTCCGCGCGCGAACTCTCGTCCATGGCACGCAGGGCGGCGGCCGCCCGAGCTGCCCGAGTCTCGCCCACCGCCGCCGCCGTCGCGCCGCACTTTTAGGCGAGTCCGGAGGTCGAGGGCGGAGGAGAAGTCAGCCCGAGCTGCAGCCCCCGCCGGCTGCCGCCTCGCGGCGAGAGGGAGTTCCCAGAGCGCCGCGGCCCGGGCCGGCCCCTCCTGCGCCCTCCCCCTCGCGGCGAGGCTGCCCTGCACCCGCGCCCGCCGCCCGCGCCCGCCGCGATGATCTTCCCCAGCAGCAGCGGCAACCCCGGGGGCAGCAGCAACTGCAGGACGCCCTATCGCAAGCAGGTGAGGCGGCGGCCGGGATGCCGCGCCGAAGCCGGCCGCCCAGCTTTACAAAGGGCGCCAGCGCTCGGCCAGGCACCGCTCTCCTCCTCGGAGGGACCGGACTGGGCGGTGACCTTGTTTCCGAAGGAGGCGGCCCGCGGGGACGGCTCGGACCGGTGACCTTAGCAGGGGAGATGCCCTCGTCTCTGCCGGCCGCGCCGGGTGGGATGTGGAGGAAGGGGAAGGGGCGGAGAGGCGGCGAGAGCGCAGCGCGCGGGGCCAGGGGCTTCTCCCAGCTCTGCAACAAGTTTGTTTTTTTCCTCCTCCCCCCCCCCCCCCCCGGCCCGAAACCTTTGTGTGTAGAGAGTACGATAATACGTCGTAACATCGGTTTGCAACAATCTTCACTCAGAACCTGAAAGAACCTGCCTGATTCATAGCAAACCCGGAAGACCAGTTTGTGTGTGTGTTTCTGTGTGTCTGTGTCTGTTCGCGCGCGCCCCCCCATATATATATATATATATATATATATATGTGTATATATATATATATATATATATATTTAAAAAAGAGAGACGAAACAGGAACTTCTGTCACTTTCTCAGGGTTTTCAGTTTTCAGAAGCACAGGGAAATCCTGTGACACCCTAGTTGCAGAGATACTTGGATAAGCCTGAGTCATACACATGCCTTTTCCTATTTTAATACCGTTTCATACATTTTTTAACAGATTGAACTCCAAAGGCACTTTAGTGGTTAGATCGAAATCCCCTGCCGGGAAAAGGAGTGGAGCTGGGAGCTTATAGTTTTGGCCTTTTGTTTTGTTTTTCATCTTTGTTTTTAAAAGAAGGTTACTGAAGCCATGTTGTGATAAATTTCACAGAGCCTTTCAGCAGCAGCAATAACAAAACCTAGCTTTAAATTATGTAAAAAATGTGCAGGTCTGTTTAGAAAAGGTTAAACTGATTTAGAGGTCAGCGGCAAGATGCTTGTTGAGAAAACAAAAACACGATTGCAGATATTTTTCTTCCATAATAAATCTCTTGTCTACATCCTTAGCCACGGAGACAAATCAATTAAGTTATTATCCCAATGATGATACAAGCGAACTCCATCCTTCCATGCAGACCATAGCTGTTAAGATCATGACAGATGACAGGGATGCCTGGTGGCTTTCCTAAAGACATTCATAGGATTATTGATCATAGGTAGTCCTTTTTGTTCTCAAAGTCATTTGGTGGGGGTTCTGTCTTAGCATACGTATATCTGAGAGTAGGGCTAATTTGGTCTAACAGTGACGGTGTCAAAAAGTATTGTTTTCTGGTCTTTGGTTCTTTTACTTGTTAGCTTTCCCTCGAAAAGGCAGTAAACACCCTGGTCTGTGTGCCTTTGCTGTCCAAGTCAATGCAACTTTTACCTGGCATAAAAAGAGCTTTTTTTTTTTCTTTTTTCCATGAAGAAAAAATCTGCATTTCTGACTTGTCTGAAGTATATGCTAAAATTGTCTAGATTGAAAACCAGGCATCTCTAAACTCACTTCACGTAGCCTCATTTAAAATAAAGCGCTCGGACCCAGCACACTTTCATCAACTTCATCAGTGAGGCCAGTTTTCAATATTCTTCTCCTGAACCCTCCTCCTCCACCCACCCCTCTGTACCTGAAAAGATGGCTAATTATGTTAAAGGCCTTGTGTACTCGTTTATTTGTTGTCAAAACCCGGCGGGGTGTTAGCTCTGAAATGGGGAAAAGGCTCTGAGGGCGAGGCCCTTTTGCTATGAGGGGCTGGAGGTTTTGTGTGTGGAGGGGGACAGCCTGCTGGTCTGGAGCACGCTGATAAGATGCTCTTCTTTTCACTGGGCTCTCCTTAGATTCAGAGACTAAAAGGACTGACTGAATCAGAAAAACAAACAGACTTTCTTTTTTCTATAGGCAAAGAAAGAAATGAATGTGTAGGCATTATACAGACACAAGACCCCGGGTACCAGTGGTATTTGAGTCAAAGGCTTCTTTTGTTAGTATTTAGCCATTCACTGGGAAAGCACACTTCCAGCGTGGGGACCTGGTTACCATGAGTGACTTTGTGATCTCATCCTGGCTTAGTCTAAACGGGAAGTCTCATTAATGCTTTTTATAAGATTTTGTGATGTTAAGCTTGCACCTTTTGGTTTGTATTGTTCATTTTGATGAAAGAATAGGTGAATTTTAGGTGTACAATGTGGTTTGATTTTAATCTGCAAATATATAAGCAGCTCTTTGGAGCTGATTTCAGATAATTTGCCTGAGGAAAAAAATGGAATGTGAGGAATACCTAAAAATCACCTTTGGAAAAAGATGGGGAAATGATAGTTTTTTGTTTTTTGGTTTTTTATTTGTGTGTGTTAGCAGTAGCCTACCATCACTGAGCACCTTGCTGCCTGCTGGTTGATGTTCTAAGTGCTTTAGGTGGATTAACTAATTTTAGTCATCTTGACAGTCCTATGAAACAGGACTATCTGCTTTACAGTGGAGGAAACTGAGGCATAGATTAAGTAACTGTCCAGTCTGTACAACCCAAAGTGCAGAGCCGGGATTTGGACCCTGGCAGTCAAGCTCTTAAAACCATCACATTGCAATCGCCTGCTTACGTGCACATCTCAATAGAAACTCGTACAGAGTTCATCCGCATCACTGCTCATTGCCTTTTTCATGTCAGAAGTCCAGTTTAGGGATTCCTCCTAGCTTTTTTTTTTTTTTTTTTTTTTGAGGGGGAGGGTGGAGGTTGTGAGGTTGAAAGTGAAGGGTAAAGTAAATGGATGATATGCATGATGGGTTCGTGATACTTGTTTGAAAACCCAAGTATTGCTTCAGTGAATGACTATAGAACCTCTTTTTTAAAAACTTTATATTTGACATGTGTTGGAGTCAGCTAGTTTCAGTTCAAGCAGAGATAGGTGGTGCTTGTCCCCCTCCTGCCCCGTGTAGTAGATGGAGGGCATCAAAGAGCACTGATCTCTGGCATCATCTCGGATAAACAGGATTTTCCTGCATCACAGGCCTCTGAGCACATTAGAAATACACCTGCTTGGCTCAGGTCAAAGTGAGACACTTGTGAGTGAACTGATAACCCAGTAGGCAGTATCTAGACAAAGATGGCTTGTTCAAGCCTTGGTAGAGAAGTGTGTATACATCCTAGGATTGTTGACTGAGCCTTTCAGACACATGATATTCCTTAAGCATATCCAATCTGCTTGTAGGAAAATGCTCCGCAACCTAAACAAAAGCCACTTATCAGGACTTCTGTAGTTATGAACATACTTTATTGTGTTTCAAAAGAAAAAAAATAGCTTTATGTTAAAGGCTTTAAATACAGAAAACATATTTCCATTTTGCTTTGACTTCTTTTACAAGCCACTTTTCCACATTTTCTGACGTCAGTTTTAGAACGACTTTCTCGGAGTAGTTGACTCAGTTATGTCATAGAAATTAGTTTTTACAAATTGTAGCATGTAGCAATTCCTTTCTTGCTGTATGCCGTCCTGGTTTGCCATGGGGCCTTTGAGGTAGAGGAGTGGGTGCAAGAATTTTCGTGTGTGTGTGTGTGTGTGTGTGTGTGTGTGTGTGTGTGTGTCTGTCTTTCTCTCTCTTTACAAATGACAGGGCCAGCTAATAGCCGTACTTGTTAAATGTTGCTAACTTTTGACAAGTGAAGTACTTATCCTCCCCAGTTTAAGTAGATTTACATAGTTTGCTGCTTTCTTCAAGATTAACTGGGTGTAGCTGCACGTGAAGAATCCAGCAGTGATTCAGTGTTTGGCCTTGTTGCAGGATGACATACAGAGCTGTTGATTAATCCTCTTCAAGCACTTTCTGCTCACAGCCATCGATGTGTGCTAGATTGGGGTTTTGTTAAGTTTGAAGATTAAAGTTGTGCATAGAAATATTTAAATGAACACTGTCTGAGCTGCTCCCAGTTTGTCGTTTTGACAAGAAGGTAAGGTAAATGTTTGGGAAAAAGGTAAACATGCTCAGGCCACAGAGACTGGCAGTTGAGGGGAAGAGAGCAGAAAACTAAATCAGAATGCACAGGTAGGGTCTTCCCTTTCTTTTACATTAGGCTATCTCAGTGTGTTGGTGATTCAGTAGTGTTTATGAATCAAGGAGCTGTGCTTTCAATATGTATCAATAGCCATTTGAAAACTATAGACTTCTCCATCTGTGATTACCCCCTTTCTCTGCTGGGTACCCCTTTTGGCGGTTCACTACATTTACTGTAGTTCGCTTCAGATTTTGAACATATTTCTTGTTTTTGTTCTTTCTTCCATTTAGGGACTGATATCAGCTGGGCTCACCACATATTGGCAATACTTTTCAAGCCTGTTCTTGGTTGTAGGGCGTAGGGGGGGTGGGGTGTGAGGGTGGGGGCGGGTAGTCTGTCTTGCCCAGGTTTCTGATAATATATTTCCAAAGCACTCCACAAAAAATAAGTATGTGAAGATCTATGGATGATATTCCCTCTCAACCTCAATTATATTTAATCTTCTCAACATTCATATAAAGGAGAAGGGGTCAGGAATTGTGAGACCATGAATTTATTAAATGGCCTAGTTGGCGAAAGCTAAGTCTCTGGCATCAAGGGCTGGGTCTGCTACCAGGAAAAAGAGAAGGAAGCCCAGCTAAGAACAGCTGGAGACCGACTACACTTCCCTTTCCTTGGCCTCCCAAAAACATGTGGCGCACAGAGCGTCCCAGATTTCAGCTCTGAGAAGTGTAGCTCTGTAATTTATTAGTGTTTTTGTTTGTTTGTCTCATAAAGGTCTTTACTCTAGGGTTGTCAGGTAACATCCAGGATGCCAAGTTCGATTTGAATTTCCTGTAAGCAGTGAATAATTTCTTATATCCGTGTGTCCCAAGTATTGCATGGTACTGTGTATTTTTATTCGCTCAGTCCAGCAGGTCCATCTCCCAGGAACCCAGTTCACTTTTTAAAACTAGTTATAAAAAAATCATAATTATAAACCATATTTCCCCTTCTTTTTCCACAAACATTTTGCCTCTTAACGTATACTTTGAACCCTGATGATGATGCAGATTTCACACTGTACCTTCTTTATATAGGTCCTTCAACCTAATTGAAAGACACTGGCTTAAGTTCTGGCTCTGTCACTTGCATGCTGTTTTCACTAAGCCTCCCTTTCCGTTAAGGAAGGATGGTAGTGCCCATTCTGCAGGGTTGTTGCCGTCAGTCCTTCTGAGGTGCTGTTATTGTTAATGTCCCCATGGAGCAAGCAACGGCGAGTGGTCCTAGGAGGCTCTGTGTGATCCTGGGAGACCTTGACACAGCCTCTAAGAATGGACTATGTTTAGAAAGTGGGGGGCAGCCTTCAGATGGGTAAGGACCTATAGCTTGAAGATGAGACTCCTCCACCGTTGGAAGGAGAGAGAGAAAGAAAGAACCACAAAGGAGAAGAGTGCACTCCACCGTATTTTAAAACAAGTATTCCCATGTCATGCTCTTATTAGCGGAGAGTGCTTTCTTTCTCTTTGGGGAAAGAAAACCTCTCAATCCGCTCTGCTTTATGCAAATATATGATTGGAGAACGAAGAAAAAGAGCACTGGTGACTCTTATCAATGAGAATTTTTACCTTTTAATTTTCTTGAAAACAGACACGATTATTAGCATATGCATGATGATTTCCTGAATTCTTTCCTTTGTCTTGTTTGTATATTTGGTTTTCAAAGATGCCATCTTTGCATTACTCAGAAAAAAATAAACATTTTTTTTTTTTTTTTTGTCCTTGAACATCTGTAGGTGTTTGGTGGGTGTTTGTTTTTAATCTCATCTGTAGAGAATGCTTTGCTTAACACATTCTAAAAGCTTAATAAATTTTAAAATAGGATAGACGGGCCGGGCCGTGAGGTAAGGAGGCAAGCATTTTCTGGAATAAAGACAGGTGAAAAAATTAAATGGGACAAACTAAGTTCTGTGTTCAAGAAATGAATCAATATGGCTATTCTTATTTAGCATGTAGTGAGTGGCAGCAGTGACAACAAAACCTGGTGTGAGATCAGAGTGAGCTACCCTAATAAATAGAGTTGTATTTTGGTTCTGCTTTGCTTATTTAAACATATGGAATTTCAAACAATAAAGTGTAAGCTAGGAAAGATTATATTCGTATTTTTTTTTTAAGATTTTCTTTATTTGACAGAGATATATATTCGTATTTGTTAATCATGCATACATTACAGTCTCAAAAGTACATTAAAAAAAAAGGACTGGAGGAAAATTGCCAAAATATTAACAAATATTTTCCTCTGTTGGTAGGTAGGATCACGAGTGACTTATTTTTAGGGATTGTTTACATTTTTTCGACCTTCCAGTGTTTCCTGATTCCCACAATAAATACATAGTTCGGTTTTTGAGAAAAAAAGTGAAGAAAAAAATTTAGAAAATCATATTATTTTAATGTCTACAAATTGTCACATCCAAGACATTCACGTCATTGAGAATTTCAGCCAGTAGCACTTAGGCACTCCCGGGTTCTATGCCTGAGCTTTGAGATGTCCTTTCCTATTCTTTATGAATTTCCATTCTTCTTTTTACTGCAAACTCCTAATACCATCTTTTTGGAAGTCATCTATTTACTGATGGATAGTTTTTATATTTATGAACTTATTACTTTCCTATTTTATATAGACCAAACAGGCCTTCTATATTTTGATGTTTTAAAACTGTTTTTAAGACATTTTGGGGGACACCGGTTAATCTTCATGAGTCAATAAGGGGGAAATGGACTTACATATATGAAATTTCATATTCTAGATTACTTTTCAGGAAGTGACTATCCTAAATACTGAGAAATTGACCAGTGTTGTCTGTTTTCATTTGACTTCCAGCTGCACTTAAATATAGCTGTTTTGTGGACAGATAAGGTCCCCTGTGTTTCATTTCCACATTGAAAGTGAAGAGCCGACCTTGTCGTGCTCCTTATATCAGAATCCTTTGGATTCGTTTTGATATGAATACTCCTGACTCTCTTCATCCCATACTTCCTGTTTAGTGACGCTTTCTGAAAGGGCAGCGGTGTGGGAGGTGGTGGCTTCTTTTTTTTTTTTAAAGATTTTATTTATTTTATTTGACAGAGATCACAAGTAGGCAGAGAGGCAGGCAGAGAGAGAGAGGAAGGGAAGCAGGCTCCCTGCTGATTAGAGAGCCCGATGCGGGGCTCGATCCCAGGACTCTGGGATCATGACCTGAGCCGAAGGCAGCGGCCCTAACCCACTGAGCCACCCAGGCGCCCCGAGGTGGTGGCTTCTTTACAGGCGTCTTTAATTTATCCTGGAACATGAGGTTTCTGTAAGAGAGACGCCGTACAGATAATGTCAGCACCTCACAGGCTGTTGTTGCTGTGTAACCCAGGGGGATTTTTAGTACATCAGGGGAGTTTTAGATGTGTACAGTGGAGGCTGCAAGGCTTCGCAGTGAGAGGAGGAGAGAGCCTGAGGGAGGAAGGAAGAGGTGGAGGCTAAGGGAGAGAGAGAAAGGAAAGCTCTGTTGCCTTGTTGGGTTTTTACTGTGTTAGCTGATGCATCACTTTACAGAATCTGTTGAAGTCTCATTGTTTTGGTGCTGTGTGTGTAGGTTGGGTGCAAATATGGACCTTCATGTTTTGTATGATCTCAGGTTATTACATCACATTTTTTTCTTCGTGTCATTCCCATTGCGCAGAATTTCCTTTCATCCCTGTTCCTAAGACAAGATCTCTCTCCTGCTCAGGGAACTGCCTAAAACTGGCCCTTTTGGAAGACCATTTATGATCAAACCAGTCCTACCTCATGAAGGATTCTAGAAATGACTTTGCCTCTACTTTCTCTCTCTCTATTCTCAGTTTTATAGGTCAAATGCATCAGACCAATTCCAAGGGAAAGGGTATGTTTTTTTTGGTTTGACTGGAAGTTTGACTCCAAAACACTGAGTTAAGTAATATTGAGTGTGTAACATAAATTAAGTCATTTTGGGGACAGCCATCCTTCTGTAGGAAGTTAGCTGGTGGCATTCAGGGGTACACTGTTGCTCCTCAGGGGAGAGGCTGAGCAGGGAAATCAGTTAGCTAGCTGTTAAAACACCTGTGAGATAGGACAGAAGAAGGCAGTTAAATTGTGGAAAAGAGGGATGACCAAATTTTATAGACATTTGAATATGTAAATTGTGTATAAAATGTTGCACGTATTAGCTCTTACCTGAGGAGAGGTTCCTAGCTTTCATCAGTGTGCCAAAGGGATCTGTGTCCTCCAAAATAGTTTATGACCACATATGCAAGGAAACAGAGAACTTAAAGATGATGTCAAATTTCTAACTCAAGGCATGGGATTGTGGGTTACATCATGGAAACTGACGTTTCAGGCGAAAGGGACGGGACAACAAAGATTTGAAGATAGAAAGCATGGGCTTAATATATTAGGTGAAGAGTGAGTAATTCAAGGTAGCCAAAATGCAGGATAGAGGCTGGAAGGCGGGGAGGCGGGTATAGGTTACAGCTTGCTTGCTAGAATGGCTGGATGAGAGAGCCTGAGTTTAGAAGGTAGTGCCCAGTTGAAATAAAGCTGTGAAAAAGAATAGTGGTAATGTGGAAGTATTGGATGAGACAGATTTAAGATTATACACAAAGAATTGACAAGATTTGGCTGGTGACTAGATGTGGACGGTGCTTAGTAAAAGAGGGTCCTAGGTTTCCAGTTTTAGATGATTAGGAAAATGAAAAGTTAGCACAGCCTTGCTGGTTCTGGACTCACATAAGAAAGAACCCAGTCATTCTGATACAGGGATTTCCTACTTTTTTTTAATGTGTTAAATCAGGGCAGGGCAAGTGGTAAATTTTACTGATACTCAGTGTTCAGACACCAGAGATGCAAAAGGCCCTTCCATGTGCAACTCAGACTCATTAAGGGAGAATTGCCCAGCCTAAGGGGCTAGGAGCGCCCACAGTGTGAAGCACTATAAGAACTCATTTTGCATCCAGGAGATTGTTATAAACATTTTTTTTTTTTTTTTTTTTTTTTTACTGCTCCCCTGGGATTGCACTGAAGTCAGCATAAAGGCTGTGTCATATGGGTGCATGGATTTTCACGTTTGGCCTGGATTCCCACATTCTTTGGAGTGGAGCACTTATACAGCACATCTTTTTCTGGCTAGTACATGTATATGTACACCTGTAGTGTAGCAACTCCATTCCTTTTGTTAAAAGATCTCCCACGTCCACTATGGAAGATGGGTGGATAGGGTGCTTAAGAGGTTAGAGTATTCATTCCACCACCCTGAACATTTCTGAGGAAAGGCAGTGAGCTTGGTTTGGCCACTTTAATTTGGCTCCATGAGTCGCACATCACTACCCTTCCCAGGCAGAGCTGGAGCTGCAGGCCCCAAGCTCAGGGAGTATCCTGAAACTTAAGAGATGGCGCGCTGGGAATAGGTAGAAGCACTCCAGGGAGAGAACGTGCCCAGAAGAGGCTAGACAGACCTAGGGAAACAAATTCTGTAGTGGGAAGGAGGAAGATGAGCCTTTGGTAAAGGGAAGGGGAAAGAAATGGCAAAATGTTGGGGGAACCCAGTGTCACAGAAGCCCGAGAATAACAAAGCTTCAAGAAATGAGGGTCAGCTCTGTTCCCTGTTTCCTGGAGATCAGGGAAGACAAAGGCTGAGTAAAAGGCTATTGGAAATATCCATTGGGAGGTCTTTGAAAGCCTTTGAAACGGAAGTTTCAGTAGAGTAGTCTGTGTGTGGTGGGGCCAGGAAGGGCAGGTAGGGATGGGGGATGTAGAAAGCACATTCCAGAGGGTTTAAGGAGTGAATGAGTGAGGAGGGTGTGTCTTTAGAGAAATCTGGTATCCAGAGGAAGGAGTCTCTTCAGACAGCCTTGAGGCAAGATTATCTTAGTAGCTGACTGGATGGGGAGGGTAGAGCAAGGTAGTAGAAAACAGAAGGAATAGTTGGAACTAGGTCTTTAAGATAAAGTTTGAGGCCGGGTTAGTCTTAAAGGAAGGGGATCTGAGTGAGTTTCGGGCAGTGATACTGGAAGGAGGAGGTTAGTTGAGCAGTGACGCCCAGTCTTTTAAAAACTTCCATTTCAGTAAGAGGGTTGGCACCTGGGTGGCTCAGTGAGTAAAAGCCTCTGCCTTCAGCTTAGGTCGTGATCTCAGGGTCCTGGGATCGAGCTCCGCATCAGGCTGTCTGCTTGGTGGGGAGCCTGCTTCCGCCCTTTCTCTGCCTGCCTCTCTGCCTGCTTGTGATCTCTCTCTCTGTCAAATTAATTAAAAAAAAAAAAAAAAGTAAGAAGGTTGGTCATCTGTAAAGACTGGAAAAGAAAAAAAAAAGCAACAACCTGGGGGTGGGGGGAGTGTAATTCTAGGCTTAAAGAACATGACAAAAGATTGGGAATAATTGCTTTTGGGAATTTGGTGAATATTCAAATTGAGATGAGTAAAAAGATGACTGAGCTAAGGTGAGGGCCCCCGGGAGTTCAGTGGTCTCAGCTGGCAAGATATTTTGACCCTTTTCCAGCAATAAATGGAGGGAGAGAATCTGGGTAAAGAGGGTTTGGCATTGCTAAGGTGAATAGGTGTAAAAATTGAGAGCCTTGTTATGACGATTAAGGAGTCCCCGTGAAATAGAGATAATGAACTGTGAGAACGCAGAGGGGCATGCAGATTGTGATAAAGAGAAATCTCTGGGAGTGAGGGAAGGAGAAATGTGAGAGGAGATTCTGGGTTCACGATCTTGAAGGTAGAGTATTTCTGGGATGTTACCTTGTGCAGCTGTTGGGAGAACTCAGACCATGTGTGTATGTCTGGACTAAATGCTCAGGTGCTTACACTCTTAGGAAGATGTGACTCTCGTAGAATTTATACCTCCCTGTCTCTACTATTAAAATATTTGTGTAAATCAAATCATATTTCAAACAGACTTCAACGAACCATGAACCACAAACCAAAATAAAACACTAATTTTTTTTAACTGAACCACAAGCCCAACTTAAGTTTTAAAATACACTGTCAAACTACTTCAAAACATCTTAAGTTGCCTTTAAAGAAAAAAAAGGTGCCAGTTTGTGCGGATCCCAAATCTATCACTCCTGCCTTCCTTCCTTCCTTCCTTTTCTTCTCCTCTTTAGGAAGTACTAGTCCCCAGTTTCTTCTTCGACCTCAGAGCAGGATATGGGATGGATTTCTGGCTTTATCAGAGCTCTCTTCCTTACTATCACCACTTTGGTAAGACCCCTCCTCCAGAAACCTTTACACACCGTTTCAGAGATACCTATTTGTCTCTCTCTGCCTTTGGTTCTATTTAGTACCTTAGCATCTGAACTATCTTTTCTAATTACTTCTCACCCTTTCTAAAGGGAAGGGTGTAATGTTTGCTGAGCACTGTGTATGCTCTGGGCATAAGGCTGGGTCCTTTTACATTACATTGTCATTCTTCTGCAACACCTCTGTGAGATATTTCCTCTTATCCGTCTTTCACAGATTTGGATGGTATAAGTTGTTCAACCCAAATCTCAGAGAGAATGACATAGAGCGGGGGTTTTTACCAGCTTCCAGGGCTTCTCTCTCCACTCCCCCAGCAGGAAGGAGCTCATATGTTGCTTTTACAGAAAAAAAGGTGGACATGGGTATGGATCCCAACTTCCTCGCTTCTTAGTTCACAGTAATAATGAATGCATTCCCCCGCCCCCACCAAGATTTTACTGATTTTTATTTGACAGAACACAAGTAGGCAGAGAGGCAGACAGAGGGAGAGGGAGAAACAGGCTCTCTGCTGAGCAGGGAGCCTGATGTGGGGCTCAATCCCAGGACCCTGAGATCATGACCTGAGCCGAAGGCAGCCACTTAACCGACTGAGCCACCCAGGAGCCCCAGTAAATGCATTTCGTAAACACTCTTGGTCTTAATTTCCTCAATGGCAAAACTAGATATAATAGTTACATCATGTTACTGAGATGATCAGGTGAAGTCACACATGTGACAGCACTTGACACAGTACTTGGCACAGGGGCTCTGTCTGCTTCCTCCTTCCTTGGAGTGTCCTCTAAGTCCATTTGCACAAGAGGACCTTAGAGGATGGCTCAGGCAAAGCCTGAAATGATGATAGTGGTGGAGGATTGGTCATTGTGTTCATTAGCAGAAAACAGTTTGTGATGAGAAATATCTAGAAGTGAAACTCCATTCTCATTGGTAAAAAGGAAATGATGCTTATTTCCGTCCCTGGCTTCTAGAGTGGAGGGTCAATGAGTTAACGTAAGATAAAGTGCTCTGTGACATGTCAACACTACAGAGATGTTATTACAGTTCCTGAAATGGATGCTCTCAACTATTATGTGATCGTTTTGCTTCTTTCAGCATCTGATTTTAAATTCATGAAGTTTATTGTTTAAAACTGCTTTTCCCAAATTGTGTACGCTGAGATACTAGGATCCTATTAAGTGTTGAAAGTATTCCAGGAATGAAAATATTTGGTGTTCAAAGAAACTTGGGGAACACTACATACTATGTAGTATTTGCCTTGGAGAGTAACAGTATGAATTAGCATGAAAAAGTCTGAGAATCCTGCAGTGAAGACATTTGTCCAACTTTGTGCATTTCATTGTTTCCTAGGATTATTTCATCATAGAACTACTTAGTCCTAGAATATATATCATCTGTATTCTGTGGGGATGTTTGAGAGACACTTATTTAAGGAGCCTTTTGCATTTGGAGTTGGGAAAGATCTTAGACATTATCTAGTACAACCTCTTTGACCCTCCCACAAGGAAACGAAAATCCAGAGATGCTGAGTGATTTGTCCAAAGTCTTAAAGCTTGAAGAGCCTCCATCTTCAGACTCTTAGTTCTCTGTCACCTCGCCGTGAAAGTCTTGGCTTTTCCAGGTATGGCACATTCTTGTACTGGTGTTTTCAGATGAGGGTTTTTTTTTTTGTTTGCTTTGTTTTGTCTTTTTGGTTTTTTGTTTTTTTTTTAAATCATTTTCTGAATAAGTAGGCTCTTGGGGATGGTATGTTGCATGTTATTTTCAGACAAAAACAGGTATCTGCCAACTATCATCTCTTTTGTTTTTAATTTCTTCTCTCAAGTTTAATTTTTCCATCTATTTTATTGCTTCTTAGAGCATTTATGAAAGTCATGATTACTGACTTGGGAATCAACCTAGTTTAGGATATCAGTGATCTAGAAAACCCACATATTCTAATTATTAATGCCCTCTTTTGCCCTCTAAATTTGTCTTGTCCTTTTTTTTTTTTTTTTTTTTTTTTTTGGTATAATTGGCTGTGGGTAGACAAATTTACATATTTTTTTTGCCCCTTCCTGCCTGACTTATTACAGCATGCAAAATTTGCTCTGTGGTTTCTAGGTTAAGTTCCCGTATAGAAGAAACCACAGTGAAGGCTTTACAACCCTGCTCTACTCAAGGCCCCACTAGCACTTGCTGCTCTGTGTTCTTGAAAAAGTTGAATGACCAGTTTATTGCTGCTTTTTATAATTAAGATATGTCAGGCACGGGAGTTCACATAGAGCATCTCTTTTTATGTATTTTAAGGTTCTTGGTTGCCTAAAGAAAAGTAGGTAGGAATCTGTCAGAGACCCTCACTGATTCTTTCCGATGTCTGCAACAGAAGACTTAACCCTAAATTCGCCCAGCGGTGGGATTCTGATGAAGTGGTGTGACATGCTGTCTAGTATGTCATGTGTATCACAGAAGAAGCAGAGACTCTTCGTGCTGAAAGCATCTTAAGAGATCAGCTTTTCCAAGTCCTTATTTTAGAAATCAGGATGTTTCAATATCACACGGCTTATTTGTAACAAAACCAGGGCCAGAACCCATATATCCTGATGGTGCCATTTGGACCTTATCAGACAAATTCGGCTTGGATCATCAGTCATTCATTAAATGTTTAGAGCCATTCTGGCTCAGCCATTATGTCAGGCCCTGAAAAGGACAAATTGACGATCCTATTCTCAACTGTGCAGTCTTAACAGGGGCTATAGAGCAGGTATATAAATAACCATATAAGTAGAAATTAACACTATCAAGAAGGGCAGTTATTTAAGAAATTCGTAGGAAGAACCAGTCTAACTTACAGCCATCATGCTCCAACTGACCTGGATTTAGACTCTTTAATTTCCACCTGCATTTGATTTGAGTCCAGGGTAGAAACGAGATTCTCAGTTTTGCCATCATGTCTGTTGTCACCTTAGAGTTACTCTGTGCATTAACGGGCCATATTGAGCTGCTTTACCAGGGTCCTAAAGCAGAGTAGAAGAAAAGGAAGTATGTTGTCCACTTTCTTGGCATCAGCTCATTGACGGGTTTGGTTTTAGTTCTTCAAAAGGGATGTGGAAAACTGGAGAGCATTAAGAGAAATTCAAGCAAAAAAGAGGCTATTTCAGCTCCTCAGAGGCTCTTCTTTTCATTGTTCTCTAGTTCATTGTGTGAAATGAGGTTGGAAAATTGTACTTGTGGAGTTGGGATTGTTGACCATCAAGGTAATCAATCCATAAAGGTTTACAGAGGAATTGCTCCTGCATTGCATACACTGTCGATAGCTGGGCTTGGCAGGTGTTTTTTTCTGTGACCAGCCAGATTGTAAATATTTTAGTCTTTGCAGTCCATAAGGTCTCTCTCAGAGTTACTCAGCACTGCTCCTGTAGCTCAGAAACAGCCAGAGATAATGCACAAACAAATGGTCATGGCCGTGTTCCAGTAAACTTTATTTACTAAAGCAAGTGGCAGACGGGATTTGGCCTGTGGATAGTAGCTGCAGACCTCTGATCTGTAGAATCCTTCGTTGGCTCTTTTTTTTTTTTTTTTTTTTTTTTTTTCTTAAATATTTTATCCATTCACTTGACAGAGAGAGCACAAGCAGGCAGAACAGCAGAGGGAGAGGGAGAAGGAGGCTCCCCACTGAGCAGGGAGCCCAATACGGGGCTTGATCCCAGGACCCTGGGATCATGACCCCAGTCACCTAATCAACTGAACCACCCAGGTGCCCCCTTCATTGGCTCTTTTACCAAAAGGTGCACAAAAGGAATTGCAAGAAAATGAAACTCAAACCAGATGATGATGATAATTGTTAGCATTGGCACCCTCAAAACAGGTTAGACACAGAATAAAACGAAGTGAGTGGAGGTCTAATTCATTGCCTTGACCCAAAGGTTTTGGATGAAAGGCTCAGTCTTGACTAGGTATCTTATTTGGTTCTATGTGGGGAGGCATCCTTCATGTATCTATGTGATCAACACTACCTTAGCCATTTTTTGTATTTTGAATTCCTAAGGCTTGGCCATACTTCTGAAGTGGTGAGACAGAGAGCTATGGTAAAACAGAAATAGCATCCTGGTAGTAAAATGTTAATTTTTTTCTTTAAAAATATTTTTTGGCTTTATTTGCATTTTACTGGTTATTATCAGAACATCCTGGTCCAAGCAAACTACTGATGTACCTTGTAATGAGTTTGCTAGAGCTGCCATAACAAAATTTCATAAACTGAGTTCTTAAACAACAGAACCTTATTTCTCACAGGTCTGGAAGAGAAGTGCAAGACCAAGGTGTTGGCAGATGCATGCTCACTCCGGAGGTGCTGGGGAAGAATCTATCCCAGATCTCTCCTAACCCCAAAATTTACATGACAGTCTCCTGTGTATGTGTCTGTTTCTATGCCCAGATTTTCCCTTTTTTAAGGACTCTAGTCACATTGGATTAGGGCCCCCCTTCATAACCTCATCCTAACTTGATTTACTCTGTAAGGACCCTATCTCCAAATAAGGTCACATTCTAAGGTACTGTGGATTAGGACTCCAGTGTATCTTTTTGGGTGGACACAATTCAACACATATCAGCCTGGTATCATGGGGTACCTGGGTGGCTCAGTTGTCAAGTGTCTGCCTTCGGCTCAGATCATGATCCCACGGTCCTGGGATCGAGCCCCACATTGGGTTCCCCGCTCAGCAGAGAGCCTGCTTCTTCCTCTCCCTCTGCCTGCTGCTCCCCATGCTTGTGCTCTCTCTCTGTCTCTCTCTCACTGGCAAATAGATAAATAAAATCTTTAAAACAAACAAACAAAACCACACACAACCTAGTATCAGACATTCATTCATCTTAGTTATAACTCCTCAGCTGGGCACCATGGTTGGCCTAGAATAAAGCCAAAATGCTTCATGACTCACCCATGATCACATTACCTTTGAACAGATGTATTATACTGGTAGCCCTGTTGTGCATAACATATAAGGAAATGTTATGTTTTGTGGTAGTGTTGTGTTTAACCTACAGGATAAAAGATACTTCTTTACAGAAATAGCTTAACCATGTAAAATGGTTCTGGAAGTGTCCATAGGCCTCAAGGAGCTTGAGTAACTGACTGCATCTTCCTCTGCTCAGGTTTGCCCCAGTCCATACCTATCATTCTAGCCAAAGGTTACTTTCTTGCTTCTTGAAGTCCGCTTTTCCTTCCTCTCCTCCAAGCTTTGTTAAGCTGTCACAAATAGCCACAGAATTCTATTCTCTCATCTTCAAGTTCACATTCCTCTGTTCTTTAAATTGAAATTTAAGGTCTACCTCTTCCAGGAAGATGATCACTGTGCTCTCCCTTTTTTCAGTTCAGTTCTTGCTTTTACACTAAAAGAGAATTGTAATATGACGGTTTTCCATCAACCACATCTCACTTGGGGTTTGTGTGTAGGTGGAGTGGAGAAGCAATAATGCCCTTTCTGTGGAGGAGAGGATGAGCTGCCCCATTACCCATTAAGGCATCAGGTTACCTCTAGGGACTTGGAATAGGAGTGAGTTTCTGTAGTTATTAGGTAAGTCCTCCATAACAGCGAGGTTCTGGTCATTTGAAGCGTTGTTTTGAAAGCTGTTACAGAGCTGTCGTTCTGTAGGAATGGGAAGTGGTATTAAAACCTCTGGAGTCTTACACAAAATTTCAAAGATGTTCATCTCTTGCATTAGAGATACCTCATTTCTTTTATTCTCAACCTTCTCTTTTCTTCCACTCACCCCCCACCCCTCTCTTTGAGACTTAGGACACATCTTGGTTGGTAGCACTTTTTAAAAAAAGCAATAAATTAGTTATTTCTTTTTCCAAAAGAATTCCTCACTATATATGAATTTTGCTTAATCGATGAGTTGTTCTTTTGTTTGGGCTTGTTTCTTGTTACCAACTAGATTGTGTCATATTTTTGAGCACTGGAACCTGCATTTCTTTCTGGCATTTGATTTATGTAGAATAGTGTTTTACACATATGTTTGGGGCACAATATTTGCTGGTTTTATTCTCAGGTTTTCTTTAAAAGTCCTGTTTCCTTGCTGCATTTAAAGGATGGGATGGCTCATGCAGGATTTTTCAGAAACACATCCAGTGTGTGAAGTCGAGCACACTTATTAGTCATTATTTGAGCAAGAGTTTATCAGTGACTACAGTGCTGTGTGCCAGGGATTATACCTTTCTGCCCAAAATGAGGTTGTTGAGTTTACAAAAACAGCTGCTTTCTGAAGTGTTTTTTTTGTTTTGTTTTTATTTTTGCCACAAATAGTCACAAACGCTAGAAGTAAGGATTGAGATAACCTGGCAAATGAACATGTGGGGCGTTGACTCCAGGACCGGATAGGAAGGTCCTGTGTAGGACCTTGTATAGGGGCCGCACCATGGAGGGCCTCCTCGGGGGAATCATCGAGGGAGAGGATTTGTGTTTGTTTGTACCCAATGAGGTATGTGGAGTTGTTAACCTCGAACTGAACACAGAACTCTCGATTAGTGAGGAGCCAGGAAACCCTCTGCTCTCTGAGGGAAGGTTGTTAAGAACTGTCAGATCAAGGAACGGGAAATTGCTCAGATCAGCTGATGCAAAAGAGGATCTGAAGGGTGTGGCCAGAGGGTGTGCAGTTTGAGAAAGAGGAGATATCGTTTCCTGTTGGCAAGGGAAGGGATGAAGTGTCATTTGGATGAGCAAGGGACAAGATGGTGGCTGCTCTGGGAGTGGCAGAGTTGCAGAGACAGGGTGCTGACGCAGAAGACAGTAGGGGAGCCCCCGTGCCCTGAAGGTTCAGGTCACCTCCAGAGACCATAGAGTAGACTTTCCTGAGTAGGAAGAACACCAGGACTCTGAATTTCAAAGACACACTGCCTTGGTTCTGCCCTTTTCAGAGGTTCTAGGGCTACCTGCATCAGTACTCCTGGGGTGCTCATTGAAAATGTAAATTTTGGGGTCCCACTGCCTCAGGCGTACTCCAAACTGTGGGGTCATTTTAAGGTCTCCAGGTGGTTTAGAAGCTCCCTGAAGTCTAAGGATCACTGAGTGAAATATTCCTCAGATTTTTTCTTGAATCTTTCAGTGATGAAGAATGAGCTGTCGTACAGAGCAGTGATCTTTTAAGTCCAGGGATGATGCAGGCAGGAAATGCAAATGCGTGCCAAGTAGAGAATGACAAATTTATGAGTAACCAAGTCAAAATTGGGTCCAAAGAAAAACTGGGATCTGTGTCTTAAGACTGACGTCAGAAAAGCTAACCACGCGTGTCCCTTGGAAACTTGGTTGGCGAGAGTACTGGACTAGCTGGGCTGATGCATTTGAGCCATTCTGGATTTCTGTAAGAAACTGGAAATGGTTTCGGAGGCGTCTGTTACTGTGCTGAGCCAACTTAAATTTCCAGGGCCAGCCATAAATCTTAAAGACCAGATAAAAATCTTTGAAATCCAGGATACAGAAAAGCTTTTTCTTTTGCTCCTGTCAAGTTTTTGCCATGGATTTTTTTTTTTTTTTTTTTTTTTTTTTTTTTTTAAGTAACTCCCTGTGGTATGTATGTGTATTGGGGGTTTGGGGGAAGTAGATCCTTGACTGGCTCTATGTTATCTTGTTTTGGGGGAGGACATGGCAGGGAGGAGAGATTTCGGATATCTCAGAGCCCAAAATACAGTGAGTGATGAGAGTCTGTTTCCATTTTCTGTCTTTCATTGACCCTTTCCCTCACCCTCTCTGCTGTATCTCCAGAGTTGGCAAGACTGCCATTCACAGTAGAGACGGGAAAGGTCCAGGGCTCAACATCACTGCAGAGACAGCCCCCTCCTCGCCGTCCCCCGCCCCAGATGGACGGATGTACAGAGGCAGATGAAGGACTCCCTCATCAGATAGTGGCACCCTGCTCCTTGTACTTACTTAGCCACAGGCCACAGAACTTACCAGTTACTGTTCATTTTAGGAAATAGCATTTACTGATGAAAAGCTCTTGCTAAAATTTGAGGTTTACTCAATTCTTACTCATCCCTCCTGAGGGAAGAATACAGAAAGAAACAGTCTGGTAAAAAAGGATGGTTGTTGTGATGCAGTGTCACTCGCCTCGGCCTTTTCTCCATCCTCAACACCTCCCAAGCCCGACTCACTGTTGCGAGTGTCAGGATCGTGAACATTGGAACTTCTGTACGGGCCGCCATATAGAGGTTTATTGAGTAGCTAGAAGGGAAGAGCTGCCAGGAAGATCAGGAGATGAGGGCATTCTCAGGCTTGGATAAGCCAGTGAATTCCCTGTAATAAAATTTGTTGAAAATAGCTACTTGTACCCCGTGTTGGAAACCTGCTTCTCCATTCTTCAGATGATGTCCAGCTCAGAGGACTTGTGATCTGTGTTGAGGAACAGTTAGCTCAGAGATACCAGCACACTGGAAAACAGGCCCAAGCTAGCCAAAGGAGGGTTGATAGGAATAAGTGATCAAAGTCTTGCAGTTTGGCGAAAAATATGGAGGGAAATGGAGGTATAACTAAGTGTGCAAAAAGGCCTGTGGTTGGTTTGACCATAAATGAGTATTAGCCAATAAACTGAGCTAGCTGCTTAGACCATTCACATAGCTTAACCTACATAAATAAAATTGCAATATTTCAAGAAAGAAATGAGATCATCCTGCTGCATAGACATTAAAATTCTAATACTAAAGTGCAACTCTACACTGAGTTTTTTAGAATCCGGACACTTCCCCCTCCCCACCTCACAGCAACATTGCTTTTGGTAGTGTACACTCAGGTTTTCCTGCTGAAATGTTATTATAATAGTAGTTAGAACCCCACATTAGCCTCAAGGCCAACAGTCTTTTTTCCCCTCTTTTTTTTTTTTTAAAGAGAGAGCACACAAGCAGGGGGAGGGGCAGAGGAGAAGCAGACTCCTCACTGAGCAGGGAGCGCAATGCAGGACTGATCCCAGGACGCCAGGATCATGACCTGAGCTGAAGGCAGACACTTAATCGCTGAAGTTGCCCCCACTGTCTTCTAATGGAATTTTGGAACTGGTAGTAACAGCTCCACCTCTGAGTCTCCTGTGAACAGAGGGTTGTCACATGGTACCTTAGGTAGAAGGAAAAAAAATCGCTTTCTCACTTCTGATAATCATAACGAAAAATGTAAATTGGATGGCCTTTTGCACTCTTCCTCTTCTCTCTCTGAAGACTGAGAGTAACAAAAGCAAGGTCCCTCCGGTGGGATCTAGGTTCAATCTTTGAAATCTTTTGCTGATGGTTTTCTCAACTGTCTTACGTGATGACTATTTCCCCATATCATAGCTTGGAAGTTTTAGGATTTCAAAGAGGGGCCCTAACCAAAAGGCATCTCTAGTTAGAATTTCAAGTGATAAAACTAACCCAAGTGAAAAAGTCCAGGACTGATCAGGTTTGATCAGGCCAGCTTTTCCAGGAAGACTTTCCTGGGAATTCCCCCCTCACCCCTGTAGCTCCCCACCCCCATTTTACCTGCCTTATGCAGCAACTTCTACTTTGAACCCACAGCATCATTTTTGTTTGTTTTCCATTTTCTCCATTTTTCCCCCTTATTGTGGCTATACCAAAGAGCCTCAGAGTAACAGGAGAAGATTGAGAAAGTACGTAGAAGTCAGTTTTAAGATTTGGACTGGTGGTGCCTGCACTGAGCAGAGAGCCCTCAGGGCCATCTGGATGCCAAGTTTAGAGGCGGACATTGAGAAAGATGCACTCCAGTGCAGCCAACGGTTCCTGAGCACTTCTTACAGGCTGGGCATGTTAATGTGATGAGCTTGTGCAATCTTCACAACCATCCTGTGAGCTAGATAGATAGTATCATCCTCACTTAAGAGAGGAAGAGACGAAACATGGGGATGTGAAATAATTTGCCCAAAGTCACAGTGTGTGAATGGCAGTGGTCTGATTTCAGAAGCCAGTCTTTCGACCCTAACAGCTGTACTGCCTCCTTAGAAGTTGTCTTAGCTAAAGAAGTTGTTGGTTAGTAGCGTTTGTCTTGGAGCCTTAAACGAATACCACCGGAGGGATAACAGTTATCATTAAAGATTTAGATTTGAATAAAAGAGGAGGGGACAAGACTTGCATGTGGTAGCAATGAGAAATGTCCTGCTAGGGCACCTGGTGGTCTGTAGTGACGACCCCCCCGCCCACCTTCATCCCCAAATTCTGTGCCATAGAGAAATATCTTACTTTGGGTATGAGGATGGACAAGATGACAGTGAATCTAATTATGGTTAAAGAATTCATTGGTTAAATAACTTAAGTGGGTGCTTATGTAAAATACTTCTCTATACTCTTCTTGTAAGTTTTATTTATTTAGGTAATCTCTGTACCCAACATGAGGCTTGAACTCACGACCCCGAGATCAAAGAGTTGCATGCCCTGCCAGCTGAGCCAGCCAGGCACCCCACTCCATACATGTTTTGATCACATACCTCAGGTTTTTAAAAGTAAGGTTGAGAGAGCCAAAATGGACCTTTAGAGAAAGCTGCTATAGTAGATTGAATAGTGTCTCCGCAAAATTCCTATCAACAAGAACTTCAGAATGTGAATTCTTTTAAAATAAGATCTTTGCAATGTCATTTGTTAAGGATCTTGATAGGAAATTGAGGTGGATTTAACGTGGGCCCTAAATCCAGTGACTACTGATCTTATGAAAAGAAGATCGGACACAGAGAGACACGAAAGAAATGGCCAGGGGAAGTTGAGGCAGAGTTTGGGATTATGCCACCAAGAAGCAAAGAACATGGGGAGTTACCGGAAGCCAGAGAAGGCAAAGAAGGGTTCTCCCCTAGAGCTCTCTGAGGGAGAATTGACACCTTGATTTGCAGACTCCTGACTTCCTGAACTGCCAGAGAATAAATGTCTGCTATTGTAAGCCACACCAGCCCTCGGAAAACGAGTGCAACCATTTTCATTTTCTCTCCATTTATATTTTATCTTTAACTTTTGAAGAGCTTAATGCACATATCTAATGTTGTAGTTACTGTACAAACTGTGAGTTTTAAATTCCTGACAAACGAATTACATTAAATCGTATTAGCATGGCTACACTTAAACTGAATTAACTTTCTAGAGAGGCGAGGTGCATCTCAAGGAGTAGCTTCTCTCTCTCTCTCTCTCTTTCCCTCTTTTTCCCCCCTAAGTCCTCCTGGGGTGGGGGGAGGGGTGTCATTCAGCCAAAAGAATTGTATCACTCCACTCAGATGACTCCATTAAGAAGTTAGTCTCCTAAATAACTCTCACTCTTACACTTCTCTAAGGTTAAAAATCAATTAAAAGGATTGGAGTGAAGGTGTCATTTTTCAATTGAGAGTCTAATAAAACGAATCCTGGCAAGAATGAGTAACAACTGCCCGACCAGCTGTGGCCATTACCAAAGGCAGTAGAGTCCCAAAGTGATTACGTCTTCTTGAAGGTTTAGAGTAATTCTGATTAATCTGTTTTGAAAGGACAGATTCCCCCCCATCTCATGTATCCAGAGGCAATGAGATTAAGATTATTAGGACTCATATTTTTCCATGAATTATAATTCTCACTATCAATCATAATTTGTCTAGTGTCCCTGGTGTTTTGAAGTCTAAACTAGGAATTTTTAAAGTCCACCTGTCGTAGAGTTGGGACATTGTTCCAGAGATGCTCTCCTCTAGAGAGGAAATAGAACGGATTTCCAGGGGAAGGAGAGCTGTTTCAGCTAAGAAAATGATATGATTGATGTATTTCTCAGTAGATTGTCAAACTCCTTTCCGAGATACTTAGGTCCCACCACCATCTAACTCTTGCTGACTCCTTTTCCCTCCTGGTACCACAGAGCTGTTCAACAGAAGGTATTTTCATCACTGCAACCGCAACATGCTTTCTGTCCTAATGCCAGTCTGTATTACCTTGCCAAACACACAGAGCTCTGGGTCCAGGCGCAGAGTGGGATTATCAGACAGGATGGGGTCCCATGTCCTTTTTTTAGTGGGGGGACTTATTCTTTAGTTCACATGTAGCAATACCGTATTAGAAAGTGTTAAACTTCTGTTGAGATGACATATCATCTGTTGAGAAGATCCGAAGGAAGGCAAGTTGCTTCAGTGTTCTGCACTAATATTCCTTCACAGTAATGTTGTACTGTTGGTTTGGGAGTACGGAAGTAACATGTCACTGAGTTTCACTGTTTGGTAACTAGTTTCTTGAGCCAAACTTTGGTTTTGTTTTATAGATGGGTATCAGGGAGATTTTTAGTAACCAGGGCAGTAACCATGACCAAAAACCTTCATTAGAGCAATTGTGTATCAACAAGGTGGCTGAAATGGAGAAATTTACCAGCGTATCCCCCCCCTACTCCCACTTTCTCTTCTGCTTAGCTCCTAAACAGCTTGTCAGACCTCATTTCTCTACCAGACTGCTACCTCCTTAGTAACCTTGGGAAAATCCTTTATCTTCTGTTTTCTTAACCATATAATGGTGATAATCATACCTCCCCTGTTTTGGTAAAATGAAAGAATACATACAAAGCACTTAGCTTGGTACTAGAAACATTGTAAATGCTCAACAACATTCATGATTAGGACTATGAATAACATTCAGTTCTCTAGGGGGAAGAAATGTTTTCAGTAAGTAGTCTTGCCTTAAAATGTTTTTCCCCTCCCCTTTGGTTTTTGCTCATCTAGCTATGTTTAAAGACTACCTAGATTACTTTGAGAGTAAGAAAAAGATAAAATATTATAGCTCCAATGAAAATGAGTTAAACAAATGGCTAAAACCTACCCCTTTCAGTTAAGGGGAGAACAATGGTCTTGGCTTTTTATTTATTTCTGGAAAGAGAACTGCTAGCAAGGATTTGTACATCCACTAAGATTGCAGGGTAAGAATTGGATTTTGCAGGGACGCCTGGGTGGCTCAGTCATTAAGCATCTGCCTTTGGCTCAGGTCATGATCCCAGGGTCCTGGGATCGAGCCCCGCGTCGGACTCTCTGCTCAGTAGGGAGCCAGCTTCTCCCTCCCTCTGTGTGTTCCCCTTCGCTCTCAGTCAAATAAATAAATAAAATCTTAAAAAAAAAAAAAAAAAAAGAATTGGATTTTGCAGTAAGGGAGAATGGAGATGAGGCAGAGTTCCCACATGTATTTCCCGGGACAGCAGAGTGAGCTTACTGTCAAGATTTTGTGGACAAATTCTGACCTCAATATTTACATCTTACATATTGCCTTCTAAAAAATATATCCAGGCAGGATTAAACTGTCCTTTAGATTATATCTTCTCAGTTTGCTTGGTGATGGAAGTTCTTCTAAAAGTAGGGTGACATTTTACTTTGAACAGATATTATGTAACTGGGAGCAACTGAAATCCCGGTTGCCGGGAGGAGCACGAAGTTAGCTGCTGCTGTCCTGTGCCGTGTGGTGTGGACCTGCCGCTGCCGCTGCCGCTGCCGCTTCTGCTTCCTGGCCATGGTGTAGAAAAGGCAGCTTACCTCTTCATTCCTAACTTTTTTCCCCATGTGAGAAGTCATAGTGCCTGATGCAGATCTTTTAAAATAAAATCCACCGTTCTTAGTTCATTCTTGTGCTCTATACTCTCATTTTTTTTTTTTAGATTTTATTTATTTGAGTGCGTGAAAGGGAACAAGCACATACACAAGCAGGGGGAGGTGGGGACACAAAGGTAGAGGGAGAAGCAGACTCCCCGCTGAGCAGGGAACCCAGTGCGGGCTCAATCTCAAGACCCTGAGATCATGACTGGAACCAAAGGTAGATGCTTAACTGACTGAGCCACCCAGGCGCCCCTCTACAGTCTGATTTTTAAATTGGGCAGAGAGTACTGTTTTGAGTACTCTAGTCTAAATCTATTCCAAAATGTAAAAAAATAAAAAGATCCAGAGAACTTGAATTTTAGGATCTGTGATGTTCTCTGTATGGAGAAACAGAAATTTAAAAGTTGTGTTTCCCTCTGCTTTTTTTTTTTGTTTTGTTTTGTTTTTTTTGTTTGGCAGAATGATTCGATAAGGTAGGCGTGCTCTGCAGTTTTGATTCCACTGCTTTGTGTTCACCAACTTCAGAGACCTGGCACAGCTGCAGGCCACACCTGGATCTTTGTTCCTATCTGCTCCGTCTGGGCAGGGGGCCACAGCAGTGTTTGGGCTCCGGCCTTGTTTTTCCCTTTCCTGTGCTGGAAATGCTCACTGTCTCCTTTGGATTAGATGGGGTGCTGGGGGCAGGGGGAGCTGGTCTGTCACTGGTCATTGTGTGTAGAGTCTCTTAAGCCAGTTCCCACGTAGACACGATTTTCTTCATAAACGTTTCTTTGTAGTCTGTGGGAAGGGATGGTGTTGTGTTCTTTGTTTTGTGCGTTTATTTAGAAGGACAGAGATTTATGAAACCCAGTTTGGATACTTGTCACTAATAAATTAGGTTAATCTGGGATTGGGATTGACAGTGAAAGATCGAAGGTTTGATTATGTGCAACAAAGGTAAAGGCTATTTCACTCGCTGTTATAATGAAACTAAACATACTGAGAGGAGAGAGGGATTGTACAACTCCCGTGTAGTCCCCAGGTGTCATGCTGCTGTGGGGTGTGGGGGCCTCGTATCTGACCCCACACACACGGAGGTTCTGGTCCTCCCTCTTAGAGCGCCAGAATTTTATTGCCCCACGTTCCTAGGAGAGGAAACTCCCTCTGAAGTTTTAATCACTAGCAATGTGTACCTTTAGCTCATTTCGGTAAAGGTGATGGCGCTGATGCATTGTGATTAACTTTAGCAGCAGAAAATAAGAAGGTGTTCGGGAAGATGAATAGCTTCACTCTTTCTCTTCTTGAGCAATAACTCCTCACTCTAAGCAAAGAGTATTGTGAAATAATTTTAAGTCTAAAAGAAAAAAAAATTGCATCTGGTTTACGTAAATACTGAAACCGTTTCCCAGCTTCTGCTTCCCGCAGGATGCAGTCCTGCTTCGGTTCGTGTGCTTGAGGAAAGACCAAGAGAGGGATGAACCTTGCCGGCCTCTGAGCTGGTTAGATTCGAAGGCATCCTCGTGCTCCAAGGTTGATAGCATCTCTTCTGAAATGACTAGACAGTAGTGCACGGGCTGACTCCGTACAAGAAGGGCAAGTCTCAAGCTATTTAGTACCAGAGACATTCCGTCCAAATAGGCAGCATCGATGAGGAGAGATCCGACATGTCAGAGAGCTTGTATCTGCAAAAATGCGGAAGCGTTTAGTCAGATCAAGAGAGTAAGTTTTCCAGAGTATACCGGTGAGCTGTGGGGAGCAAGGCTGACTGACATACATATTTGGATTTTTGGAGGAAAATCAGCTCATCTTAGAGAATTAATATGAGCATAATCATTGTGAAGCTTTGGGATAAAAGCCAATGCTGGACCACCCAAAAGGAGAAGTCGTACACATCTTTTTTTTTTTTTTTTTTTTTGGTACAGAAATTGAGAGGTTGAAGTTACTTGTTTAAGTGTATGAATTTGTGACCGTATGTAGGGAAATCAAACAGTGGGTGGACAGTTCTGGTGATTCTTCAGAGGTTTGTAATCTCAGCCTGTTAAATTGCCAGTTGACCCTGAATATGCTTCTTCTGACAGAAGGGCAGCAAACTGCTGTAATTAATCTGATTTTTGCATCTTCTTGGAGATAGACGGTGCAGATAATGATTGTGCATGCTAGTCACAAATTTTTAATATATACAGAGATAGAAATGGTGCCATTCTGAACAATTTTTAGGAGTTTTGAATTACACATTTAATAGATGGTATGGATGGTGTGAGTTTTCTTTTTCTTTTCTTTCTTTTTTTTTTTAAGCAAGAAACTAATGTCTAGCACAGACATAGACATCCAAGTAAGTCATCTAGAAGTTGACAATAGATGAAACATGAGGTATAGGAGAGGCTTTATGAAATATATAGTTTGTCTGTGGATGCCTTAACAGAACTAGCCTATCAGTTCTCCTTTTTAATATTAAGAAAACTGGGCATGTACCACCACTTTTGCTACAATCCTTATAGCAAACAAGGGCTGCTGCCTTTTGACAGCAGTGGTGGAAATGGAGACCTAGTTCTGCCTTACATTAGCTGTATGACCTTGGATATACTTTTTGACTTCTCTGGGTTGAGGGGTTAGATTAGTTCATTGTTTCTCAGTATCATTAAAGCCAAGCTCCCTTTGATAAAAATTAAAATACTACAACCTCCCCCTGTCCCCCCGCCAAAACCATCTCTCAAGATTCTGTTATACCGCCAGTTGAGAATTATTAGATTGCATTATCTCTGTCTTCTCTCATTGCTAACATTTTGTGATTCTGAGCAGATACTGGATTGGAAATCAGATGAACAAAGGTCTTTATCTCATTTTCTAAATAGTTGCAGCTTTTTCCTTCTTAGAGTGTAAAGGGAACCTTTCTGAAATTCATCCTCACACACCAAGAACACTGCCTTGAGTCCTGCCCTAATGCATGGGCATCACCCAGAAGCTGGTAGAAATGCATAGTCCTGGCCCCACCCAAAATGACTGAGTAGTGGTTCATATGTAGTACATCAGGTTTTGAGAAATGCAGCAGATCTTTGGTTTTTAACCTGTGAGTGGCAATATTAGTGGGGTCTCAAATCAATTTAATAGGTCACTACCAGCATTTCTTTTTTTTTAGGGAAATAGAGGAGAAAAGATAATATTATGGTCCATTGAATATAGTTAAGGAAAATAACTATTTCACAAAACTTTTGTTTCAGTTTTATATAGTTTTGCCTGCAAGTGTATACAGGGTTCTGAGCTGAGGGAAAAACTTAATTTTTGAGGTGGATTTCGGGTAAAAAGAAATTTAAAATAAAAAGCCACTATGCTTTGTATCAGAGACAGTGTATCTCAGACACAGTGAGACAATGTATCTCAGATACATCAGAGAAAATGTATCTTAGAGACAATCATCTCCTCCCTTCTTTTTACCCCACACATTGGGTGTGTGGGTGGGTGTGTGTGTGTGTGTGTGTGTGTGTGTGTGTCTCACACACACACACACATTTACATAGAGATACACAGAGAAACATAATAAAGAGCTGTTCTATACTAATTCTCTGCCATATATCATGTGTAAACTGCTGGATTTTTTCATGAGAAATAAATGAATATATTCATTAATTTTTTTGAGTTGTATTAACTCAGGAAATTTTCCTGTGATGATGTTTTACTTTGGCTATGTGCAGATCACAACAGTGTTAGATAAGATTTCATTTTTAAAATTCTTATAGGGAGATTTTAAGTAATTATTTAGTTTCCTGAAAGTACAGATAATGCTTTTTTTCCTCTAGGGGTTAGTTTGTGAAGCCCATGATACTGCAGGCTCATTCACATGGCCCTTTATGTCTTTAAAAGAAAAAAAAGTGAATAAATTCATTTGGGGTTTTTGGGGTAAGCTGATTCGTATAATTTTTCTCCGTTTAATGTTTAGTTAGCCACTTGACAGTACTTTCAATAAGTATTGTTTAATGTGCAGAAAAAATATTTTAAAATAGGTAATTTCCACCCCGAGGACTTTGCAATCTCAGCAATAATTCTTTACTTACAAGAAATACAAATTGTACTGTACATAGACTTTTTAAAAACAGCTGGAAGGAAGTTGTCAGCGCTGGCATACTAAGTGCATCGGGGTGAGGCAGGAAATCAGAATATTGCCGAGGTGTGCTGAACTGTCACGATAAAGGCAATGCCACACTTCCCTCAGGAAGTTTTCCTTTTTCAAGTTATTTTGAGTAAAAAGGAAAAGAAAAGTTTGTTCTGGTGTCTTTCACAAGGCTCTGTGGTAAGGACGAAAACTGATGTAGCTCTGAAAATGCCTCACTGGGGGCTCAGGAGGAGGAAAAAAACACACTCCGCCCACCTGCGCTCAGGATCCAGAAGAGTAATTAATGTCACACCTGAAGTTGGGGAGGATTTTATGTTTACCGAGTTCTGGTCGCTGGTGGTTTGGGGTGTAATTTGCTTATTGTTCTGAATTTTCTTTTAAGATGATCTTGGATGACCTGGTCCTTTTCTATATAAGAGATTAGACAGAATGTGAAATGCAACTTTTTGTACAGATCACATGTTGAAACAAAAAGATGCTGGACTGTTAACCGACATGAAGTCTTGGCAGATCTGTTATTCGAGCGATTTCAGCTATAGTATTTTTTACCTTAAGAAGATCCTGGTTTGGGGAACTCTGAATATTATGTGATTCAAACAGTTTGTTCCTTTGAGCTTTAGTTGTAATATTAGTATAGCTTATACATTTAAAATACTTTCTCATAATCATCTGTGACTAAATAGGGAGTCTGTGCGTGGCCTCCAAGGGGTAGGGAAACGTGACAGCAGTGTGATGACCGTGTCTTCTGGCTGCATGACGCAAAGTGTGAGTTTCTTTCTTGGGCCTCCCCGTTTAGCCTCCTACTCCATTTCCCTGGCTATTTGGCAGGCAGGTAAGAGGACCTGAGGGCCTGGCTGTGTTCTGTTTTGATATGTCTTAGCTGGAGAAACATGCTCCGGCCTTAGAATTTGAAGACTGGAAGGGAACGGAGAAATCATGTAGTCTGAACTGAGCTGCCCGCCGATGATGTTCCAGTTACTGGCCAAGGTAGGATTTGCATCCAGATACTCAGATTACTCCATCCCCTAAATCTTCTTTTCTATACCTTTTTTTAAAAAAATTTTTTTTATTTATTTGACAGAGATCACAAGTAGGCAGAGAGAGCGGGAAAGCAGGCTCCCTGCTGAGCAGAGAGCCCAATGCGGGGCTTGATCCCAGGACCCTGGGATCATGACCTGAGCTGAAGGCTGAGGCTTTAGCCCACTGAGCCACCCAGGCGCCCCTTCTGTATACCTTTATATAGAGAAGAGAGGGAAGAATTTCCCTCATTTTACTTCCCCATAGATTATCCTCTATTATTCACCATCTTTAAATTTTATTTTCTACCAGGGAGACGTCTGTATAATAATCTGTGCCATCATATCCTTATTCTCCCTTGATTCATGAGCAATGATTCTTCCTGTGTGTGTCTTTGTTGGCTCTTGTCCCCTCTCCTCACATACCCACCACTTTCAAGACTGCCATTTATCTAATACTTAAGGACTCACCATCAATATTCAGTTCACTCAGCCATATATACCCCTCTGTGAACCTACCTCATCCTTCCTGTCCAAGGCCCTTTTATCCGTGATCTTCCCTTTTTTGAACTCTTCCTTTTTTTAGAAATTGTGCCATACCACACCATTATTTGTGATGCAGGATATAAGGCCTGAAGGTCACTGTTAGAGGCATTTCCTTCCTTGACACACTAAAAGATGCTCAATATCACCAGTCATCAGAGCAGTACCAATCAAAACTACGAGACAGCACCTTGTATCAGTGAGAATGACTAGTATCAAAAAGATAAACAGCAAGTGTTGGTGAGGATGTGGAGAAAAGGTAACCCTTGTGCACTGTTGGTGGGGCTATAACTTGCTACAACCACTGGGGACAACGGTATGGAAGCTTCTCAAAATACTAAAAATAGAACTACCATAGGATCCAGTAATGTTACTTCTGGATATTTACCTGAAGAAAACAAAATTGCTAATTTGACAAGATAGATGCATGTCTGTGTTTATTGTTCCAATTTTTACAGTAGCCAAGATATGGTAGTGACCTAAGTGTCCATCAATAAATGAATGGAAGAAGATGTGATACACACACACAATGGAATATTAGTCAGCCATAAAAGAGAACAAAACTTTGGCATTTGTGACAGTATCGATGGACTTAGAGGGTATTATGCTAAGTGAAATAAGTCAGACAGAGAGACAAATACCATATGATTTCACTTATATGTGGAATCTAAAAAACAAAACAGATGAACAGACAGACAAAAAAACAGAAGGAAGGAGGCTCATAAATACAGAGAACAAAATGGTAGTTGTCAGAGCAGAGGCAGGTGGGGGATGGGTGGAATAAGTGACGGGGAATTAAGTACAGATTTTCCGTTATAAAATAAATAGATCATGGTGATGACAAATACGGCATAGGGAATATAGCCAATAATACCGTAATAACTCCACTTGTCATGGTGAGCATTGCATAGTGTGTAGAATTGTCAAATCACTGTGTTGTATATCTGAAACTGATACAACATTGTATGTCAACTATACTTCAGTAATAAAATTTAAAAATATATATTATCAAAAATAATGTTTTCCCTCCCTAAGGAATATTCTTTCTGGTGTAAGAAGGTTTTGAGCCCATTGCCTTAAGCTCCTCCCTTACTTTCTTGGCCCTGCAGTTTTCAGTGAATAAATTACAACTAATTTCTCCAGTCTGTCTTTATGTTATTTTCTTCTCTCCCTTTTTTAAAAATTTTATTTATTTATTTGAGAGAGAGGGAGAGAGAGCATGAGCAGAGGGAGAGAGAGGAGACTCCCCACTGAGCAGGGAGCCCCATGGGGAGCTCCATCCCAGGACCCCAGGATCATGGCCGGAGCCAAGGCAGACTCTTAACTGACTGAGCCACCCAGGCGCCCCTCTTCATGTCATTTTTTAAAAAACTATTTTTTAGAGCAGTTTTAGGTTTACAGTGAAATTGAGAGGGAGGTACATAGCTTTCCCACATACCCCTGCCCTCACCCCCACATGTCCAGCCTCTCCTATTATCACTATCACTCACCAGAATGGCACATCCCCCCCCACCCCAAGGCTGGTTGTACATAGACACATCAAAATGACCCGGAGTGTTCGAAGTTCACCTTATAGTTCATTCTTGGTGTTGTACATACTCTGCGTTTAGACAAGTATATAATGATATGTATCCACTATTACAGTAGTGTGTAGCATCATTTCATTAACCAAAAAATCACCTCTGCCTGTTTATCCCTTCTTCCTCCCCCTAGCCCCTGGCTACCAACCACTGGTCTTTTTACTGTCTCCATAGTTTTGCCTTTTCCAGAATCTCATGTAAGTGGGAACCACATAACATACAGCCTTTCAGATTGGCTCCTTTCACTTAGTAATGTGCATTTAAGGTTCCTCCATGTCTTTCGTGGATTGGTAACTCACATCTCTCTAGCACTGGATGATATTCCATTGCCTGAATGTATCATAGGTTATTGATTCTTCCAAGGGTATCTTTGTTGCTTCCAAGTTTTGACGGTTATGAATAAGACTGCTGTATTTGTCTGGTACAGGTTTTCATGTGGGCCTAAGTTTTCAACTCCTTTAGGTAAATACCAAAGAGCACAATTGCTAGATGGTATAATGAGAGTATGTTCTGTCTTGTAAGAAACTGCCAGTCTGTCTCCAAAGTGGCTCTACCATTTTGCCAGCAGTGTGCGAGGATTCCTGTTGCTCCATGTGCTTTCCAGCACTTGCTATTGTCAGTGTTCCAGATTTTTGCCATTCTAATAGGTGTACAATCGTATCTTTATAGTGTTTTAATTTGCAGTTCCCTGTTGACCTATGATGTGGAGCATCTTTTCATATGCTTATTTCCCATTTCCTTGGTAAGGTTTCTGTTAAGGTTTTCAGCCCATTTTTAAATTGGGTTGTTTTCTTATTGTTGAATTTTAAGAGTTCTTTGTATATTTTGGATAACGGCCCTTTATCAGATCTGTCTTTTGCAAACGTTTTCTCCCATTCAGTGGCTTGTCTTCTCATTTTCTTGGATTTTTCTTCTGCAGCACAGAAGTTTTTGATTTTAATAAAGTCTACCCTAGCAATTACTTACAGAGTAGGCCTTTGGTATTGTACCTGGAGAGTAATCACTGTACTTGAGGTCATCTGAGTTTTTTCCTGTGTTATTTTCTATGAGTATTACAGGTGTGCATTTTAAATTTAGGTCTGTGATTCTCTTTGAATTAATTTTGGAGGAGGGTATAAGGTCGATGTCTAGATTCACGTTTTTACAAGCCGATGTCCAGTTGTTCCAGCACCATTTGTTGAAGAGACTGGCCTTGCCCCATTGTATTGCTTTTGTTCCCTTGTCAAAGAGGAGTTGACTGTATTTATTGGGTTTTCCTGTTGGTTTTTACCTTTCTCCCCCTTCATAAATACTGTTACAAACACTAGAAGGAACAAATAGCACAAGAACTCTGGTGTGTGCCTTGGCCCAGAGTTCTCAGCAGGCAACTTGGGGCATCTGTGGGATTCTTGGCGGAAACTTTGGAGAGAACCAAACAGTGGAGCTGATTTCCATGCCTGAGCACAAACCAGCTCTTTAAAAGAGATTTGGATGTCAAGGCATCTACTTCTTTTATGGGGCCTTGAAAGAGAATTTGACCTCAGAAATCTCATACTGTGTCTAAGGTATGTTTTCTACTGTGGATTTTCAACAACTGCAACCACTCTGTCCACCCCAAAAAGCTTTCCTAAGCTGTTTTCATTTCTAAGGACTTTTCCTTGTTGTTTATTTTCACTTCTGCAACATGGTCTCTGTCCATTCATTCAGTCATGTTGTATACAACAGATATTTATCTTATTCAATGTGAGTTTTAAATTTCTTTTATCTGATGCCTAAGAAAATGATGCCATATTCATGGGCTTAGGTAAAGAGGTTTCTATGTAGAGAATATAGCTTTACATGCAAGGATCAGCTTAATAAGTATCTTGAAGAATCCTAATTGTGAGGCATATTGGAAATTTTTATTCTTAAGTTTTATTTGAATAGCTAACATAACAACATTGCCCTCTCCTTTGATAAACATAACCCAAGAAAAAATATTGAATAGTCTGTTGCTCAGTTCCATAGTCTTATTTTCAAAGAAGGGATAGTGGCTCTATGAAAACCGGTTTCACAAACTAATGAGCCATGTGATTTTAAGCTCTGATATCCTAGCATCCAATGGGACTGATTGATATTTGCCCTTTGGGCCTCTCTCCCACATGATGGATAAGTAAGTGTCTGCATGTGTGAAGGGGCACTTTTGTTCTTCATTAATATATGTGATCTCTCCCATCCTGGCCTACCCGGAAGAGCATCTGCTTCCTGGCCAGTTTCTCATAGCTCACAAATTCACCTCCCACTTCTCAGCTGTGTGTACTTTCCCAGTTCCCTGTGCCAGAAACTTTTATCTTTCATAGCTGCTGTTCCTGACCCTCTTTGAGCCATTCAGATGTCTAAAAGAAAACGAAGAAAATATCCTAACTGTGGTTAAACTGGCCCATTTGGATGCTCCCCCTCTCCGTTCAATAATTCCCTTAAATTGTTGAATTCCTTTTACATCTTGAAAGCTTTATGGAGAGGAACCAGTGTGTGGAATAAGTGTCGTATGTAGTATCTTTACGCAGTACTCAGTTCATGTTAGGTTTGATAATGTAATATTTTCTGGTGAAAGATGACAATGTTCCATAACTTCTGAGCAAATAGAGTGGTTATTTTGTTTCTGGATTAAGGAAAGAGTTGATGTGTTAAACCTCTCTGTTGTTGGGGCAGGGGTGGTATGGTGGCGGTGGGTGTGTGTCTGTGTGTGTGTGTGTGTATGTGCGTACATGCACATGCCTGCCATGGGGCAAGATGGAGATGGAGATTTTGGATTTTGGATCATAACCTTAAACTGTAAGGTTGATAGCCTTAAAGAAGACTTAAGGATGATTAAAAGGCAGATTCTAGGTTTCCCTTCAAAATGTTTTGGAGTCCCCAGGGACGTTGGTGACTAAGGGGGAAAGGAGGAGAGCTGCAGCTCTAAGACTGGTTGGAGCCCAGTTCTTGTAGCCTGTTAGTAGGAGGGTGGAAATGAGACCATAGAATTTATAACGTCAGATTTCATTTTTATTCTTTGTCTTTGCTGAAAAGAAATCTACAACAGTGCATGATTACTAATATATTTTAGTTCACCAGTGCTTAGTTTTGCCTTTTTTGTGAACAACATTTAGACTTGTATTTATATAAAAGAGTCTACTTAGTGTGGTGTCGGAGTGGGGGTGACGTGATGGAGAGGGGAATAGGTCTGCTGTGTGCCTGTTGTTGATCATCCTGTCTGAGTGTAGGAGGCCAGTGGGCCTTCCTGGCAGGATTGAGGCCTCAGGGCCATCCACACAGGAAGTTCTCCCTGATTGCTGACAAGCACACTTCCTGCTGGTGCCCACACCCAGTCCTGCAGGGGGTGCAGAGAGGGTCTGCAAGTATGGCCATTCCATTCATTCACCACCAACCTTGTTTTTCTATCAATTTCTATCACTTTTGTGCAAATTAAGCCCAGGTATTGTTATTGTGAAAGCAATTAGCTTGTTTGCCCTGCCCGTGGATAGAGAGCTTGATGGGTAGCTTGCTTACCTGGTCTGAAGTGGTGAAATTAGGCCAGAGAAGGCTGAGGTGGACTATTAGGCTCTTGTGGGATGGGTAAGCACTCACGTGGGGTCAGCCGGCCACCAAGGTCCTTAATTAGGTTGAATTGGTGTAAATGAGCTACATACTTCATCCAAGGGGACAAGGGATGGGAAAGGGGATAGGGGTCCTTTTCAAACTCCAGGGAAGCTTTAGGGATTTTGAGAGGGGAGATACAAAAAGACAACCAGTGATGAAAATGGAGTTTGATTAAATATTTTCTGCTGGTAAGCTTTTTTTGAAAATTTTTTAAAGTTTACCCTTTGTGCTCTTGAGTACATAGCTACAAAGTGTTAACTGTTTTGAATTGGTCAGTGCTGTGAAGTTGGAGTTAAAGTCTTGTCAGTGTTTACATTTCAGTTGCATTTTAATCTGGGAATAAGAGTTTTAAATCTTCACTGGTTTAATCTAGCTGTTCTAAAATGCTGGCTGACTCTGGGGCGCCTGGATGGCTCAGTGGGTTAAAGCCTCTGCCTTTGGCTCAGGTCATGGTCTCAGGGTCCTGGGATCCAGCCCTGCATCAGGCTCTCTGCTCAGCAGGGAGCCTGCTTCCTCATCTCTGCCTGCTTGTGATCTCTGTCTGTCAAATAAATAAATAGAATCTTAAAAAAAAAAAAAGTTTAAAATGCTGACTCTGGTGTTCAGCTGTAATGTGCTGTTGCTTTCAAAATTTTTTTGCCTCAAAATTCTTTTTTTTAGTAAAAATATAAGGTAGAATTTCAAACTAACCTTTTAAAAGCTGACTTTGTTAAACACACACACACAAGCTGACTGTATGCTCTTTAAATTAAGGGCACCTTTGTCTTTCTTAAAAAAAAATATATATATATATATATCTATATCTCAGTCATATAGTCACCAATGGTATTAAGTGTCCCATTTCAGAGAAATCGAATTTAATATTGAGATTGTGGGAAGGATGAGCACAGCTAAATGAAATAATACAGATAACACATTTAGGACATGGACAGTTCAGGCATACGATGTGGAATACTGTCTGAGGGCTCTGGCTTTGGTGTCCAACAGACCTGGGTTTGATTCCATCTCTGTCCTCTTGAATGTGTGACCGTGGCATATTACTGAACCTCTGTTGAGATTCAGTTTCTTTCTCTGCAGAATGGGAAAACAATCATCTGTCTACCTCATTGGATTAGGAAGGATAATGCACATAACACACTTAGCCCGGTGGCATATAGTAAACATGGAGTATATGGCAGTAATAATACTCAAATCATTGTGATTATCATTCATCCACTCTGAACATGTAGAAATAAACAGCTTAATTATGTTTGAATTTTCTTCTTTAAACATGTGTTCATTCTTTTATTAGGAATTAAATTGTTTATTTCAATGAGTTTTACAAACCTAGTCTTTGATCTAAAATTTTCTACAGCAGAAAATAGGCAACCTAGAATAAGCTGTCTTTAGCTAGTTCTGAGAAATAGTTGATGCTTGGATAACATTTTAATTTGAATTTATTCTGTATAGAATTCAGCAGAGGCCAGTCTTCCTCCTCAGGGCACATTCAGCGCCCCCTCCCCATTTCCCACCTGGGATTAGAACGTTGGGAGACTTTTTTCCACCATAGGGCAGAATAGAGGGGAAGCAGGGAAAGGCTGTATATGCCCCACACCTACTTCCCAGAGTGAGAAAATATTACTGTAATAAATATAGAGGCCTGCCAAAGATATATTAAATCAGCTATGTAAATTCTGAGATGTAAATCATGGTTCTGCTTTTGCCAAAAATAAATACATAAATAAAAACCTACTCCTTTCATGTCCAAATAATCTCTCAATAAATCATACCCCTAAATGTTTCTTTTAATCCTACAAGTCCACACCTGGCATCCACTTTTTACCCCAGAGAAGAGGTTAGAGAGCTGTGCAAACTTGGAATGCAGTCTTTAAACCATCTGATGGTTCATTTGCTTCACATTGTTGGTCTAATGCTACTTAGAGGAGGGGATGGAGGGGGTCCCCGGCTTCTTTCAGGCTTCTCCAGGGCTTATCCCTGGAGGTGACCCTATTCCATCCCCCAACAGCTGCACTGAACATATGGGGTCCTACTTTGAGGAACTGTGGTTTGTAGCAAAGACAGGTTCTCTAACATTAATCAAAGATTTATTTAAGAAAAAATTCAGCCTTGCCGAGATATAAGTTCTTTGCGTAAATCAAAGGCTTGGGATGGGGGGTCAGATGTGTGTGTTACTTTCCAGCACCTCTGTTCTAAGCTGAAGTGACAAATGGGATGCCTGGCTTAATTGCAAGGAGCAGCTAGCACAGTTGGTGTGGAGTGATTCTGGAGAAGGAACACAGGCCTTTGTGTAGTATGGCTGGGGGATCTGAGGGGCCACCTGTGGCGGAGGAAGGAACAATGCTTACTCTTCCTTTTACTTCTAGAAAGCAGAGTCTTTATCCCCTAGAGAAAAACTGGTGATGAGACCAAAGGATATGAGTTCAACAGCTTATTAAGGGCATAACTCAAATAGATTTGATAGGATATGATCTCGGCTAAGTTTTTTCTTGGATTAAGCAATACGGTTATTCCCAGTTCAGTTCAGTCTTCATTTATCATTGATTATCGTTAACTCTTTTTGCTACTCTCCTTCTAAGAGAGAATCACTTGAGATAAAGTGATGTTTGGGCTCAGTAAGCTTAGCAAGGACCGTGGGCAGTGAGAAGAAAAAAATACGTAGTAGGGGCACCTCCGTGGCTCAGTCGGTTGAACGTTCCGCTCTTGGGTCTCAGCTCAGGTCTTGATCTCAGGGTTATGAGTTCAAGCCGCACACTGGGCCCTTCAGAGGATCTGTATTTCTATTCTGTGGTAGAGATCATATGGCCTGTGAACAGTGCTACATTAAATAAAAAATACATAGTAATGGTTACGCATGTAGATTAGTGAGGATCCCAGTGTAGTGGGGGATCCTGTGGAGCTGGGATGGTCGTGACAGAGCCTGGGCACAGAGTCAGGTCTCCACAATGAGTAGCTGAGCTTGCTGGCGAGGTAGGCAGGGTTACATTTATTGTAAGGAGTCTTCTGCTTTTTGAACTTTCCAAAGTGGAATTGAACTACGCCTTAAATGTGTCTAAGAGTTTTATTTGTGGTTGTTAAAATCAGGTTGTTAGGCTTGCAAAAAATTTTTTTAATGTTAAGGGACAAATTTTATACTCTCATATTTTCAAACTGTTACTTAATATAAGTGAAGTCCTTAGGTTAGTGTATTTATTATTTAGATGTGAGGTGAAAAAGATTCTCTCCCGGTATGAAACTGCTGAGCATTTGCTTTGAGAGCAGTTCAGGGTGTGCTCACTTCCATCTCAGACCGAACCATTTAACTTCCTCAAAAGTCATGTGTGTGGCGAAGGGCACAGGACTGTGGTTTCTTTCGATGGGTTAACAGGGAATTATCTGGTGTGAGTACAGTTTCAGACATTCTTCCTTGGTGGCTGCTGACGGTGAAACCACACGGAGCCCTAGGTTCAAGCTTTAGAAAAGTTACGTTCCTTGCTGCAAAGCCCGGGAAGCTCTCCAACTCCCACACCATTCTCACAGGGGTTAAATTTCACAAGGTTGGCCAGTGCAAAAGGCAGCAAGCCTGTGAATCTTATCCAGATGTCTCAATGGAGCCATGGGCCAGACTTAGAACGAGGTGAAGTCTGCCTTATTTGAGCATTGTGATGGAACTCAAACTTCGTTACACTCGAAGAGTAATCTTCTTTCCTTCCCCAAGAGTCTCAATAAAATTATCAGCAACTTTCAATCAAATGTTATTCAGAATTTGAAAACCTTTTCAAAAGTCTAGTGATTTCTAAATGACTGTATCATAAAATGATATTATCACCTAACTTCATGCAAGTTAATTTTGAGTCTCAGTAGATGTGTTCCTTAAGAGGTGTGAATATGTTAATCTCACATAAATTAGCCCGATTTAAGGTTGCATGGAGAGAATACTGAATAAAATCCCATTATTAATTGCATGTTGAAGGAGAGGGCTTTTTCTGTAGAATGAGCAAGTCTTTTTTTTTTTTTTTAAGATTTTATTTATTTGACAGAGAGAGTGACAGCGAGAGAGGGAATACAAGCAAGTCGAGGGGGGGGGGGGGAGCAGGCTTCCCGCCGAGCAGGGAGCCCCACACGGGGCTCCATCCGGGGACTCCGGGATCATGGCCTGAGCTGAAGAAAGTCACTCAACGGACTGAGCCACCCAGGCGCCCTTTAAGATGTAAATGAAAATGTGTCTATGAAAGTCGCTGACGGGGATCTGTGTTTCTGTTCTGTGGTGGAGGTCATACGGCCTGTGAATGGCGCCACGCTTCTTGCAGCTGGTGTTCTAATGTTCCCCGTCTTTGTCTCTCAGCAGTCTCTGGTCCCAGCCCACCCCATGGCCCCTCCCAGCCCCAGCACCACCAGCAGTAATAACAACAGCAGCAGCAGTAGCAACTCAGGATGGGACCAGCTGAGCAAAACGAACCTCTATATCCGAGGGCTGCCTCCCAACACCACAGACCAGGACCTGGTGAAGCTGTGTCAGCCGTAAGTAGCTATTCTCCTTGGTTGTTTTCAGCCAACAGATAGTTCTTTTATCCTTTATCGTAGTCTAAAGGGATATCAGTTGCCGTACAACAGGCAGTTAGTGCAAGTGTGAACTCTCATTGCCGACAGGCTGAGGATGACGGTTCCACGTTTTCAGTCCTCAGACCCAGCATTAGCATCAACAGAATGCTTGTATGACGAAATAAATATGGGAACATCTTCTTGGCAGAATTTGACTGTATTGGCATAGAAGAGGTAAAACGAGAATTTTTGCAGAACTTAACGGCTGGATCCTTTTTAGGACTGCTCTTTTTTTTTTTTTCTGTGGTAGTGCCTCTGGGGGCCAGTCTGTCCCATAAGAAGAGAAACTTTGGCTGTTACCATTTGTCTGAAAGGTAGTTACCATCCGACTGAATCTCAGACGTGTGTAAGCCTCTTCATGTTAGCCGGGAAGTAATACTGTCTTCACTAGCGTCAGCAGCTTTGTGGTCTGGTTTGTTAACCCCCCTCTGTTGGGGAATTCTAATTTCCAAAATTCCTCTTTCTTTTCCCACTGCCACCCTCTCTGAGTCTCGTGAAGGAGTGTGTGCGTGTGTGTAAGGTTCCAAAGTAAATATGCATTATATGCTAATGTTGTTGAAGAACGGGCTATAAATATGTTACTTGGCAAATGACGTTAACTCACCAAGTAAGAAAGCACTAATGTAAATCAAGGCGCCAGAAGCACTAACTGTACACGGCAGGGACCATTGTGTAAAGATTAATCACTCTGAGCCCTAAAGGCCTCCACATCTAACAACAGCTTTTATGCATCCAAAGACAGTAATGGCCCCTACCAAAAAAAAAAAAAAGTTTTACATAACCATGGAAGAAGATGTCCACTCAAGAATGTTTCCTAGTCCCTGAAAAATATTCCCCTTTGCCAACATCTGATGAATGGCATCTCCTTTCTGTTGTCCTGGGTAAAAATACAGATTTGTTACTTATATTTTAGGAAAAAGAATGTTTGAGAACTTGGGCGGTATTTCCAAATTGGAACTAAAAGGAACATCTGGCCTTCCATAAGGAGGTGGTGGTGGTTTTCCTTTGTTTTGTTTGTAGAGCGAAGGGTGGGATGGTGGGTGGTGTTCTTTAGGGTCCGGAGAGTTCTTCTGAGGCCGCTGCTCTTAGCACTCTCCCTGTGCCTTTCCTGGGTTCCCCTTTTGATCAGCCTTCTCAGACTTTTTTTTTTTTTTAAGATTTTTTAATTTATTTATTTGACAGATGGAGATCACAAGTAGGCAGAGAAGCAGGCAGAGAGAGAGGAGGAAGCAGGCTCCCTGCTGAGCAGAGAGCCCAACGTGGGGCTCGATCCCAGGACCCTGGGATCATGACCTGAGCCGAAGGCAGAGGCTTTAACCCACTGAGCCACCCAGGTGCCCCAGCCTTCTCAGACTTTGTCCGAAGTCCTTTGCCATCAGGCAGTCGGGTGCTAGGGACTACAGCTGAAAGCAAGTCTAGCCCTCGGGGTTTGTCATGCGTGGCCAGAGGCAGAGGGAACTGGGCCAGCCGTGCCCTGCCCTCTTGCAGCTGTTCAAGACCACAAATAGGCCTTCTGCTATCTTGTCTGCTGCTGGTCTTGACTGGCATCTTCTTATGCCTTTGCAGCATAATTACAGGTAGATAGAGCGCCATGAAGTCTAAGGAGCTAAAAATAAAACTGTAGGACACAAAAGAGTGAAGCTAACCCTCAAGTTCTTGAGGTGTAAGAGAAAGGAGAGAGGATTTCAAAAGACAAAGAGTTCCTCAGCTGGTTTTGAAGCATGTAAGGTGAGTTTTAACATCAAGGAGAACAGAGTTCAGTAACCGTAAAATAGTAAGAGTAATGCCATGTTCCAGGTATAGTAAATGTGTACTTGAAAAGTGAAACTGATAATTTTCATTATTGAGTGAAATCATATTCCAGAGGAAGTCGAAGAGCATTTCATCTCTTTTCCTAGAAAATTTACCCCTTTTTTGGTTCTCGGTCTCTTGAATGTATGTGGATTATCTTACTATGTCTCCGTGTGTTGCTGTTATCAATAGCAGCGATAAACGTTTGGCACCATCACTTTCCCAGTATCGGCAGAACCCCGGGTTTGATACTCAACTCCGAAGGTGGTGCTCCTGATCTGCGTTATGTAGAGGGGGGACCGCAGCCGTATCTGTTGAAAGCTTCATTCCATTTACCACAGAGCCTCTAGTAAGGACAGTTTTGACTTGCTGGAATTCTGTGTCTTAGAATATAGAGAGAGGGAGAGGAAAAAAGAGCATTCCTGTTCTGGGCTTAATTGTTTCCAATGAAGACTACTAGTTGGTGATATGTACGTGACTCATCCTATTGGAAAAGTGACTCATCCTACAGCCTAAAAAACCCAGTGGACATAATTAGAGATTTTTTTAGAAAAGTCGGTATCAAAACTGCTCAGAAAAGATAGGTGTAAATTCAGAAATCTGAAAAAGAAAAAAAATGTTTTCGAATTACAAATTTAGCGCAATAATTTCAAATCGACCCAGTGGGATGAATGGCAGGAGGAGCAACAATGGAAACAGATAACTTGGGTACCCCCACCCCACCCCGGGGGGGTCTTGGTTATTTCAGAGGCTTGTCCAAAAGAAAGATGGGAAAAGATTCTAAGAATGTTTGTAGTAGTGACCTACTTCCATACAAACAGTGCATGAGTCTAAGGCAAGAATGATAAAAGAGTTGTGAAAACTGGAGAGGAAAGCAAAAAATATTTTTAAAAAGCTACGTTTGGAGTTGAATATTCACATGCTGTGTTAGAAGAAATGGTGGGGGGGCGCCTGGGTGGCTCAGTGGGTTAAGCCGCTGCCTTCGGCTCAGGTCATGATCCCAGGTCCTGGGTTCGAGTCCCACATCGGGCTTTCTGCTCAGCAGGGAGCCTGCTTCCTCCTCTCTCTCTGCCTGCCTCTCTGCTTACTTGTGATCTCTCTCTGTCAAATAAATAAATAAAATCTTTAAAAAAAAAAAAAGAAGAAGAAGAAGAAGAAATGGTGGTGAGTGAGAAAGCATCCTCACCCCAAGTCAGATAGAGACTCCTGACCCTGGAAGTACAGATCACCGTGGTTAAGGTCACAGGACAGGGCTCCGGCTGGAGGGACCAGTTGCGTTCCTGGCTACCCACAGAGTCTAGGCTGGTCAAGAACCAGGTGGAGATGGGATAGTGGCCGCAGTGGTAAGCTAATAGGGGTTGAAAGTAGATGCATTCTCTAGGAGGATTTAATGAGAGAAGTGGACCAGCTCTGGGAAACTTCTAAACTGTGGTGGGTGTGTGTAGGAAATGAGGTTGGAGCTTCATGACTGTTGGAGGCTGCTGCAACTTGGCTTCTGTTTCTGAGGAGTTTCCTGCTCAGAAAGTCCATCAGCACAGTTACCAGCAAGTTTAGGGAATGGAATGATCTGGGTAACAGGAAGGAATGATCTGTTACCCCAGGACCTCAGACAGTTTGAATTTTCTCCCTTCTCTAATATCCAGCCAAATAGATGACTTTGCTTGACTTTGGTACCATTTTATTTCTCTCTTTCAAACTTCTCAGGTGAATTTGCTGGACAGATGAGCCGAGGGCTCTTTTTGTTTCCACTTCCTTTGCCACCTTAACCCTTGGCATTTTGCCTTCAAGTTCTCACCTGAAACTGCGCTGGCATCTTCCCTCCATCTTACCTTATTTGGTCCTTAACGTTTAATAATAATGTTTCTGACGTGTTATGCGAAAGTGGGACATACAGCAGTCTTTTCTCTGGCTCTTTCCTACTCTTACCCATTCTCCTCAACTCTTTGCTCTTTGGATTCCAGTTCTGGGCTCCTTCTTCTATAGCCTCATTTTCCTGTAAGACTCTTCTCTACTGTCCCCCATTTTCTACACATTTCCCAGTCTCCTTTTATCACCTCAAATTCAACACTGCTACCTTCCTCTCCAAACGATCGTGTTTCTAAATTTAACTCTCACCTCACCTTGAAGCTTTGGAGCAGTGGTTGAGTATTTCCTGTCACTCTCTTAGTACCCAAGTCCTGCAGATTCTGTGGCCTTTCTTCTTCCTTCTCACTGCCAGAAGAATTGGATGTTTTCTCCATTCCTCCCCACATTGTGAGAAGTGAGAACTATTTGCTCCTGCGGCTGCCTCACCCAGGCGCCTCCTCCCCATTTCCCTATCTTGATTCTTCAAGGCCAGTGCCAAGGCCAAACTTATCCTGCCTCCTCCATGCTTGGACCACACTAAATTCTCCTAGTTTCCTTTTCTGTGTCACCGCCTCACAGTCAGCATCTTATTTTCATACAGTTCTGCTCTCCAGGTGCTTGTTCCACTGTCCCACGGTGTGTCTGTGATGGTATATAATGCTGGCAGTGCATCATCTTTTTTGTTTTAAGGCTATTTCTTTAAGTGAACTCTGCAGCCAATGTGGGACTCGAACTCATGATGCTGAGATCCAGAGTCCCATGCTTTACCGACTGAGCCAGCCAGGCGCCACCATGTTTCGTTTTCATAGATTTCTTACCTACTTTATGAGATCACGGTGGTCAGCATGGTAAATGTTTGGTACCCTAGACTTAACCAACCACAGTGGTAGGTAAGGCTCCTTGCCTCCTAATTCTCAGGAGCCTGTGAAATGGGTCAAAGAAGGTTTAAATCATGAAGTTGTGATTAGGATTAAATCAAGTTATTTGAGGAATGGAGCTGGTCTGCTGCCTAGAACACAGTCGTCATTGAACAAATGTTAGTCTCCTTTGTGCCTGTGTCTTTGCTTCTCAAAACCCTAACTACTACAGTAAACTTAAATTATATGTAATCCTGCATCTATGGGAAGGGTGGGGGGACCAGATTCTGATTCTGAAAGCTGGGAAAGCCAGGGAAGTGGGTTATGTTAACATAGCTACATAACTGTCCACCGTCTTCTTGAGGCTTTTTTCTTGTACTTGGAAAAGACTGGTTTCAGCTTCATGATTTATTTTTTTTTGTCATAATAATGACTATAGCATGTAAATTTTCCATTGTGTCCAAATTGTCCTTTCTGAAGATTTAAAAGCAATATCTGTGTGTAAGGTTTGGTTCATCGTTTTTTCTGGTTTGCAGTAGGAGCAGATTATGTGTCTCTGTTGGCTATGGCGAAGTAGCTTAGAGGTTACTATGGTATTGAAATCTCACGGGAAAGTCTAGATTACTCCATTTATCAACAACTTATTTTGAAGCAGAGAGAGTCTATTGATATTAAAACAAAAGAAGGTGTTTCTGCTCCTCCTACCTTCTATATCCTTTCTTTCATTCCCAAACCAATCTTGGTCAACCATTTTTTGTTCTTTCATTCAAATAGATACCTAATTCATTTCAAAGCGCAATAAAACATGATTTCAGTGTTAATGTGAAATTAAATCTAGCTTACAGTATTTTAGCCTGGTACTAATTAAAAGGAAATATTTTTTGAATGTCATTCATTTCCCTGGTTGTAATACCCAATACATTTCATTTCCTTTCCTTTGTTTTCTGTTTTCTGCAAGTCTGCCTTATTCTTTTGAATATAATACAACTCTTCAAAAAAGGCAAAACAGAAAAACAATATGGTCAGCAGAGGTAGACTTAAACAACCAAACCTAATCAGTGCAGTGTTCTGTGAGAAGTCAGACGAAGACTTTGTTAACCTTGACGCCAAGGCACTGGGGTCACTCTCAGTAGGAGAGGGCATCTCGACTTTGAAGGGCAGGGACGATTTCTCGCAGGGTGAAAATAATAGTGTCCTCCAGGCCTCAGAAGGTGCCCACGTGGTGGGACAGTGCTTGGCTGTTTAAGAAAGCGCACCGAACAATTCTTGGTGGATAGCTGTGATTCAGCAATTATTAGTTAGCAAGGCTTCTGGTGACCAGAGTGAAGAATGTGGTTATGGGGCAAAATGGGGCTGGAGGTAGAGGTTGGGGGCATAGCATTAGCACTTTGCATAATAAGCTGAAATGTTTGGAGTTTTTTCTTCAGTTGCAGAGGAGTTAGCGCTTATAGTGGAAGAGAAGCATAATTCAATGTTTGTTTGTTTTTCTTCCTCTCTCAGAATGATAATTCTACCCAAAGTAGGAAGGTTGGGTTGGAGGAGACTCTCATAGGTGAGAGGAGATGGAGCCCTGAGCTAGGACAGTGATAGGAAGTAGGAAGAGGAGAAGGTGCTGGGGCTGCACGAGGGTGTCTTGGAGATAGAACATCGGGACTTGAGCATGATTAAAAATGACTGTAAGGTTTTAGCTCTAAATAAAGGGAAAACTTGAGTTGCATTAACTGAGAGAGAAAGCACAGGAAAAGAAATTAGGGCAACTATCAGGAAAATGGACAATTTGAAATGATTATATTCTTTCTCTATATATCTTTATTTATCTCTCTAACTCTAAAATTTCTTTTAGAAATCTATTTGCCGAAAGTTGTTTTTCCTCAGGTGTCAGGGTGGATCAGTTGATTAAGTGATTGCCTTTGGCACTCAGGTCATGATCCAGGGAGTCCCAGGATCGAGTCCTGTATCAGGCTCCCCCCTCAGTAGGGAGTCCGCTTCTACTCTGACCCTCCCCTCTCTTGTGCTCTCTTATCTTCTCTCTCAAATAAATAATAATAATATAAAAAATAAAATCTTAAAAGTTGTTTTTTCTCTACAAATGAAATAAAATGATCATCCCTGTAATCCAAAATGATTAGACTACTTTCAGCAAGATAAAAGGTTCTAGTAAGATGAATATTAAAAACGTTTACCCAATTATGAGGTTACCTTCAGTGTTTACTCTGAAAGTAACAGTGAGCCTGCTTGATCCAATATCCTGAAATCCTAGGTAAATTTTGCAATTTATGGAAATTATATAACATGAGAAGGATAAAAGTTCAAAACAGTGATCCTGTGGTGAAGAAAAATCATTCCACCCAAGAGAGAACTGGTTCTCACTTCCATATTGAAGAGAAATTGTAGAGCTAGGTGATCCAAGGTCATTCAGGTATTTCCAGATGACTCAGTCCCAGAAGTCTGAACATACCCTGAGATACTGCATTTTTTAAGAAAAGAAACACACACACACACTCTTTCTCTCTCTCCATGAATTCTATACTTTGTATTCAGATAGCTATACAGACATGAAAGACACAAACCAAAGGTTTTATTGCCTACATGAGGCATCAGTCCAAAGTCAGGAGTATGAGTTTTACTGACCTGATGCTCTTGGTGTAGGGTTAAATTAGAAGCTGATACAAGGAAGTGATCTCTCCTTAAGTTAGAATTCACTCTTCAGGTGTTGTTTTCCAGGCAAGTTGTAGTCGTGTCTTACTGATGGTGTTGGTGGTTGATTGTGTTTTATTTTACTCACACACACCAAATAATGAAAGACCGACAGACCATTTTTTTCTTTGGCATTGACTATCTCAGATAATTGAACTGTGGACATGTTGAGCTCTGTTGTATTCCAAACCCATCTGAAATTTTAGGTTTTTTAAAAATTGTATTTTATAAGACTACTGAAAACTGTATCTAGCAAATTTTCATCTCTTAGATTCCTTTGAAAGTCAGGGAAAGAGAAAGTTAAGTCGACAAAAACACAGAGTGCAGAAAGATAGTTGTTCTCTCACTAAGTGTGTCTCTTAAAAAACGGTACTTTTCTTTATTGACTGATGTACTTAAAAAAAAACCTCCCAAAAAGTGAAATTGAGTTATAATGAGTTTTGTAGAGTTAATCATGGAAAATTCATGCCACTTTTGTTTTTATTACTATTCTATAGCTTCTTGCCCATGTACAGATATCATTTATCTTATGAATAACAGGATTTCTTTTAATAAAGTTTTAAATGTTTTTGTTCCATAAAGCAGCTAATTTTTAGCTTCTTGAGAGTTCTTTCTTGATCTAGAAGATTCTTAAAATACTAATACGAATAGTTTCTGGGACTTGGTTTTTTTCCTGTTATTGCTAGTGTAGTAGGATATCACATAATAAATAACTCACTGAGGGTTTAGGCAAAGGAACTTGGGCATTTTGGTGAAAAGTGTGGTCTAAGATGTGAAATTTTCAGACTTTGTCTCTTTCATTTAAAAAGGCAGCCTAGGGGCACCTGGGTGGCTCAGTGGTTGAGCCTCTGCCTTCGGCTCAGGTCATGATCTCGGGGTCCTGGGATCTAGTCCCGCATCGGGCTTTCCCGTCTGCGGGAGCCTGCTTCCTCCTCTGTCTCTCTCTGCTTGCCTCTCTGCCTGCTTGTGATCTCTCTCGGTCAAATAAGTAAAATCTTCAAAAAAAAAAAAAAAAGTTTATAAAAAGGCAGCCTAATCTTCTGAGTACAAATATTGTATTACTAATTGTAATTAAGTCTCTCTTAATGGACAACATTCCAGTGAAGTTCTATACTCAAAGATCAAAACATGAAGTATTAGAGACTAAGCCAGAATTCATATTTGTGATTTTTTTCTGAAAACAAGTCAAGGGGCGCCTGGGTGGCTCAGTGGGTTAAAGCCTCTGCCTTCAGCTCAGGTCATGATCTCAGGGTCCTGGGATCGAGCCCCGCATCGGGCTCTCTGCTCAGCAGGGAGCCTGCTTCTCTCTCTCTCTCTCTCTCTACCTGCTTCTCTGCCTGCTTGTGATCTCTGTCAAATAAATAAATAAAATCTTAAAAAAAAAAAAAAGTCAAAACAGATTTGTGGATTTTAAGACCCAACAGTATATTTAACTTCATCTTTTTCTTACTCATTCATTTCTTGACTGTGCCATAAAGAACCATTTTCTCGTTCATATTGTTTCATTTCCATTCATGGTAAGAAAGAATTCTGGCCTGTACGGTAGATTTTTGACATGCCAAGATACAGTCTAAAGACTTTGGAAATCCCAGAATTTCACAAAAGTAATTTTAGCATTTAAAAAAAAAAAAAAAAAGCCACACAAATACCTCCTTTCCAGTAGAGAACCATCTCTTTCTTAGACCTCTCTCAGCTCTTTCTTCACTTTGATCATCTGAACTACCAGTTGGTTTTTATTAAGTGGTGGACAGTTTTCAAAAATTAACACAATACTTAATCCCTCCTTGAGAGTTACTGCTATACAATTAGAACAAAAACCTTCTTGAAATACGGACTGTGGGTGATGGGCTACATGACTCACTTCCCTCTGCCTAATCCCTCCACGAGTCAAATATATGCTGCAGCCAAATTAAAACTAATTATAGTTAAGAGATTTCCAGTGTCTTTGTCATAAGTATATGAAGCTGCAGATATTAATTATTGCCAATATTTGATATTTTGGCAGAAAATTTCAGTGATGTCTGTTGTCTGATTTATCCTCAGTGTAAAATTGGCTGGTAAGCATGCATATTTAGAGATTTAACCCATCCTCCTTATTGTCAGTTGGCATTTTTCTTTAGGATTCCTTTTTGTTACTCTTGTATGTGATTAGAGCCATTCTCTCCTGTCTCGCCCAAATACCGCACAAGCTTTTGGCACACCAGTGTTCATACTAGCCTTAGCAGGATCTCATTGGAGGCCAGCACTGAAGGTAATGGCCATACCCACAAGAATTTCTAAAAGAGCAACCACTCTTTCTCTCTGTGAGCAGTTGGAATTTACTTTATGCTCATTCCATTTTCCTTAAGAGGAACCTTAGATTTCTGTAGCAATGGCTGGGGCTATTTAACCCTTATATGAGAGTAAAGGTCCTGTCATCAGGAATAAAAGCCTTTAAAATCTTGATTTGGCCTTTGTGCTTGGTTAGACTTAGAATTTCTTTATTGGGTGATCACGTACCTTAGAAATTTGCAGTCTCTTTCTTCACCTTTCCTCATTTTCATTTCAAAATGAATGCATGTGAGAGAAAAAACCTGTATAATGTGTAAATACCCGTGTAGTGCCAGCAGCTAAGCTTTGTCACATGCTTACTGTGTGCCAATATCTCTGTCAATTTATTATTTAATTTCAAGAACAACTTTCTGAGCCATGGTATTATCCTTGTTTTAAAGATAAAATGGAGAGAGGGTTCTTTCTCTGATGACTCAGGAAAATACAGCTGATAATGATGGGGCTGGGACTTGTACTCGGACGGTCCGACTCCAGAGACCATCCCCTGAACCCCTGTGTGTTCTCCTTCCTAAGTACACCCCAAATGCCAGCTCATCACCTCCATCCTCCCCTCGCCAGCATCCATGCTCCTCTGTTGACCACAAGATACAAGAAGACTCATTTCTCCAGAACCCTAGAAGAGACACACAGCTGTGATAGTCACGGTAAGATTTTGTTAGAAAAATCAGCTTTCCTTAAGTGCGCTTAAATAGCCAATAGGATCAAATTTCAAAGTAAAGGCAGGAGGACAGAGGAGGAACTCGTTTCTCTCCACAACTAACCAAGTAATCTGTTTCCATGTAGCTGGCTCTATGAAACTCAACTTCTGGTTAGCTGAAGCATGTGCAGCCCCCCCAGATCACACAGCACACAGAGGGGACCTAGTGTGGCATCTGCTTGGTGCCTGGGGTTAGTGCCTCTACGGAAAGAAACATCTTGCAGGGATCACTGTCTGACAAAATCAGACGCACTGCTTTAGAAAATAATGGACTCAAGAGAGCATTATAGTTTGCTATTAGCATAAATAAGGCCAAGCCCCTTTTGAGGAGAAATTGAACAGAAGTGAGTGGGGAAATTCCATTCCTTATTAAGTACCCTGCCTTTGATCTGGCTAGATGTTGCCCCAGACACATTTCTGGCTCCCAAGGAGGTTCTTGTCTTACATAGAAAATAAACGTCACACATCACATGGGCCAGAATGTGATGGGTCATAGGAGAGTGCAGAAGATGCTACAGAAGTTACAAAATGGGGAGTAATTGCATGTGATTGGGGGGCATCAGGAAAAGCTTGGCCTTTGACAAAGTCTTCAGAGTGGGATGAGTAGCTTCAGCTCCCTGTAAAGCCAGGACTAGTCTGGCCACCTGCCGTTTTCACTAAGACCATACCATGAGGGATTTTAATGCCAGAGGAAGGCTTGTACTACACTGGGAGTAGGACAGTAGATGATGCTTACTGCCTCGGGGTTTGCCCTTGATGGAATGGGAAGAAGGGAGTGGGTCCAAGGACGAAGATGATTCAAAGATGAGTGTAAGATTTTGAGTCTAGGAAACCAGGAATTTGATACCATTACAGATGAAGGGGATCAGGAGGAAGAGCTTATTTTTCTTCTTGCCTGGAAATTCTCATCCACTCAGGAAACTTTTCAAATTGAGTACCTATTTGCTTTATGAGTTGGTGTGCTGATTAAATGGAAAAAGTGCATTAGTTCCAGACTAGGGAATCTTCAGTGTAGGAGAGAGACTAGTGATTACCCATGTTTATTCACCAGTGGAATCGTGTATATTAGAAACTTGCAGTCAATACAGTCCTCATGGTCAACAGTAATATCTATATATTCCTCCAACATGTAATTATCTTCTTAAAGTTTTATAGTTCAGTATTTGGGGCTTAAAACTTTTTAAAGGTTGCTTTTTGTTTGATAAAGTGCTTTGCAACTCCCTTGATAGGATCATGTGGTTTCATATTGGGAGACTTTTAAGAAGAGATTTTGTAACAGAGATGTGGGACGGAGTGGGAGGAGAGGAGGATGAGTTTCCCTAAATGGGGATCTAGAATTAGTGAGGAAGTACACTCATAACACAGACAAACCTGACCAAGTTCATGGCTTTACCCGGGGACATGGGCTCTTTCTTCTGGCTGTGCCCTTGCTGACTTGGCTGTCCCAGGTTTAAGCTTGTCCACATTGTCTGTGGGGCCAGGGTCACTTGTCTTCTTTATTTTTCTCTTTGTCCCATGGCTTTTTCTTGCCTCCTGCCTCTGTTAAGTGTCAAATGTCAAGAGGGAACCTTTATGAAAAACCAGCATTTTTTGAATATCCACGCTTACATGCATAGTTTGAGAGTTTCAGCTTTGCAAAGGCCGGTTTCTGACAGCATCAGGCCTGTTTCTTTAACGATGAAACAAAGATGCAGTCATTTGTGATCCTAGAAACAAATTAGGCTGCCAGCCCCTTTGGACAGGAGCACAGATCCTTTCCAGGTTTTTTCCAAAATGTTGCATTGTCACCCTTAAATCTAAGCCATGAATTATGAAAATATTACTGTTATTGCCTCTTTATAGGCATAGCTTTTGCTGCTCCAGTACTTAATCTACTTAAATGGCCCTGTGTAGTCGTTTTACTTAGCTGGCTAGATAACATTTCATGTCTTCAATTTTTCCTACTATCCCTTTATTCATTATCTTTTTTTGTTTGATACCATGCAGTTAGCTGATAAAAAGCCATTTAATTTTGACTCAGGTTTTTGAGACAAAAGAATTTGAGCATTTATTTAATTAAAAAGTTTATTGCATTTTTTTTTCCCCTCTCCAGTCTGAATCACAGAATTTTACATCTCTTCTAGTCAAATGGCTGTTGATGAGGAGTGCTCACCAGAATTAAAAATTGCATGGCTGTCTGGGCCCTTCGGTTTCTGAGTCAGAAGATTTGGAGAGCCAGCTACGGAGAGTGGCAGTGTTGACATAGAGTTGTACTAACGAGCACAGTCCGTGGAGCCTTTCATCTGGCTCTGCCACTTCCTGAGGCAAATTTCTCAACCTCTTTGTGCTGTAGCTTCCTCACCTGTAGGATCAAGGTACTAAGAGTACCTACAAGACAAGGTTCTTGTGGGGGGACTAAAGGGCTAATGGGTGTGGAGTGCTCGCCCCATTTCCTGGTATGTATTAATGTTACTGCTACCATTATGCATTGTTTAAGCCACCCAGAAGTTTCTGGTGTACCATCCCAGTTAAGAGGTTCTGAATCAGTCCCTTCATATTAAAATTGATAAAACTCAGAGAAGGCTCAGAGAGGATTAAATGACCTTCTTTGAGTCAAAATTAGGAGGTGGCAGTCCTAGGAATAAATCCCATTGTCTCTGGCAACACCCCCCCACCCCACCCTGATTTGCCTCTTTCATAGTAATCATAAACTCTGCCCTTCCTTACTCAGGAGTAGGAAATATCTGTACTTCAGTTTCCTGCCAAAGAACGTAACTTTAACCTCTCCACTGCCACCTCTGGTCAAAAGCTGTTGGAAGAAATTAGGTTTATGAAAAATGGCCTGAAGGATTTGTAGTTCTTTTTTTCATCACCGAGCTTCCCAGCCTTGTCATGGCAACACAGAAAAGGGGAATGTTTATATTTTATGAGATTAGTATTAGATTCGATTCATATGTCCACCCGTGGTGAGGCTGCTCAGTGTTGGAACGAGAGCCTCCCTCAACCCCTCCAGTCTGCAGCGGCTGCTGGGTCCATATCCCCACATCCATGATAGAGCTACCCCAGCAGGGCGGTGTAGACACTGTTTTAGTAGGAAAGCTCTTCGCAAAATGAAATCGTTAACGGAATCTTTAATAGTAAAAATGTTTCAAATGAATGGGTTTTTTTTGGTTTTGGGGGGTTTTTTAAGTATGTATTTTATAAATACAAAGAACATTTTAAAACTAACCAGGGAGACATCTTCTGCGTGATGCATTCTGTTAAGCTGCTGGCCCTTGGTTTCGGCTCAGGGCCTGATCTCTCTCAGGACCTTCCTGAAGTAATCAGATCCAGAAGCTAGGGAGAACCAGGAATATTTTGTTTTGATGTTGGATCTCAATTAATGCAGCTGTTCGAATGCCTCATGATAGATACTGAAGTCCAACCAGGAGCACCTAACCCTTCCAGTCACTACCAGTCTTCATGAAGTCATGCTATCATGAGTCACCATGGTAGGCAGCTTATTGTCGTACCAACCAGCTGTAGGATCGTGGTTGAGGGTGGACGCCAACTCGTTGTACCTGCTCCTGTCATTTGTTTGAGTGTGATGCGTGTGTAGGCCGTTTGTATGGTTTTATAGGAATGGGCATGCGCAAACTTGAATCTCCAAAATGCCAACGCAGAGTTCTAACTTTCCTAATCTGTGACTCATTTTTAAGAAGTTGAAATATACACAGAGAGATGGCAGAGGACACATTTGCCCGGCGTCGGCATTTGAAGTGACTTAATGGGATGGTTTGCCAGTGTGTTAATGTTGTGCCGAAGGTTTGCTTGCATTTCCTGTTGGTATTTTATTTCAAGACTAAGAAATAAAATTCAAACAGAAAATGGTGGAACTCCTAAGGCATCTCTTCAAGAACCTAACTTGATAACTGCTGTCCTGGGGAGTGTGGATTTTATCCCTGGATGCAGCACAGAGGATGCAGGAACAGAGTACGGGAACCACATAGCTGTTTGCCCTTGTGGAATCTCCCCTCCACCTCGGCACCTGGGAATCTCGGGCCCCAGGTGGTCATCTGACATATTGTACCTTGGGGGTGGCTCTTAGGGAGACCCCCAGGAGGAAGTACCTTCTGGCCTTCAAGCTGGGCCAGATGAACTTCCCCTAAGCTCTGGGCTTGCTTTTGTTCTACTGAACATTCAGTTTCATAATTTCCTTCTTAATTTTGAAGACTAGGAAGTTGTGAGCCAAATTTGTATCCCCTGTTGGCTGTTGGCAGGAACTCCCTTTCTAATTGGCCTCTCTTTGTAACGCTCTACTCCTGGGTTTATTTTTTCCCTTCACCTTGAACTCTCCATATCCGTTTCTGTCTTGGGGTGTTGGTGTATATTTTTTGCCAGCAGTCTCCAAAAACTTTTTTGGAAAGAGGCAGAAATTAATGCTTCCCATGTTCTCTGTCTTCGACTACCCCTTTTAAAAATCACAGCAGGTGGAACGTTGCTTGGTCCACTCTTGTCAGTTTGTAAGGCAATCCTTCATGTCAAAGTGACCTGCTGGAGGTTGCTGGTATTTTAAAATATCTAATGGCATTTCCATTGTAAAGGAAAATCGGCTCTCTTCTCTTCCTGCCCCTATAAAGACACAAGTGAATGCACAACTGTTCCTCGACTGTCATTGAACAAGAAAAATCAGCAAATACGCACAATCATGATTTCCAGCAACTCTTAGCTTGATTGACGTCTTTTGTAAAAGGAAGTTGTTTATTTTTTTAATGTGCTTTCCTGATACTTATTTTCACTTGGAATTGACTTGAATCAATTGCCTTGAATTCATTGTCCCTCTTTTTAATGTTTGAAGACTGAAAACATTCAGTAAGTTGCCTGGATATGTGTTTTAGCCATAGGAGTTTATTTCATTTGCTTTTTGGTGGCTTTATAATTCACAATTTAAAATATTTGGTTCTAGCTTCTAAACCCCCTGTGGGCTATGCATCTGTTTCATTCTCTATCTACTATGAGTGACTGATAAGTTTCCAGATTTGAGCTTGAAGGAACATTCTTCTTCTGGAAGTAGGTCACCATAGTAGAGTTTCTGTGCGTTTCCTCTCCTACTGTCTGTCCTCTGCTTTCCTTTCCGTTTGGCTGTCTGTTCTCACAGTACCAGCCTTTCCTGAGCTTGTGCAGACAGTTACACTATAGAGCAGTGTCCCCCTCCAGCGTGTCCAACGCTCACAAATGTCCAGGAGGAAGAATTTTAATAACACATTGAAGAGAAACGAGGAGGTGACACTTTATAAATGATCTCAGATCACAGCAAATTAGGCAACCCTCATTCTCCCCTCATATTGCTGTTAACTTCTAAACCTCCCCAGCAGCAAGATCTTAGGAGTGTTGCTGTCCCACGGACACAGTTGCCAGGATGTGTCACAATCTGAGCCTGTCCTTTCATGTTGTGGGCCAATATGAGCCATAAAGATAAACATCTTTGGGTGTGTGCCTAACATCTGTGTACCCTGATGCTGCCTTCATCTGCACAAAATGTACAGGTAGGCCCTGTCTCCAAAGACAGGTAAACTCACATGCCCTAGCTCATTGACCCCAAATGGTTTTAGTTTACATGTCATGTAACTAGTTTACATGGGGATGGCTGCAAAATCCTCTATCATCTGCTGCTGCTCCCCCGTATTTTTCTGACCTTGTCTCCCTCACTCTCTACTTCTTCACTCCAGCTATGGAGGACTCCTGAGGATTTCTCCAGCCCACCAGGCCTGCTTTGCCTTCCAGCCCTGTGTTGCTTTCCCTCCCCTCCCTGCTTTGCTCCTCCCTAGTCCTCCTGCCTCACTCCCTCCCCTCTTTCAAGAGTTTGTTCACATGTTACCTTCTCAGCTGGCCGACCTTGGCTACCTTCTTAAAAACTAATCTATGGCCACTTGACCTTGACATTGTTAATCTCAATCCCCTTTTTTCCCTTGTGTTATTCGTCATAATACTGCCCTCTAACATACTGTGTGATTTGCTTATTTTTGCTTTTATTATTATAAGCAAATACCATAAATGTATGAATAAGATGCTTCTTTATGCGGCACAAAGTCCAAAATATGAGTGTAAATCTCTAACTGGAGAAGCATTCTTTCCTTGATAGCCAAACCTGGGACCTGTTTCTGAGGCACATATGTCACACACAACACACGCATGTGCACAAACACTCACTGACATGAGCAATTAATCTGTCAGTGAAAGTGGATTACTCCACGCCAGAAAAGCCCATAGTGAAAATGAAGGCTTTAGAATTTGCCACGGGGACAAAGTTTGTTTTCCCCCAGGATATGTATTTTTTTCTCTCTTACCCTGTTTTTCTTATTTATTTATTATTATCTTATTATGTGTATGTTTCTGTAACATACCAGATAGTTTTTGTAATAAGGCAGGCTACAAATTAATAAATCTAAAAAGAAATGGTAAATAAATCACCAACCACTGTAAGCCTCCAGGTCGTCATTGGTAACATCAGCAAATTGAACTGAGATAAGGAACAAACAAGTAAGTGGCAACAAACCGCCTCATTTCCTCTTTCCTGTCAGAATTGCTAATAAATTGATGAGAACATTCATTCCTGCTAGGCCTGGCTGGGCTTCAGAATCCTTCCCTACACAAATAACCGTCAGAGTTGGCATGTGAAATGAAGGCTATTTAAAACCCTTGGCGAGTTCCTTTCAGCCCTGTGGTGTAGAAGAGGGAGAATTATAGGGTTCCTTTTTGTCTTATTGGGGGCCTAGAACTTTGCTTGCTTCCGTGTTTTTTGATACTTAATATCTCTGCATAAAAATGCATTAACAGGGCAGGGATTTGTATCTCTCAAGTAATCAGTAACTGGGCTGTCTTCCGTTTAGTCAAGAAATAGGTTAATGTATCAGATTTTCTGACCATGTGGAGTTTTACCTTATATGTTTTATATGAATTGTCAATTTTCAAAAAATAGGATGCAAGGAAATACATTTTTCTGTCATGATTCAGGTTACACTTAACACTTGCGTTTCAGAGTCGTCATCAGGGCCGATTATCATCGAACTGTGCTCCAGCTGAAGAGCTGCTTACGATGGATTTCTTGCCAATCAGGTGCTTGATCTCCAGGTCATTCTCTGTGTTTGATCAGCCCTGGTGACAGTCATTAGAGAGGCTCTTTGGGCTCAGCCACTGATGACAAGTGGGGCACTTGAAACAATTGACCTTTGTCAATAAGCCATTTCCTTCCTGCCTTACTTTCCCTTTGTCTTGTCTTCCTTGCCATTGATTTTTACCTTTATTTTATCCGATAGGTTATGTCTTTTTATGACCCACATTACGTCCTTTCTACAGCAGGACAGGTTGTCCATACATGCACAGATATACAAACATATGTACGTACACATACATGCACACAACTTCTGTGTTTGAATCATTAAGTAGATGGATAATGTTGTATTTACTTTTATAAGTAAAATAATGAAATAACATCAACTAGATAATCTTTTCATTCCTCTGGTAAAGACGATATTTTGAATGAGTTACCTTACAGAATGTCTGTAGGGACCATTTGGAGTGTCAGATGCATACACTCCCCCCCACTTAAAGAAATATCCAATATTCTTTATGGGTGGATTTATTTAATAATTTCCTTTCACGTTGTGTTTGAAGGGCAGTAGTTAGCATTCTTTAGTTGGATCACAATGAGAAAAACTTGCTTCAGGTAATAAAAGTCGAGATAATGACGGTGCAGGCCATTGTTCTATTCTAGAGTGGTCAAAGTTCAGAAATATTGCCCCTGACCATTTGCCATGCAATGGACAATGTCTAATTTGTTACCCTTTATTTTAGCCTCCTTTCTCAAGCATGAACACTAAATTAAGACTGAGATCATGGGAAAGCACTTTGTAAGTATAAACAGTCTATTCAAATAGAAAATTACGGCTATCAGAGCCTCTCTTGGTTTGCTGCTAGGCTAGATTGGAGATATTACCCATGAAATGCAGCAAAATTCCTCAGTTGAGAAATGTTGTGATTCCTGTGATAATCTTACATGGTGTTAGAGATTGGTAAAACTGTAACTCTCAAAAATTGCACATTCCATGGTTGAAAGTGGTGGCCAGGCAGACCTTTGAGTTGGTTTCAGCCGTCGTATTCAAATTTGGTTGTTTATACCCATACTTGATGACCTCCAGTGAGGAAACTCATTAGTCTCCCTCCTGCCTTGTGTTCATCACCATTCCACATCAAATAATTGTCCAGTACTCCAGTCCTACTTGGTTTCTTACATCAGTGAAATCCATTCTTGTGACTGTCCTCTGTGTCACTGGATATTACTTGGTTACTATCAGTGGGATTAAAAATAAGGTAAAAAATTTATTTAAAAAAAAAGGGGGGGGGGCGCCTGGGTGGCTCAGTGGGTTAAAGCCTCTGCCTTCGGCTCAGGTCATGATCCTAGGGTTCTGGGATTGAGCCTAGCATCTGGCTCTCTGCTCAGCAGGGAGCCTGCTTCCTCCTCTCTCTCTGCCTGCCTCTCTGCCTACTTGTGATCTCTGTCTGTCAAATAAATAAATAAAATATTTTAAAAAAATAAGGTAAAAAATGATGTTTCAGCAAGCACAGCATATTGTTAGAACCATTACATGAAAAATTATTGTTCAAGAATGTTGTGTTTTTGTAGGGTTGTGTTCACTTTCGTGGTTATATGGTTTGAAATGTCTTGTGAGCAATATGCTGGTTTTTTTTTTTTATTGAAATGAAACCGTTTGAATTATTATAGCTACAGAGGCTAGAATATTGTTTAGTCTTTTAAGCATTTGCTGGCCCTTACTTAGAAAGGAAAAGACATCCATGGTTCCACCTCTGCGTTAATACTAACGGTGATTTATGTTTTTAGCTAAAAGTCATTCATTCTTTCTCTGATAATCATTTCTTACATGATTTAAGTTAAAGTACAAAGACTCATTCTTTGACAATGGTTTTGCACTTCTTTTTTTCCACTGGTAATAAGAAAGGATCTCTTTTTTCATAGTACTTCTGGAAAAGCAAGCATTGAGTTTTCTTTTGTAGCCATTCCTCTGCAAAGTTAGCTGTTTTTCTGAAAAGGAATGTTTGCATAATAATTACATGTAGTTTAAATAGATTAAGGAACCCAAATGAAAAATAAAAGTTCTCTATGGTGTTATTTTGGAAGCTTTAAGAAATGTTCAGAATTCTGCAGTGTTCAGAGGCTTTTGTTATTGGACCCGAGACCAGTAGGCTGTTTTTGGTTCTTCCATTGCATTGTATTGCCTTTGAAGTCTTAGCTTTTAAGAATGGCTTAAAACAAATGAAAGGCTCAGTTGGAGCCTTACTTTTTGAGAGAGTTAATGTGTAACATCTCTGGCTTGCTGGCTGTCTCACTCAAACCCCATTTCTTTGTTGGTTTATATGTCTTTAGTTAGGAGTCCAGGTTAGAGAATGGAAGCTTAAGTCTGTTTATGACATGGTAACTTATCACCTCAAGCTCAAGTCAGATCTGATAACTCGGGTCAATTTAGATTAAATTTAGAAATAGATACAAAGGAGATTTGGATATTTTCTGTGACTTTTCTGTGTCTTAAGGATATGATGATTCGTATTTCATATAATTTTGCTACACAGAATCTCCATTTAGGAAAACAGGAAAGTGGGTTATTAGTCCGAAGGAAGGAGATTGGCTCAGTGCCACATTCACCACTGGGAAAGTCCCCTGGCTGCTACACGTTTTGATTGGTTGGTGACTGTGTCGTATCAGCAGTTAAATATTTTCATTTAAATTTTATTTAAAGTGTTTATTTAAAATTTCATTTAAAAATGTTATTTAAATATTTTTATTCACATCTGGGCTGGCATATCTCAGTTACAAAGTACATTCTGATGGTGAATAATGTTGTAGCCCCTCTCCGATAAGAATTGTAAAGACCCGTACCAAAAGAGGTCAAAGAGCTGAAGCTCTAACTAAATGTTGTCGTTGTTGTTGTTGTTTTTCTTTTTTGTCAAGATTTTATTTATTTGACAGAGAGAGAGAGATCACAAGTTGTCAGAGAGGCAGGCAGAGAGAGAGGGGGAAACAGGCTCCCCACTGAGCAGAGAGTCCAATGCGATGCCGGGCTCCATCCCAGGACCCTGGGATCATGAACTGAGCCGAAGGCTTAATCCACTGAGCCACCCAGGCGCCCCCTGTTGCTGTTGTTTTTAAATGGGCAGGCATGGGAGGTGTTAAGACCCTGGAGACTAGAGAATAGAGAAGGCTTCCCAGATTGGGAGAAAATGTGTTTCTCGAGTAATTCAGCAAATATGTATTGAGAGTGCTTACTATGCTAGGTTCCGGGAAATCCAGGGTGAAGTTAATACTACAGACCTTCACTCTGAACAGTCACTATCTGCTTAGGGTACTAATTATGACACCATGCGCGCCCTAGCCTGGAATGAATGCTAAAGTGACGTCCACCCTTCTGAAACTTTCACCCATGGCATCATGAGGGAAAAGAATTCCTACCACTCAGCATCCCCTTCTAGACTGACAGCCATAATTGATTGAATTATATTTAACAATTATTTAACAATTGGAACAGACTCTAACCAGTCGAACAAACACTGGCCACCTGATTTATTCTCATTCTGCCCACCCACTGGGCATTTCCCTCATTTTGTGGTGGGATATAAAGGAATGCAGTTTACCTGGTCTGTCTTCTCAAAAAATAAGAGAAAAAACATATGATTTGGAGTTTAGAAATGTGTAACATTTTAGAAACGGAAGACCTGATCTCAGGCCCTGGACCTACGAGTTACAAACAAAGGTTGGTTACAAGCCCACCCCAGGAATGCACTAAATATTTAAGTTTCATTTTCTTCATTGTTAATATGGAAATCATGTATGGACTGTGGCTTTCTAACCTGTGCTGTAGGCTGTCTTAGGAGTGAGCTGTCTCAGGTCTCCATTGAGAACTTCCCCATAACCCCTTACTGTTGGTGTCTCCATAAGGCTGCTTCTTCCTGCTTGAAAATGATAATAAATTCACTCTTTCTTCCCTCTCCCATATTTTCAGGTGCTCTTTATAAACGGATTATTTCTGGTGTGACAGTATCTGGTACAGTTCTCTCCTGAGCAGCAAGCTGTCTGATGTTTTTGTCTGCTAGTCAGTAGAACCTGAATGCCCTACAGGTTACTCACCTTAGCATTGTGGGTTTTTCAATGGGAAGAGAAAGGGCTCTACTTTCTGTGGTATTCTACTAAAATTATTGTGTAATCTTGGACAAATTTGCCTGAAACTTAGTCTCCTTTTTTGTAATATAGGGGTAGAATGCAAAAATCCCAGTGTTACTTTTAGGAGAGAGAGAGAGAGAGACATAGCCTAGTTGTCATATAAACCCCCTAACCCAGGGGCACCCCCCGAAAGAGGCTTCTATCATATGACTCTTGTCATCATATTTTAAGTTAAGGGTTAATGGTGCATCACCAGTTCAGTCTGGGGAGCCATTGTACACTAGACTCAGTTTAATAAACTTTTATTTGAACATCTACTATGGGTCAGGCACTGTGCTAACTGGTGTCACTAAGATGATGTTAAGTAGAACAAGTGGACACTCTTGGAGCCCACTGTACCTGACACTTGTCTGTATTACACACTGAGTTTTCCTTTCTCTCCTCTCTAGTCTGGCATCTAGCCTGAGTGCTCGCAAGTAGTAAGTACTCAGTAGGTAAACAAGATGTCATTGTTGTAAAGTTGTTTGCCATCCCCGTGCCCATGCCTCTTAAAAATTAAATTCTAATCTCTTCGTTTTGAGTAGCATATACTTGTATTTTCATAGAACACATTGGTGTTTCTGTATATTGTTAGAGTCCCGAATTAAAATGCTCATCAAAGGGCACCTGGGTGGCTTATTTCTTTAAGCATCTGGCCCCTGATTTCGCCTCAGATCATGATCTCATGGTCCTGAGAGCCCCACACTAGGCTCTCTGCTCAGGGCGGGGGAGTCTGCTTCTCTCCTTCTTTCTCTCCCTTTGCCCCTCCCCTGGCTCACATGTATGCACTCTGCACTCCCTCTCTCTCAAAATATATAAAATCTTTTAAAAATAAAACGCTCACTAAGGCAGGCAAAACATCATAGATGTGGAAAGTAGTAGAAAACTGTATTTGTCCATGTTCTGTCTCTGAGTAGGACTTTGAAAGTATTTCAGAAAGGTAAGTGATCATAGTTTAAAATTCATAGAGGAGGAACTGTTGCCTTTTTAATAATACCTGTTGGCCCACTGAGTATTACTGCTTACTGGTTACCTATTTTACCTACTTTACTAGCTGTTGTGAGGACCACGTGAGTAATTAGTTATTAAAAATAATAGAAATAGGTCAGTTTTACTGATTTCATATTGACTTTTAAAAAATGTAACAAGTTAAAAAAGAAGAAGAAAATGTCCATTCATATTGGTAACTTCTTAATTCCAAGTTGTTCATAGCATTTGACCAACAAAAGATAGGCTATGAAATAAAACATATACTGGCAGGTTCTACAGTATTGTTTTTAACATCAGTCTAATTTCAGTCAGTAAATCCACTTTCTTATGTTCTTGAACTTTGAAAAGATACTATCTAAAGAATTTGTTGAATTAATAATACACAGGAAAATTAGAATAGCTATGCTGTGGTCTCATCTTTAGGATGTGTTATTTTTAGTTTCCAGAAAGGAGGTGAGTTGTCATTATTCTCCTAATGTCAAAGCAAAACCTATAAGATCGTATTTTACCATCACAGATGCTTCCCAGGAGCCCGTCTTTTATCATCCACCAGTTTTCTCTGGTTGATTATTAAATTTTACTGCAGGTGACTCATAGCAGAGGTCACAATTTGCTATAAATGGTAATAATACACATTAATATCACTGTGTGATAGCCAGTAACACAGCCCGTAATTAGAACCAGTAATCCGATAGGTTTAATAATGAGACAGGAGGCCCCACAGAACTCATTCCAGTTCCGCATGCAGCTTGGGACAGACCCTGCTATGATTCAGCTACAGCGCGACAACAAAATGTGGCTGATGTTACACTGCCAACTAATGTTGGTTTGTCGTTTTCTTGTGGATTTTATGTTTTGTTTTTCTTAATTTTATGACATTCAAGGAGAATTTCTGAAATGCTGAACAGCCATTTTTGAAGATACGAGTAATGGACACTTTTGATTTTACTTTAGGAATAGTCACTGCAGGGATGTCCTCGGTGGCTCAGTCAGTTAAGCATCTGTGTTTGACTCAGGTTGTGATCCCGAGGTCCTGGGATCCAGTCCTGCATCGATAGGCTCCCTGCTCATGGCTTCTCCTTCTCCCTCTGCCCCCCCCCCCACTCATATACACATTCTCTCTCTGTCTCTCAAATAAATACATAAAATCTTAAAAAAAAAAAAAGTATTCATTGGAAATCAGGGTACATCTTGCCTAGGTTGCACAGAAAGGGGAATTGCAGTCCTTCCTTGGATATAGCATTTGACTGAAGTGAGCATTTTTAACCCAAGCAATAGCCCTCCTCCTGATCTAGGCCGTAATGACAAAGTCATGACCATAATTTGGTTTCATCAGTAAGTTTCTATGACATGTGTTTCATGCCTTGATGGCTTTTTAGGTTCCTTTTTCCAGTTCTTAGGACATAATCACTTTTTCATAAATCACTTAAAGAGCCGTGGTTGGTCTTGTAATGGGGTGATGACAATGTAAAATTTTTCCTAAAGGAAAAAAAAAATCCCTTCTTTACTGCTGACTTGATAAATGCCTCTTTAGGTTTCTGATACAAACAAATGATGTGGAGGCTGCAGGGTGCAAGGAGAGTCTGACCCCCAGATATATGCTCTATTTCTCATGTAATGCTGACTTAACAGTCTCAAGAGGAGACTTTACTACTGTGTGGACATTTAAATAAATAGGCAGCCGGCATCGTTTAGAAATGAGTTTGGCAGCTTTAAAAATAATCTCTGGTTGGGTTTTCTTTGCATTTATACATTTCGCATCGTACTTACACGTTTTGCATCTTTTAGTAGCAGTAAGGGACACTAGCAATGTCTATTCAGATATTGAAACATATCTAGGAACATACCTCTCAGATGATTTTTTTAATTGAGAGATAATTGTTAGTTTCAGGTGTATAACGTAGTGATTCGATATATGTATATATGGGGGAATAGTCACATCACAGTTACACTCACTGATCACAATCAGTCTAGCGAACCTCTATCACCACACATAGTTCATTTTTCCCCTTGTGATGGGAATTTCTAAGATCTACTTTCTTAGCAACTTCCAAATATATAATACAATGTTATTTTTTTAAAAAAAGATTTTATTTATTTATTTGACAGAGATCACAAGTAGGCAGAAAGGCAGGCAGAGAGAGGAGGAAGCAGGCTCCCCACTGAGCAGAGAGCCCAATGCGGGGCTCGATCCCAGGACCCTGAGATCATGACATGAGCCGAAGGCAGGGGCTTTAACCCACTGAGCCACCCAGGTGCCCCTATATAATACAATGTTATTAATGAGAATCACCCCACTGTACCTTATACCCCCGGGACTTATTTATCTTAAAACTGGAAGTTCATACATTTCAACCACTCTCAGAAGACGATTTTGCCTCCCACAGAAAACCAAGGTAGGATACCATGCCAAACTTGAATAGAAGTCATCTTCTTCAAGGAGAAAGGGGTTAGATACTTTAGACAAATTTCTGTAAATGACAGCAATAACATAGCTGCCCAGAACTCAGGGCATCTTAATTAGCCCTTTGATCAACATGTTGCTATCACTTAATTTCACAGGTAATTTTACCAGGTTTTGAGATGAAACACAAGACTGTGAAATGAAACTTCTGTATCATTGCTAGGTAGAACAAATGGTTTAAGAAAATTCCTACCAGGGGCACCTGGGTGGCTCAGTGGGTTAAAGCCTTTGCCTTTGGCTCAGGTCATAATCCCAGAGTCCTGGGATCTAGCCCCGCATCAGGCTCTCTGCTCAGCAGGGAGCCTGCTTCCCCCCCTCTCTCTGCCTGTGTCTCTGCCTACTTGTGATCTCTGTCTGTCAAATAAATAAATAAAATCTTAAAAAGAAAGAAAGAAAGAAAGTTCCTACCAGCTTTAGTAAACTTTTTTCTTAGAGAATAGTTTTTTTATTGAGTTTTCTCAGTATTATGAGAGGACCACATTAAGTATTTTAATTAGGTTGTAAATGTTTGGAAAAGATAAAACTATATTAGAGGTAAAATTTAAACTTTTAGGTCTTGCTCACATTCATTTATCCACTCAAATATTTATTGTGAGATTTGGAATGGAAGGGAAATTGAGGTGTGAGATAAAATTATTTGAACAATTTAATGCACTCTGCTGATTCATTTTATTTTTTTTTTTAATTTTTTTATTTTTTTCAGCATAACAGTATTCATTATTTTTGCACCACACCCAGTGCTCCATGCAATCCGTGCCCTCTACAATACCCACCACCTGGTGCCCCCAACCTCCCACCCCCCACCCCTTCAAAATTCTCAGATCGTTTTTCAGAGTCCATAGTCTCTCATGGTTCACCTCCCCTTCCAATTTCCCTCAACTCCCTTCTCCTCTCCATCTCCCCTTGTCCTCCATGCTATTTGTTATGCTCCACAAATAAGTGAAACCATATGATAATTGACTCTCTCTGCTTGACTTCTGCTGATTCATTTTAAAACAGGTGGTGCTCTATCTAGTTCAGTTGTCCTATCCCCTCTTCATTTAGGGATAGCCATTGGTAGGTATCCCCAAGACCAGGGAGAGTGTTCTCAGGTGTTATCTAATTACTATGTCTCTTTTTGTGGCAGTGTAAGTTGACTGTGGTTTGTTTTTTTTTCAATTCCGATTTCTTTCTAGACTCTTAACCCTCCCCACCTCATGGTGAATGTGGGATTTCCCTGCCACTTTGTAGGTGTCAGAAGGGAGATGTCCTGTTCTTGACAGTGGTACCAGATTCTGAGCTTCCTTGTCAGAGAACTATTCTCAGGGCTCTGTGCTGGAAAGAGGGCAGTAATCATGGGGCTGAAGAAATCAGTAAAAAAGATGTTTATCATAGTGCTATTAATAACATCAAAAAACTCGAAACAAACTAAAAGTTCAGAAATAATGAATTCATAGTGTGTCCATGAAAACATGTTATTATCATTACAGATCTTGTTTTTGAAAAATACTTAATGATATGCAAAAATGTCTCTATATTAAGTGGAAAAGATTTAATAATGTGTTCAACATGATCCCAATTTTGTTAACAATTTTTAGTTGTCTGTCTACTCACTCAAATACATGTTCTTTTTAACTCTAAGAAAATTAATTTTTCTTACTTTATAAGAGCATCTGCCAAAGTTATAATCTTCAAAAATGAACATTTCACAAACAGGGAGAAATAATAGGAAAAATGAGAGTGGCTGTGAAAATGTTCTTATGTTCTTGGTCAGTTCGATTAAGGGTCATGATTTGGGATTTCACACCCTATAATAGTTGGGTGTTTAAGTCAGCCTCAGGGTCTTAATCCCTCCTCCAAGACGTACATGTGTTTTGTTTTTGTTTTTGTTTTTATATATTTATTTATTTGACAGCAGGAGGGATTACAATTAGGAAGAGAGGCAGACAGAGAGAGGAGGAAAGCAGGCTCCCGCTGGGCAGGAAGCCCGATATGGGGCTCGATCCCAGGACCCTGAGATCATGACCTGAGCTGAAGGCAGAGGCTTAACCCACTGAGCCACCCAGGTGCCCTACATGTGGTTTTAACATAGCAATTTTTTTTTAAAGATCTAAACATCCTATGTATCCACTGACATGAGTATCCCAGCTTTGTAAAAGATTAAATTGGAAGTTTTACTGGTTCATCAAGGGATAGACACATACTAGTGATTTCTATTGCACTGACTTTAAAGTTTATTGTGTTTCTGTTTTTGTTTTTTTTCCTAGATAGTGGTGAATAGTTTCATCATCTTTTGTAACTTGTGTTTTGGAAAATTCTGGTTATCTACATTTCTTCATTGTTGAATTTGTACTTGCTTTACATCTTTTCCAAGAGTTGTTGGTTCTTCACAGTCTCCAGACCCCTATAATTTCTCATTGTTTCCTTTGAGATTACCTTTCTTTCTTCCTTGTCCCCGAAGTACCCCGAGGTCAGCTGGTGTGTTTCTTCTGTTACTAGATTACTCCTTGGGGACCCAGAAGCCAGTGTCCATCTTCTTGCAAGTATGTTTTTAGAAATTCTTGCTTCCAGTATGTTCCAGAGTCTCACATTCACCTAAGGACATGAAACCAAAGATGTTTCTTTTTAACTTCATCAGTAGGGTCCAGCAGAATTAAAGATGTTTCTAACCAGTTGTCTCATGACTATTTTAATATTTGGCTAATATTCTTTGATGTTGGCCTATTAATAAATTATAGCAAAGGTAAAAATGTTTTAATATCTTCTCTCAAAAATAATATATGTTTGGAAAAAATGAAAAACACATATACACAAGTTTGAAGAACCTAAGAATCCAAAGTAATCTCATTGCCAAAGAACCTCTCTCCACAGTTTACTGATTAATATTTAAAATGCGTATATTTAGTTCACCTAAACTGATTCATTAAGGTCTACACAACAGAACACCAAATTTATGTGGGTGGCGGGGGAGGCAGAGGAATATGGTTGAGTCACGGGAGCCTAAGCAGTATAGGCTTCTGAAGGGCAGGGACGTGGAGTTATAGAGCATTCTGAATATTGTGAACACTTGAGCACTAATCATGGTCCAAACAGCACCAAATCAAGGATAAAACCAGTGATAGAACCTTTAAAATATATTTCTGTGTAATAAGATAAAACCCATAAGCTAAGAACTAGTCTTTTACTAATTATACCTTATTAGAGTTTACTGTAGTGACATAGGCTATTTCATATACCTATAGTCATTTTACTATTTTGGACATTTTGCTGAGAATCTTATTTTAGGACAGTCTGCAGTGTATAATAAATATATCCTTGTGTTCAGTTCCCAGCCCTGTGGGAAAAATTAATTTTTGAATGCTATTCCCAGCACTTTTCAATCCTCACAAATGATTTTAGAGCATCAACATAGCTTTGACATCTGTTTGTTTTCAGCTACATCAGGAATAAGAAAAATAACAGGGAACAAAACCATTATTACCGTGAACTTTAAAGGCTCAGAGTAATGATGCCTGGGTGGCTCAGTGGGTTAAGCATCTGCCTCAGCTCAGGTCATGATCTCAAGGTCCTGGGATGGGAGAGCCCGGCATCAGGCTCCTTGCTCAGCAGGGAGCCTGTTTCCTCCTCCCCCTCTGCCTCTCCCTCTCTGTGCACGCTCTTTCTCTCTTTGTCGAATAAATAAAATCATTAAAAAATAAAATAAAGGCTCTAAGTAATTTGTTTTCCTGGAATTTTATGTTGCGTATTATTAGAGTAACTTGATCATTAACTGAGAATTTATGCTCAGATTGTAATGTTATTCGTAATGAAAATAAACTTGATTTAGTAGAACAGAATGAGATGTGTGAGAAGGAGAGGAAAGAGGAGAAAGATCGCTCCTTGGATCATGCAGCACGGAATTTTTCTCCAGAGTCTGTTCGGCTGGCGCCTTGGCTTTTTCTTTCTGGGGGAAAGGGATACTATTTGGCACAACAGGCCTAGTTCAGCCCTGGCTCTGTGTGTAATCTGTGGCTGATTCTGGGCAGATTGCTTTTCCTTTCTGGCCTCAGTGGTCTCTGCCGTAAAGTGGGGGGATTGAGTGCGTGACATTGTGTCAAGTTCCTCCACCTGCGGATAGGACGGGGAACAAGTAGGCTTCTTTCTTTCCTTCCCCCACCTGCCCTCTTCTCACTGTTGGGTGTGCTTACTGGCTAGTTCTCTGTGCTCATCCTGTTGCCCTATGCCCTATGGCCACTACCTTACCTTTTCACAGCTTAATGTTTTTCACATTAATTCAGCCACCATTTATTGAGCAGCTGTTATGTGACAGGCACTGTGGTAGATACAGGAATGAATAAGGCCCGGTTTCTGTCTTTAAAAAGATCGCAGTACGTAGGAGGGGAAAAGGTCAGTCAGTAGACAGACAGCAAGATGTGATGCCTGCTTTTCCAAAGTAGGTGGACTGATGGGTCTGGTTGGGAGACGGGTTTGGCTTGTAGTTACAGCACATTTTCATTTAAACCCTATTTAGATAGACTAGAGAGTGTACAGTAACATTTTTTCCCTAGCACATAGGTAAAATTAAATTGAATGTTCCGTATTCTGTTACAAATTACTATAGCAAAGGAAGACTGAAAAAGCGTGTGATCGACAAGCTCCAGTTTTCCCAGTTATAGCATTAGATGGACTATTTCAGAACATGTTATGTACCTTATAAAGATTTATGGAAAACATTTTTATGAAGTTCATCGTGTAGTTATCCATACGAAGAACTCCCTTGGCTTCGGAAACTTTAATTTCTAGCATATATGTTTAGCAGCAAATTTCCTTCTTGAAAAATCTGGATCTCTATGCATCTTCTGCCTCACCTGTATTTGAGGGGTTACCACCATTTTGCAGTATGTAATAAGGACCAGTGTTCTTGGTTTTGATGTGCCTGGAGGAAATCTGTAAGCTACATGTTGAGTTCATTGCTCTCTCCAGAGCTTGCTACCCGTGTCTGCTGTGGTGTGCCAGGTGGGATGTGGTTCCCAGGACCTCGTGTACAACTGGGAACATCGTTACCTATGCAAGAAATGCCTGGCCGGGGGTGTATGGGGCTGAGCTGTGCCTTACACTCAGTGCACCAGGTCCTGTCCTGACAGATTTCCTCCTCCAAGAGAGGACACTTTTCTTTTTTCTTTTCTTTTTTTTTTTTTTTTTGTATGATTTGCAAGGAAGGTGCTTTAGAGACTCTACCTGCCCTGGTTATTCCTCGAACATCACGTGGTAGCATAGAGTTAAAATAGGACACCTGAGACAAGTACAGGTTTCGGATCTGCAGGGCCAGCTGGTTTCTGATTGAGTCAGTTCCTCATTTTTAAACAGTGATTAAACCTGTGGTTGCCCCCCCCCCCCAGCTTTTTAAAATGAGGCTCCTCAAACAAATGTATCATTCTGACCTGCAGTCCTGTTTCATATGTGTTATTCATTCCATTTAAAGTATATGATTAAAGCTCATCCAAAGCCCCAAGAGTTGGGGACGATGAGGGAAGAATTGCAGAATGTTCTGCCATTATGTGCCACAAGACATAATTTATACCGTGAGAGTAACCATAAGCTCTTGCCAAATAAGTTATTTTTTTTTTAATTTTTTAAAGATTTTATTTATTTATATGACAGAGAATGAGCCAGGGGGAGGGAGAGGCAGAGGGAGAGAGAGAAGACTCCTCGATGAGCAGAGAGCCTGGTGGGCTTGGTCCAGGAACCCTGGGATCATAACTTGAGCTGAAGGCAGAGGCTTAATCATCTGAACCACTCAGGTGCCTTCAAAATAAGTTAAAAGAAAAATTCTGTCAGGACTTTTTAAGTATGCCTTGTTCAGACATTCTCAAAGATTAGCCCCCAAAAGTAAATGATTAGTATCGTCCTTACAGCCAAGACTAGAAAAATCACTTCAAAGTGCAAAAATGGGATTATTGCCCTAATTTGTGCCTACTCTAAGCAACTACCATAAGCAACCTAAAGTAGTAGCCGCTGGCAGCTGTAGCCATGATCTAAACGGTGTCAGGCTGTTATTTCCCATGGCAGGGGAAATGCTGAACTGCAGAAGAGGCAACCACCCATAAACATCCTGAGCTGCGCAGACAGCGGGATAGCCATCAGCCACGCTTTGCTGTCGAGTGCTTGCCGTGTGGCTGGTCCGCACTGAGATGGGCTGGAGGTGTGACACACACCCTGGATTTCGGATGGAGGAGAAATGGGTCGGGTATCTCCTTCTGGTTTTTAATATAGACTACATGTTGAAATCATATTTGGAAATGTTAGGTTAAATGAAATATTAATATTATTTTCATGTTTCTCTTTACTTTTTAATGGGGTTACTACAAAATTTGAAATTACATGTGTAGGTCACATTCGAGGTTTGAATTCTGTCCCTATGGGACAGAGCCAGTTTAGCTATTTCAAGAAAAAACGAGGGAGGGAGATGTGTATATGATTTCCTTTATCGTCTGTACTGCACAAAATACAGTGTCTTGTTCCTGTTTTGCTGGGGCTTGGGCTGTCTCCCCACTCTAACAAGGTTATCCAGTGTCATTGGTTATATGATCAGTGGCTACCGATCCTGTGGCTGTTCTGCAGTTTGCTTAATATTTGGACTGTTTACAATACTGCTATATCATCTTCATCACAGACTCCTCATGCACAATGTTAATCTTAGGAGGAGTGGTTTTAAACTTCTGCTCCAAATTACCGGTTGCCTCTGAGTAGGGCTTGAGTAGGTTTGCTCTTCCTAGGAGGCATGCGCCTCTTTTGCCATTTTCTCTGCAATCTGGGAATCTTTCACTTTGTTGTTGTCATCATCTTCCCCGTTTGATAGAGGGCGTGTGTTCTCTCTATCAGAAAAGGGAAGACAACAACATTTTGTACTCTGACCCGAGCTGCTCAGTGTAAACTAAGAGGGCAGAGTGATGGACAGCTTATCTAAACCACTTGGGATAGAGGTTTGAATTAATTGGTCGTCTATGCAGAAGTACATCAGACTCAGTGACCATTCCAAATTATATTTTTAATGAATGTCTGGTCCTCTTTGCCAGCAACAAAGACCCTAAGAAATAACTAATTTAAAATGCATGGAATACCTGCAGGATGAGTCTTACGGAAACCAATCCATACATGTACCCTACGAATGAAAAGAAACCAAGAACAGTTAACATTGCTTGTAGGTTTAGAAGTACATAATGAAGATCCTGGGGAGAAGAGTCCTTGTCGAGTGGGAAGTTTTTAATTGGCATGACTACGTGGGATGTGGTTACATCAGGATTGCAAGTCCAATTAGCCAACAGTTGATGAAAATCCCTTCTGTGCCCTCTGCAGTGGGGGAGAACACAGGAAACACTGAACACCCTCTCGCTTTCCTTCTCTTTGTTGAGTGAGAGTAGGAGCTGGTTTATATCAAGACATTGATGGTCACTGTTGTCATTAACATTTCTCACATACAACAGTTTTACCTGTTCCAGAGGAGGTTGCTGTCCTGAAATTGTCACATCTCAGGTTTGCTCCACAGTCGTAACAGTAAGAGACAGCCAGTGAGGGACTGGATGTTTCTAGGCATCAGTGCCACCAACATTCTCCCTGCTCCTCCATAATCTGAACAGAGCTTGATGGTTCTGCAAATCCTTATGCCTTTGCAAGTTTTCACATATTGATTGGTTTCATCATTTATTAAGGAAAGATAGTTTAAAAAAACATTCCCCCCCCCCCCAAAATAATGTCCTCTGCATTCTTTCATTCCCTTTTCAGGTGATGGATAGGTCAGATGCCATTTCTCCAGAAACTTTTTAGTTCTCTTTGCTAAGAATAAACACATAACTGTAAAACATACTCTTAAGTTCTAAACATCTTTCTCTTTCTGTCTTCTGCACGGTGGGTTAGGATGGATTTTAATTCTCATCATTTTGCTTTTTTTGTTATGTGATTCGCTGAAGGGCTTTGGCCTTTTTTCCCCTTTGTTCCCCCATTTCAGGATAAAGTCTTAAGTGTACACAAGAGCTTTTTTTGTTTTCCCCAAGTTGTCTCTAGTGTCTACTTTTAGTAGTATAAACTTAAAACTTGTGCTTTAAATTTAGCCTAAAATGGTGACTTTTAAAGAGATAGACTCTTGGCTTTGAATGTTTTGGTTTCATTTTCCTAAAGAAGAGGGTTGTGTTGCGTTTTCTCCTTGGCCCAACACACTCTTCGTGGCACAGGCCCAATCTTGCTGTAGTGACGATCTCCTCCATTTAGCCAACAGTTTCCGTAAAGCACATTGTCACTGGAAGTGGCTATTCAGTGAGCTTCAGGAAGAACCTGATTCACTCATTCTTTTGCTGAGTACCTACCAAATCACCTGACCTCTTTTCGAGTTTCTGCTGCAGTGCGGTGGAAAGATGACCACCTTTCTTCCCCAGTCTTTGTGCCTTTCCTCTGTAGGATGTGACTGATCTCCTTTGCCAGTTTGTCATGAGGCTTGGACAAGACATGCGTGTGAAAGCCTTTATAGCGTATCAAATGTGGCAGTTCTTTGCAAAGTTTATCACAGAAATCAAACTCCTGTTTCTGCTTCTCTCCTAGTTCTTAACTGCCCACTTGTTCATCATACACTTGGTAGACCTACAGATTCCCAATTTATTAGCTCATTTGTTTACTCAAGAGTAACTTGTCAAGCATCTAAAGGGCTTTGCCACAGCTTATTCTCCTTTTCTGCAGAATCTTCCTAGGTATTACGATGTCAGAGAAATGGAAATCTTCAGGTACTATAGATAAATACTCTATGAGTAGTGATTCAAAGAAGTAGTTCTCATTGAAGAGGAGGAACATACTTCTAGAACTGAATGCTCAGAATTCTCATCATGGCCAGAATGGATTGACAGATGTGGACATCTCATTACACCTGGTGCTGGAGTACGTGCTGTATCATTCACGTTTTCACCTGTTGAAAATGAATGCTGTCTATGTCTCTGTTTCCCTGAAGGTTCGCCATTCCAGGTTCATGCCTAAGAGTTGCATGGTTTCACATGTCCCGAAGTATTTGTTGGTTTTAAAAGATCCTGGCTTGTTACTATCTTCTGAATTTCCATTGCAGCTTTTCTCTAATTGTTCTGTATTTGGGTAGTCTTGTGTTATACGGCCAGCCACAAGAAGGAAAATGTAATTTTTCATTTACTGGACCGAGGAGCACTTATTTCCTTTCGACCACACATCCCCTATTACACTTGCCCTTCATTCCTCTCTTGTTGCTTCTGAAAATGAAGTGCACGGTTGGGAAGGGCTTGGAGTCAGGTCTAGGAAGTGAGCTGCAGCTTAAAGCCAATTCCCTGATTTCTTCAGGAGTTAGGATGTTTGTAGTGGAAACAGTCAGAGGCATGGAGCAGTTAGTGTGCCTGGTGCTGGCCTGGGTGTTAAGGGGACAGTTATCACCTTACATGAGAGTGGGAATTAATATTATTAGGATCATATAGATTATATATAATATGTATTTTTCAAATAAGCACAGGAGAGGTAATCATGTCATATCCCTACTTTTTACTTTGAACTCAAGCTCAGAGAAAGCTCACCAATCCTTCCCCACCCCCATCTCTACCCACGAGTGTCTGGGATGGCATCTGGAAAAATGAACTTTACAGTCAGCTGAAAAGAACTCTGTGTGTGTGTGTGTACGTATACATATGTGTGTGTTTAGATATATAAAACTGTGTTATGTAGTGAGACTTTGTGGTTACTTCCTTGGACATCCTATCTTCAGTGATTTTCTAGTATCACTAGGATCTGGGCTGTCTTTTGAGGATCCTCTCCTTGGCAGAGTCTACAAGTCCTTTCTAAAGATAAAGTATGAAATATAACATTTACATTTAGGACCTGTTTTACCTTGACTAAGTTTAAGCATTCAGGGTTAAATAAGCCCTGAGCAGGAAGTCAGAAAGTCTGGGGAGCTGAAGGCTGTGCTCTGCTGATTCAGCAGCATAATTCAGGAGGTATCATTGCTGGTAACGGCACCCACTTTACTGGAGAAAACTGGAGGCAGGGAAGCTAACTACAGCCTTTCTCCCTATTGTCTCATTTTTTCCTCAGGTATATTTTATTGGGGGCATGGTCAGTTGGACCAGGGGGGCGGAGCAGAGGGAGAAGCAGGCTCCCAGCTGAGCAGGGAGCCCCACACAATGGGGGAGGGGCTTGATCCTGAGATTCCAGAATCATGACCTGAGCTGAAGGCAGATGCTTAAGGACAGAGCCACCCAGGACAGAGCCACCCAGGCTCCCCTTATCGACATTAATCTTCTTAATCATCCAGAGTGGTCCCCTTTTCAAAGCAGGGATGCTAACCTCCCATCACCAACCTGCCATGTTTTAGTGGTTCTCCAGATTTTGGGGTAAGAGATCCAGTATAGAGTTAAGACTGTATTTTGTCAAAAAGGACACGAATTGAAACAACCACCACTTTCACTGCTATTTCATAAAAAGAAGGGCCATTTTAAAACTAAAAATATGACAAGTCCATAATCTTAGAATAAATTAAACTTGTACAAAAACTCAGTGGCACTTACTTTTATGTTTCCTGCCGGTGATCACATCCTCCTAAGTCCGTCTTCGTGAAATCCTTCTTGCGACAACATCCCTAAGCCAGGCTGTCCCCTAGCTCTGCTTAAACACTGTGGGTGTTTATGTATAGCTTCCTTTTCCAGGTAAGTATCTGTAAGGCCCTCTGCTCTTCCTGCCCCCCGGCGGGGGTGGGGGGTGTGTGGTTTCTGGATGGTTGTCTGCAGCGTTCTCACTGTCTTCTGGAAGTGCTCAGAGGAGATGTTTCCAACAGGTATGGTCAGTGGAGAAAACACTCAACGAAAGCAGGCCACTGTTATTCATTTATTTATTCCTCTATTGCTTTCTTCTGAATTTGAACTGTTAACAGTCCTGGGGCCTGATGGGCAAAAGAAAGCCATGCAGAGGTGCGCATCAGACAGGGACGCAGCAGTGCAGGCGATGCCACAGCATCCTCTCGGCCGCCTAGAGTCCACGTAGCGCAGAAGCAGCACTCAGCTGGGGGTCGGCGGGGTGGGGGTGGGGCTTGGGGGGGGCGCGGTCTTTCTTGCAGAATGACACTGAACTTCCCAAGCGAAGGTTGGGAGAGGTCAAGAACTTATGATGGAGCAGGGCAGGCACAGGGACTTGTATAGGGTTAGGCAAGCTCGAGTTGTAGGAGTTGGCTTAGGCTGTTGTTACAAAGACCTCGCACGGGGCAGCTTTTCTCTTCTCTCTCTTTTTTTTTTTAAGATTTCTTTATTTGAGAGAGAGCAGGAGCCCAGGCAGGAGAGGAGGGGCAGAGCAAGAGGGAGAGGCAGTCAGCGGGGACTCGGTGCCCCACCCCTGAGATAATGACCTGGGACGAAACTGAGATGTTCAACTGACTGAGCCACCCAGGTACCCCCACCCTGGGTAGCTAGTTTTAGAGGCTAAAAGTCCAAAATTAAGGTGTCAGCAGAGCCATGCTCCCTCTGAAACCTGTAGGGGGGTGCCCCTCCTTGCCTCTTCCTAGCTTCTGGTGGTTTGCCACCAGTCCTTAGTGTTCCTGGCTTGTAGCTTTGTCCCTCAGGTCATCATACAGCATCCTCTGTGTCTCTATCCAGATTTCCCTCTTATAAACACACCTGTCATATTGGATGGGGCCTGCCCTAATAATGACCTCCTCTTGACTTAATTATATCCGCAAAGACCCTATTTCCAAATAAGATCACACTCACAGATACTGGAGCTTAGGACTTTGACATCTTCTGGGGGACACCATTCAACCCAGAATGGTGGGTGTTGGGGAATGGTAACCAAAGAGCCCCCAAAGCATAATTCTTACTAAGATCAGATCATTTATTTTTCTTAGTACAACCTAAGGTTGTTTTATTTTGTTTTATTTGTTTTGTTTTATTTTCATTTATTTTTCTTAGTACAACCTAAGGTCTGTTTTATTCCAAGAACTTGAATGTGTTCCTAAACCCACAGATTTTCATGTGAAAAAGCTGAAGCTTTACATAAATTTATAGTTGATCCCCCTCCCCCGAATTTATATATGCCTTATTTTTCCCTGTTAAATATTATAGTGTTGGCTTTGGTCAAGAATTCATTCTAGACTGTTGAAATAGTTTCCTAGTACTAATTTTGACATCTTACATCCACCCTCCCACCCCCACTCTCTAGCTTTGGAACATGTGTATGTGTAATATTGTTTAAGTACTGAAAAAAGGCTGCCAAGAACAGAGCTTTGTGGCACAACTCTAGAGTCTTCCCTCCATGCTGTGAGCACTGACCAACAGACGTCAGCTCAGACACAACGTTTAACCAGTTACCCACGCATCCCAACTGAATTTCTCTTCCCAGATGTCCTCATCCAGTCCATGAGCAAATAATGGTTTTTATTTAGCTCAAATCAAAATACATTTTGTAGCATTCCCAAGTAGCCCTGTCTTCCTAGTACCACCCCCCCACCCCCGTAAAGAGAAAGAGCAAAGCTTGAATGTGCATGACTTTCTCTTAAGGACTTGACTCTGGTACTTGTTCTTTTCACAAGTCTCTCTAACCTTCTGTTTACTAATCCACTCTGGAATTTTGCTTCAGATCAGCAGTAGCTTACATTTCTTGAGCCTGGTTTTTTGTTCTTTTAGAGAATCTGAATAATATTTTCCCTTTCCATTAGCACCTCTCCTATTGTGCAAGATTTCTCAAAGCAACCAAGACTGGAAAATTCTTACTAAGTCATGTAAACAGTCCCCGTCTTCATTCACAGCCCCCTTATTTGCAAAGGAGAATGAAAAAGAATGTCTTCTGGAAAATGCATGAATTCTAGCAGTCTTGAGAGTGAGGTATATTACCTTCGTTTGGGATTTGGCAATTTTGTGAAACTGATACCAAAGTTCTCTTTAGTTCCATTCTTTCACAGACAGAGGATTCCTCTCTGATTTTCTTAAATTTTAGGATTAAAAACTTTCAGTGCCATACTAGTCTGTCTCTGGAATGATTGCTTATCTTCATCTGCAGTCCAAGGAGAGTCTTTCAGAAGCAAACCAGTAGGAAGACCAGTATAGGAGAAACCATTGTGCCTTTCCATCAGCTCCACTCTCAGAGCTGTGACCATAGTCACAAGTGACCCTTGAATGAAATATCTAAGTTTAGAAGCATGGGCTGGGCTGGCAGGCTATGTTAACATTCTCTTGCTTATATGGTCCAAGTGTTTTTTGTTTTGTTTTGTTTTGTTTTTTTAATTAGTGATGCACTTATATTGTACCCCCAGATTTCTGAGAGCTAAAATGAGTAAAAGAGATGTCATTTTCCTTTTCAGTCTGTTCTTCAGACTGGCTTTTCAAGGTCATGGGTCAGTCAGGATTTATTACTTTAGAAAAGGAGGGACTGACTGCATTTGGAAATCAATACATGGGTGCTGTGTTTTGGATCAAAGCCAACATTAATGTTCATTCTAGGAAATATCCAGTTTGACTCTGGCCTGTTTTTGCTTGTGTCAGAATCAGAAGAAATTTCTAGGTAATTTGCACACTCTGTTTTAATAGTTTCAGATAACTCTGTTTTGCTTCAGAGAGCATGTTTACTCTCTGTCACGCTGTTCTTGTTTTGAGTGAAGCAGTCATTAATGGTTTGCAATGTTGGAGTTTAATACAGCTCAGTTTCTGTAGACTCTGACATAGTTTTTTGGTACATTGTGTGTGTGTCTAAAAGATTTCTAATTTGTTCTTTGTTTTCTGTTGTTTTTTTTTTTTAACCAACAAATTTAAAGATACATGAAAAACCGTCTAGGAACAAAAACTCTATTAGCTTTTTGGGTCTCCCCCCTAACATTTTATAGTTTTCTTTCTGGTACTAATATTTACTTCCATGTTAAACTGTTAAATTGCCTCGGTTCCCTCCTTGGTGTTTTTATAAGCTAAATTGGGATAAACTATAAGGCCATGTTCATTTCCAAGGCAAAATGTAGTATTTCCCTTCTCCCCACTCCTGCCAACCTCCCTCCATTTCCCACACCAAACACTTCAAGGCAAAAAAAATTCTTGTTATTGTTACATGTTTATATTTCATTTATTCAGCCAGTATATATCGAGTGATTACATTATGCCAATAACCATGCTGAACAGTAACCATTAAAATGGTAGGTCTACATTTTCTCATTCCTTTGCAACCTTAGGACCATGTCGAAGTTAAATAAGAAGGCAGTCTAGCTTAGTGCCTTCAAATGGTAAGAATTAGAAGTGCCATTATTTGGAGGGGGTTGGGAGAGAAAGGATGACAGGTATTAATTTTTGAGTAGCTGTCATGTGTTAAACACTGTGTCAGCCCCTTACCAGTGGTCCTATGAGCTTAGGTGTTACCATGACACTGTGTGAGTGGGGATACTGAGGCCAGACAGCTACACCAGGATCGCAGAGCTGGTCATTGGCCGAAGGAGCGCTTGAGCATAGGCCTTGCTGGCTGCCACTCGGGGTTCTTTCTACTATAACATTGTCTTCCTTGTGATACAGTAAAGTGAAACTCAATGTAGATATGAAGGTGAGTTGTCAAAGCAAAACAAATATATTGCAGGTTTGGGTGGGAGAGGAAGAAAATTTTTAAAATGTTCTCTCCTTGTCAGTTCATAAATTCAATTCAGAAGTAAAGACCACTTTCTGTAATCAAGGTGCCTTTGTTTTAAAAGTTAGACATTAATCACAGCTCGAGACTTTGAAGGATTCTTTTTTATGATAGATAATCTACATTTTACTTGCAAAATTCTGGGTTCCCTTTTCAGCGAGTATTATTTTCCTCTGACATATTAGTACTTGGGAGCACTCACTGGGGCCTGGCCATCTGTGACTGCATCCCTAAGTGCTGTGGTGCCATGACTTGTGGCAAAAAATATTGTCATACAATAATGTAAGTGACTCTTTGTGTGCTGTGTGCTCTTAAAAGACCATAAAATAGTGTAAAGCTACTTTACCTTGATTGCAGATCATAATAGATTTGATACTCGACTGTAATAGCAAATCTGTGTAATAAATCAGATGCTTTATAGTGCACTTTTTATTTAAAAGAGAAGTATAATGTTTTCATCAAATATGGCAAAAAAGCATTTTAGCCATTTCTAATGAGGTAGTTTTAATGTTCATTCTCTGTGAATTATTTAGTTCAAGCCATATATGCCATAAATAGCATCAGTTGTTACTTTTGTAGCAGTTAGAATAGATTAGTTAAGCCACCCAGGAATGTTGAGCAGGCAGACGAGCAGGCATGGCTCTAAATTTAGTCAGAAGAGGCTAAAAATCTTGAAATCTGGGTGCGAATTACCAATGTTGTTTGTAGTCTGAAGGGGTGCGTTTATCTTAAAATTCAGATATGTAGATGCATCTCTTTTCTCTTGAAGAATGTGATACTTGGTCCCAAAGCTTCTCTAATTGATTTTCCAGCAGCTCAGGTGCTATGGGAGAACCAGTCCAGTGGAGGGATAGAATCCTTGAGGATGTTCTGAGCTTCTGCTAAATCGTTTCTCATCCTCAGGCTCTAGGACTGGGTCTGAAACTCCTCGTGCCTTCCAGGACTGTGTGGGAAAGGGAGCTGCGGTGGCTCCTTTTCTCCAGCTTCTGTGCACTCACAGACATACGTAAGCCACTGGCTTTCCATAGCCTGGACACCATGGACTCTCTCAGATGTCAGGTTAAGCATTTAAGGCTGGTTCAGAGATGTCCTCTGTCTTCAAACCTTTCTGTCCCTTAGAACCTTTCTAGTCACCTCCTGCCTGTCCTCATCCCTCTGTCGTAATTTCTTGAACTTGACAGTTACTGCTTGAGTACCAGGAGCAAAATAAATTTAGTAAAATAAAATGTGGCACCTCTCGCTCTGCTAATCCTAGCCATAAGATTTTCATTAATCTTACTAAAGTCTTGCTTTCATCATATCACTATGCTGTTAAAAAACTTCCAGCCACATTCTGTTCCTTGACTCCTTTTCCTGGGACTCAAGGCCCTATCAGACCTTTCAAACTTAGTTTCCTTTACTCCCCCAACATGGGTTGCTAATTAGATGGGTTCCTCTGTTTATTGTCCTCCGTAGCCCACCTAAATTTCTGCTTTCCCCAAAGTCTTTCCTGGTGGACTTGACCTTCCTCCTGTGTTTATGCCTCCTTTATTTAGCATTCGTCAGAGAAGTCAGTATTCGTCAGTATTCTTATTTTTTAAATATTAAAAATTTCTTACATCCCTTCAAAGATTATCTCCCCCGCCAACCTTTGATAACAAGAATGACATCATGTGTATTTTTTGTAGGCCCTGTCTGGTGAAGGGCATGCCAGAGACATGCTGTAAATATTTGTGGGTTGATTTCTTGGTCTGATCTCTTTCTCAACTGTCTTTGTCTTTCCTGTGCTCCATTCACCTTCAGCACCAGGTTTGTTCCTGACCTTTAGGGCTGTAGCAACTTTTCCTGCCAAGCATTTAACCCTCAGAGCCTGGCTCCAATTTCAGCTGCATTAGATGAAGCTTTCTGTTCTGTCGCATGTACCAGGAATCACTGTATTCACAAGGGCACCCCTCGCTCTACCACATGGTTGGGAGGGACAGACTGCTAACAAATGTTAAGAGTTAAGCCGAAATAGCTGTAAGGAAAAGTGGAGTGGCTTTCTATACCTTTAATATTTGTATATCTTAGAAGAGTCTTACAGTAACATTTAAAATCTTCAGTACTGGGGCGCCTGGGTGGCTCAGTGGGTTAAAGCCTCTGCCTTCGGCTCAGGTCATGATCCCAGTGTCCTGGGATCAAGCCCTGCATCAGGCTCTCTGCTCAGCGGGGAGCCTGCTTCCTCCTCTCTCTCTCTGCCTGCCTCTCTGCCTACTTGTGATCTCTGTCTGTCAAATAAATAAATAAATAAAATCTTTAAAAAAAAAAAAAATAAAATCTTCAGTACTAACCAGGCAAAGTCATAAAAATTTTGTTTGGTATTGATTGCCTCATTTTAAAATGTCCGGTGTCTCATGTCTCATCTTCAAATGCTGACCACTTTCTATACCAAGTAAATAAAGAAAACCAGCCGGGTGAATTACTCAACGTGGTGAGGGTACACAATAACATGGATAGGCAACTCCTACTTTTTTACTGTATTCTCTGACAAACTTTTCTCTTAGCAAAATGGGTGTAATTTAATACTTTCTTTTACCTTCCCCTCTTCAGCCCATTGTTGGGAGAGCTAAAGCAAATTTTAGGAAATCCTCATTTCCTGGGAGGCCGCTGAAAAGATAAAATAGCAAAAGGAGCTAGGGGGAAAACAACATACACAGTATTGTCTCTGTGTGCATGTGTTTGTGTGTGCCTTTTTTATTTTTTTTTTCCTTTTCCCCCACCAAATCCAAAATAACAAGAGAAGTTTTGGCTTATCATCCCTGAATCCATTCCCACCCAGTAGATCCTTTTAAGCTTTAGAGCAGGTTGTACCTCCTCCCCACTAATATACATGCTCTGTTGGGCACTTTATTCCAAATAGACCCATGTTGTCTCTACCCAGGAAGTCCGGGAAACTCCCTTCGGAATGTTCTCAGCATCAGTCCTGGAAACCTTTGCAGTTTGAGTCTGCCCTCATCCCCTCACTCATTTGGACCTGTGCAGAGTCAAGACAGGAATTGCTTTGAACTTATAGAACAGCCTGTGGTTGGGACCAATTTCTGCAGCTGTCAGCATGGTGTCCAGATCAAAATTCCTGCCTCCCATCTTTGCCACTTACTGTCTGTGCAACTTGACAAGGGCCCAGGCTGCGATCCCTGGTTTCACATCTACAAATTGGGAATAATACCTAACCTACTGCAAAGGTGGTTGGGATTAAAATAATTGACTTAAATCACTTAAAATTGTGCCAGGCATAAAATGAAAGCTGTAGAGATGTAAGCTATTCCTTTTATTATTCTCCTGCATTAACTCTCTGGGTCATATTGTCCCGTATTGATGCTGAACTGATAGCCAAATACTCAGAAGTCATTTCAGTTCTCTGTCCCTCTTTCTTGCTGATGATTGTCCTCTGCACAGGCACAGAATCTCAAAGGATTCCTGAGTCCCTAGTTGTCCTTCACAGGCAGCTCAGCTATTAAAACAAACAAAACCAGTCATCCTCTAGGCATGAGCAGTATCCCGCCCTTTGTCAAACAGAAAATCTCTTTTTTTGTTTACGTCATAAGTATATACTTTTTCTTATTTTTGTTTTCTACACTCTCCTTGCTTTTTCAGGTTTAATGATGTTCATAAAACCTTTCAAAACACACCGACACTGCAGATTACCCCATGGTGCCTTAAATGAATTTACATCTGGAATGACCAATGTTAAAATAACAGAGCAACCATTGTCGCCATCTGTTGGTGGTGGGTGGATTGGACTTCACCTTCCAGAGCCTGGGCGCGGAACTGGGAGTCTTCCAAAGCTGCCAGTTCCCTAGTACAGGAGTGTGTGTGTGTGTGTGTGTGTGTGTGCGTGTGTGTGTACACATACACAGGTTGTACACATGTGTGTTCCTTGTGTACATGCCCACTGGACAAAGTCTAAGGATTGGCACCACTGTGTCTTAACATTCCTATCCGGGACTTGTGGTGATTTTAATATTCCAACTTTGTTTGGGGCGCCTGGGCGGCTCATTGGTTAAGCGTCTGCCTTCAGCTCGATGCCAGGGTGCTGGCATTGAGCTCTGCATCGGGCTCAGTGGGGAGCCTGCTTCTCTCTCTCCCTCTGCCCCTACCACTCATTCTCTCTCTTTCTCTCTCTCACTTACTCTCAAATAAATAAATAAAAATCTTTTTAAAAATATCTCAACTTACTTTTCTGTGTCTTCCAATTACAAGGGTGCATTTCTTTTGTAATTAAGGCAAATTAATAAAAAGATAGAGTTTAGGAGGGAGTACGTGAAGGGGCCAGAGAAGAAAATTAAGTTTTATTTACTTAGGACAGACTAAACTTTACAGTTCAGCGGATGAAAGAAATCTCAATGGAAATGGGGCAGAAATGACAAGCTGTGATAAAAACAGAAGAAATTCTGGTAGATTCTAAGCAGAAGGTTTTGTCAGCCAGGTTCACTTGGGCCGGTAGGTTTAAATATGAGACTTGACTTGTTATCCGCTCCCTTTGAAATTCTAATGATTCTGTAGTCACATCTCTTAATTACTCTTTATCCTTTTGCTTCCTCTGGAGTGGATTATCTGCTTTTAGCAAAGAATATTATTTTCTGGTAGCCAGGGCTACGATCTGAGCCTCATTACTTTGAAGATAGGGAAAACCCTCAGAATCTTCCTAGTCACATTTTTTTTCCTTTAAAATTCTACGGCTTGCTCTCCTCTCTGGTGTTGTCAGAGTGTGAATCCTGTCAGTCAAGAGGCCTTTTTCTCCCAAACCTGTCTCTGTTACTTAATGATTTTTTAAAACAAACTAAACTGAGGGCCAATGAATATCTGGTTGATTTATGACATTTTACTCAAATGTCTGTTCCTCTCGTAGACATGGATGATCAACAGTAGAATCAGACTAAATGGGAACCATCTTTAACCCCCACCCCCGCACCCCTTGCCCCACATCATTAAATCTTACTGCAGAGAGAACTAGTAAGTGGGAAAGGGTGCGTGCTCTGAACCCCGCTGTGCCTTTTCCTGTTCCTTGAGGCACCATTTGATAGACGGGCCTGGCCCGTGTTCTAGATCCTGTCTCCCGTGATCAGAACTACTTGTTCTGCCCTCCAGTCCCACATATGATGACCGCATCATCACGGAGAAGCTACCAGAGTCAGGGCCTGAGCGACTGAACGTGGGGCATCTTCCAGTTCAGTTATTTGAATAAGATACCTCTGGTGCCATAGGAGGTGTCGCTGAGTGGACAGCCCAAGAAAGAAGATAAGTCACCAGAGGTAAACCCTTCTGTACCCCTCAGGTAACTCCAGGTAGGGAGTTACAGGGAGGCTGGTATGGAATAGCTCCAGAGACAGTACCTTTCTGAGAAGTCACGGTCTTTTAGGCTTAACCCACAAATCATGGTGAAAACCGCAGTAGAAAGTAAAACTGAATAAATTTCAGAAATCTCTTCTCCCACACACCTCCCCCACATCCCTCTTTCAACCATGAACCACATGTTTATTTCTTATGTTTAACACAAACAAAAGCTTTACTTTGGCTTGAAAAGTAAATCTCCCATACCTTGATAAGAAGAGGTCTCCCAGTTGATTTCCTTCGCTTTCGTACCTTCAGTGTATAAAGGAAACATTGTTTCTCGGAATTATTTCATGAATAAATTGCAGTGAGAATTTAAACAAAATTTGTTTAAGCTTTGGGGTTTTAGGAGAGATTTTGGCTTAAAATCTATATGAGCTTTTACTTTCCCATTTGTAAAAAATGGGAATAATAGCACCTACCTCATAAGAATGTTGCAAAGTTAATTAAATAAGATCAGGCATACAAAGCCTCTGGCACAGCGCCTAGAACATAAGTAGGAACTGAGTAAATGTAATCCCTTTTTTGGTTTCTTATAAAATCACAATGGATTTGGATGAGGAGATTAGGGATGGTTTCGTGGAAGAGATAATGTTTGAACAGGTTCTTCAAGTTCAAACAGGGCTAGAATAGGATAATGATGGGATGAGAGAGACATGTTTAAAGTGATGTTTAAAGTAAATTAAAGCAGCAGACATGGTTGGAAGCGCCAGAAGCTGAAAGCAAGGCAAGAAGTATTGTGTGTTTTTTGCTTGGGTCTAGAGGTAGTGAAGGGGAGGGGTGAATATTAGAAACATGTCAGAGACAACTCAGAAGGGTTCCTGACTGCCTGGACTCAGGATGGCTGAGTCCATGGTGTCTTGAGGACCTCGAGCCTGGTGGGAGATCAGAGTGGGACACTGCTACTGAAGGAAAAGAGAGAAGATGGGTTTGGGCACCTTAAGGATGGGATTTAGAAAATAGTGGGCATGAGGTGACATTGAATGAGATATTAAAGTATCTTAACATAAAAGATATTTGAGTTGAAAGAGAGACAAAAAAACTGACATTGGGGGAATAACAAAAAAATCAACTCAGGGGGCACCTGGGTGGCTCAGTTGGTTAAGCAGCTGCCTTTCGCTCAGGTCATGATCCTATGGTCCTGGGATTGAGCCCCAAGTTGGGCTTCCCACTCAGCAGGGAGTCTGCCTCTCCCTCCCCCCCAACACAAGTCACATAGCACACGCTTGCTCTCTCTCTGTCTCTCTCTCTCTCTCATATAAATAAATAACCTCTTAAAAAAAAACAGACCCCAACTCAGGAAGGAGAAAGAAGCACCAGTCAGAGAACATGCTTTAAATAACACCATAGCATTGCATGGATATCCTAGGAAAAGGAAGGGTTGAGATGAGAGTACTTGGCTAAGGAGGGAGAAAAGGAAGCTGAATGGGTGAAGAAGCCTGGAAAGAGCACCCAGAAAGGTAGGATGAGATCTGGGGAGCAAGTTCAGAGCAGGGGAGGAGTGGGGTACTTAGATGTGGTGGTGAGGAGTAATGTCACAGCAGCAGAGAGATCAAAGAGAACAGAAACCCAGAAAAACTGGCATGGACTGAGTGCCAGCGCTCCCAGGAGACTTTTCTCTTTTCCTACCTCCCACATTTCCCTTTCTCTCCCATCGTTAGTGGGGTGAGCAGGACCAGAAGGGTAGAAGGCCAGCCCCTGACCTTCCCTAAATTTCCTTTCTTCTTTTTGGTTTACAAAAGACTCTGAACTCTGTGACCTCAAGCAGAGTCTCTTAATCTCTGTGACTGTCAATCTCCTTTTCCTGAACTGGAGTCATACTAACTCTCTTCCATACTGTTGGAAAGGTTTGAGGCTGGAATGCAGTCTAAAGGCATTTCCAGCCAAAACTTTTGCAAAGGAGCGTGCTGATAAATGAATCCAGCATGGAAGTAACCTACAGAGAAATGGTTGCTGAAAAGGTGGTTTTTAAATCACTTATTTTCTCTGGTTTTCAGGTTTTTCAAAAATTAGTACCCTTTTTTGCTAAGCATGGTGACCTGTGTTAATGTTGTAAATACTCAGAATCTCTACAGGGAATTGAAGGTGTTTGTGCAATATTATGCCTCTTGGATGTAATTGTCATTTGAACCTTAAATTATCTTTACTTTCATGCCTGGTTAATAATCATTTGATTATGTGATTACACAGAGTGAAAATGAACCGGGGAAAAGAGGTGGTTCAGGCCATTTGTTTCTTCTAGATAAATATATTTCAGCTTGTTCAATGCATAAACCAGAAACCTACAGTATTCAGAAATGCTTTAAAGTGCTACACAGATGCTTCATTTCCTAAGCTTTCAGGACTTTTTAGACCTTGGGGTCAATCATGAGAAAGTATTATTAGAGAAAATATGAAATTTTAAAAGTAATACACAGGAAAGTAAAATTAAACATGTATAAATAAGGGCACAGGTCACAGATCCGTGATGTGAGTTACGTGCATTTCTCAAAGTCCCCACAATTTTTAAGAATTAATTTTCAAAGGTTTTTCCTTTGCTTTTTGAAGATGAGCACAGATGGCTGTGCTTTGCCTTGGGGTGTGGCCACTCTGAAAGGGTTCTGGTTGGGACGTGGGCTTATTAAGCTACACTTCTACTTCATCTTCAGCAGCGGATCATTAAGAGGTTAATATTCTGGATTTTTTCCTTCTTCCCCCAACATCTGTTGTACCTTAAGGAATTCCATCACATTCATACAGACCTTCATCAAATTAATGCTTATTAATCCCTGGTTCATGGTTTTATATTCTTGATTGTTCCTATCATTTCACAAATATATGTGGAGCTATTATTACTGAGTTGAAAGAGGTGTTAATATATTAGTTATATATCTTTATAGATTTATATAAACATTAATAGTTATCAAAGTGTTAGGTAAATTTTATAGCCTTGCATTTGGCTTTATATTCACGTAGTGTTGCTAGAAGTAACTTCTTATGGAATTCATTCCCCCCCCGCCATTTTTCTTTTTTTGGTCCGAAGAGTGTCAGGTAAGTACCTGATTCCTCAAAGGTCACCATCAGACCGTAATCTGAGGATTCAAATAGGAGGCCTAGCCAGTCCCTTCTTTTAGTTTAGTTTTGAGTTTAAAATTCTCATTGTCTGTCCCCTAAGTATAGGACATTTTGTCCTTTAAATTTTGCAGGTGCTTGAAAAGTATCCGTGTTCTCTGGACTTTGGCATTCCTAAGGGTTCCTTGATTTTAACTTCTCCTGTTCTTTTTTTTTTTCTTTTTATCTTTCAGATATGGGAAGATAGTCTCCACGAAGGCAATTTTGGATAAGACAACAAACAAATGCAAAGGTATATTCCCTTGGATGATAATTTACTACATCCTAGCTCTAGGAAACTGACGCCATTGTAAACCTGATCTTTGGTTTCAAAACTACTACCTCCATTTTATTAAAAACCGAGTCTTCTGTGTCCCTCAGTTCCGGTCTTGCACAGTGTCAGCATATTCCTTTACATTTGTCCCTGGCTGGAAACCCTACAGCAGCTACACTTTGCCAGAGTCACAGATCTGACTCCAGTGGAGCTAACAGGCAGGATACTGGTTGGCATTTAGCCCCTACTTTAAAAGGGAAGTAGAGTTAGAAAATAGCTTTTCTTTCCTGAGCCTGAGGAGATTAGAGCTGCTTACTGAAGACCATTGGACTGTACTAAAGAACTGAAAAGATTACATATTGTGCAAATTGGCTCTATTAATTAGAATAGAGTAGTTTTAAGCAGTACTTAATTACATGTTTCAATACTCCCAATTGTTCTGTGCTGAATGCCTGTTGACAGTATTGGCAGTGGGGAGGAGAGAACCATTTTCACTGACCAAATTGTAATAGGGAGGGGAGGTCATACGCCCCTTTGAAATATGCTGCTGCATTAATTTGATGCACTGACCTTCAGTTTTCCATGTAATTAGGATGAGCTCATCCAGCTCCGTGAGCTGGAAGAGGAGGCGTCTACAGTAGGCAGTGCTGATGCCCAGCGGTTCTGACTTGTAATGATCCAGCATCTTAACAATGGGCATGTGATTTCGAGGAAAGGGGAAGAATAGAGTCAGCTGACTTTGAGTCTGACCACTGACCCCATGAATTGAAATAAGGTTGACAGGAATAGGCAGAGAAGGCAAATCTCCTCATTAATTAGACCCCGGTTTTTTAAAGGAGTGGCGATGGCTTTGGCTTAGTGCTGTCTGAGAAAGTCAAAGAATGGAAATGAACCGAATGGGAAGCCTCGCCATCGAAGCCAGCCATTTCCTTTAATCTAGACTTCAAGTGGTTCATTGTATTTGTGTCTTCTTCAAAGTTCCTGCATTTAAAGGAGCTTTTGTGGCCAGTATCTAAGCCCCTGTTTAAGCCACATGGCACATGAAGACAGTTTTGCCTAGGGACAGTGAATAAAGCAGTGCTTTATGTAGAGAGGTACTCAATAAATATTTTAAATGAATTAAACTAGAGAGTCAAATTGTAGACTGAAATGTTTCTATTTAGTTGCCAAGGTTAGTGTTATTTTACGTATTTGTAAGCGATTTGAGAAAACAGGGACATGGGGAAAAAAAACTTTCAGTTTTATAAAGAAAAGTGGACTCTTGCAGACATAAAACAGGAAGCTGATCTCAAACATTTGTTTCAAACTGAGAGAGAAAATCACAGTAGACAAATGGTTTTATGGCTTGACCCTACCTTTCCTCCCACCCCGCCCCCAGCAGAGAAGAATCTTAGACGGCAGATCAATGTGTTTTAAAAATTAGCACAGCTGCCCAGTTAGGTGAGGGAGAGGACTCAGAGGACTCCCCAGCTGAATTCTTCCCACTCCCCTGCACTGAGCACGCCTACCTGTAGTACACTTTTCTCCAATGAGAGCTTGTTCCTTAGAAACCAAAATTCCATAAAATGCTCAACACAATATAGAAAAGGTGTAAGTAAAATATACTCATGTGAAATCGGACATTTTATGATATGAAGCCTTCATGGTTGGAAAATATTCCAAGAGAAGTGGAGAGATTTGTGGGGCTTTTAAAATAAGGGAAAGAATAATTCAGATTGTCCAAACAGCACGTCTCCTGGAGACCTTCTCTTAAAGTGAGTCTCAGGAGATAGTGCCTTCCGTGAGGGCAATGGTAGGAACCTTTTAGGGCTCTTTGTAACACACAGGCTCTCAGGAATAGACATGTCAGCACATGCGGTGGGTGGGTGAGTGAGTGAGGGGACCAAGGGAGCAAAATGGGTTTATAAAATCCTAGAAGCAAAATGAGAGAGCTCCCGGAAAAAAAAAAAAAAAAAAAAGTTATTTTAGGACAAATGAGAAGAAATAACACAGCGTACCTCATAAAAAAGACAACATGGTAGCCATTGATAACATGAGAAGGCAGGTAAGTGAATGGATGAATAGATGTATAAATATAGATAATGCATAAGGGATTACAGAGTATTCACATAAATAGAAAATTCACGTGTTATATACTAATTTTTTGAGGTTGACCATATCAAAGAATTTTATACCTGAAAGTTAGAGACCTTAGAGGTCACAGAACATTTTTTTGTGTGTGTGTCACAAAGCATATTTTGGAGTCTCTATCCAAGAAAGAAAATTACACTGAAGGAAACATTGCTCTGAATAACATGTACCTTAGCTATTAAATTTGAAAATTTTTGAGTCAGTTGCTCTTCTGCTTTTCAATTTTTGTCAGGTTTTACCCAACTGAAGGTGTTTAAACACTTTCCATCACCAGTATAGATGGCAGTACCAAGCCAAAAAAAGTTTACAGAGTATCAGTTGTGGCACTCATTGAATAATTTATTAATGCTTACAGAGTTACATACAAAACTAGAACACATGCACGCAAATGCCACACACACACACACACAGACACGAAGTTAAAAATGAGTGGGAATAAATCTGACTAATGGGAAGATAGGGGTAAGAGCAAGAATTCTCAGCTTACTACAAAAATGGCCTGAGTTTGCTAATGGCCAAAACAAAAATAAAAAAACGTATCTATTCCCGTGGCTTAGTGACTATAATGTGGAGGAAAATTCAAGAAGCAGGAGTACCATAACCATTCCTGGTCCTGAGACCCAAGGAGAGTCTTTCTAGGGTTCTAGTGAGAGGCTGCTGTGTTATTTAGCAAATCCCACCTTTAGAAGTATCTTTATACCCATTTATGCAATGAAACCCATAGAACCTATAACTCAAATTGATACACTCTTGTATTTACTTGAAAGTAATGCAGCAGACAAAATGAAAGAGCACACGGTTGCATGCCTACCCATTAGATTTGTTTACGGCAAAGATATTTATTGAAAATATTTACTGAAATATTTATGTGCTTAGAGAAGGCCAGAAAAGAACATAAACAACTAAAATGCAACCATTATAGATTTTTCCTAATAAAATAACAGGTAAAATAATACTAATCGTACTTGGCTGATAATAAGTTCAACCCCAGTTACATCAAAGTTGAGATCTTTCTGTTTCTTGTGATTTACTGACAACAGGAACATTGTGTTCCGGGGGGTAACCACACTCAAATATCCATCAGCGGGAGTGACACCATTTCATTGAAGCTGGCTCTTCGTTTACGGCCTGCTCAAGTTGTATGTGGGTGATAAAGTAGGTGCGAGGGTGACAGAGTGTGTGTGTGTCCCCACAGAGAATTGTGTATTAGCATTAACTTAAAGGTTTCTAAAAACGCTCCAACTGCGTTGACTCTAATTGCTGATGTGGCTATTGAGCACCATTCTCTGTTTTTGTTTTTTGTTTTTTTAAAGATTTTATTTATTTATTTGACAGAGAGATCACAAGCAGGCAGAGAGGCAGGCAGAGAGAGAGGAGGAAGCAGGCTCCCTGCTGAGCAGAGAGCCCGATGCGGGGCTCGATCCCAGGACTCCGAGATCATGACCTGAGCCGAAGGCAGCGGCTTAACCCACTGAGCCACCCAGGCGCCCCAAGCACCATTCTCTGTTTTTACCTGAGCCAGCTCTTCTTTTTCTTTCCAACCTGGCTGTTTCTCTACTGTCAAAATCAAATCAGGCTTTATTTCCATCCAATCCCAAGTAATAGAAGGAAGCTGCTGCCTTTTTCAGCTTTAACGCGTCTCTGCTGAAACCTCTGTTTCTATAATTGATGGTTTACTGTTTCATTACAACCCGTTTAGTTACCAGACGGTAACTTTTGATACTAACATTGCCAACTGACCTTTGAACCCTTGCCAAGCTCTGTGTTTGGCCTTGTTGATAGGTATGTTTGTCCGTTTGAATGGACACTAGTACTTTTCCATGGAAGATACTCTATCTTTACCCTGTCAAGAAATCAGTGATAGGACTGGCCCTTCCCTACAGCCTCCAAACAGTGCTTTTGTTTTTCAAAATATTCTTACTCATTTAAAGTTTATTTCATAGTAATAGGCTTGTGTTCCAATAAAATCTCGGTATTTTTGCCTGCTACTCTGATCTTTTAAACAGTGTGTTAAGTATGATTTAACCTTTTCTCAATAACTTAAGAGTGATCCCAGCAATAAATGACCAGTGGCTCACTGGATTGTGTAAAATTCATGGGGCTGTTGCTTTTAGACTGCTTAAGTCCTCTTCATTTTAGAGTTTTCCTCCTTCATTGCTTGTTGCTAGTTTTTGCTGCTAGGTACCATCCATATGCTCATTTTGTAGCTGCCCTCCCCTTACCCTGACACCCTTTTCCCCTACTTTTGATTTAGTGTGGCTGGGGATTACCTGACCAGCTTGTTAAAAATGTTTATAATGCTATGAATAAATAAGCTTTGAACCAGAGCCTCTTTTAGAAGGTTATTTGTTTGTTTGTATTATGTTTTGTTTTTAGCCGTTAGGGCATGAACTGCTGAAACAGCTTTTTTGGCTATCTGGAGGCATTTTTACTCCTTTCTCTATATGAAGGGGGATCATGAGGTATATTTTAAGTAAATAAGTAATCATTTTTAATGACATACTAAACTTTCAATTATTTTATGTTTAGGATATTTCATGGTTATACTTCTTTGAAAAATAAATTTAGTCCTTGGGATAAACATAATTTTTTTTTTCCTGTTACTTGTTAAGTTCCATAAAAATGCTATTTCTCTGAAGTTGATTTTTTCTTTTTTTAACTTTAGTTGGTTAACTTAGATGTCATTTGCTTCAGTAAGCAGGACACCTGAAGAAAGGGAAAACTGGGGTTTTGGCGGTTTTGTTTTGGTTGGTTTGTTTTTGACGTGGAAGGAAATCCGCCTAGCTCATGAGAGCCAGGGACAGACAGCCTGCAAAGGAGACAGCATGGCAGCTGGTAATGCCAGTACTGTGTCAGGACGTCAGGGGTTCCGTTTCTGCTGCCCCCACATCGGGAACCAGAGAGTCCTTCTTTTGCTCTTTTCATTGTCACAAAATAATGGCTTAATAAGTATGTTTTGCATTTCAGGTTATGGTTTTGTCGACTTTGACAGTCCTGCAGCAGCCCAGAAAGCTGTGTCTGCCCTGAAGGCTAGTGGGGTTCAAGCTCAAATGGCAAAGGTGAGTCGAAATCCAGTAGTCACCTACTTCTCTGGGCCCTAGCTCTGGTCCTGAAGCCTGGCACAGTGCTCCGCCCGCCGGCGTTGGCATTCTCCCTGCGTCCCCGCTAACCTTGTGTGCTTTTGGACGCCTGTCTGGCCTCCATATCCTCAGTCATAGTTTAGGGCACAGGAAGCTACAGATGCCATTTCGAATCTGTACAGGAAGTCAGACATGTTTAGACACTGGTTATTATGGGATATGAATCTATCCTTTAGTAGTTCTATAATGGCTTTCTTCAAGGCTTGTTTCTGATGAACTTTTAGGATTCTGGAAGAGGAATGTTGTTGAAGCGGGGTTTATGCCCTTCGTCTTCTTACTGCTCAAATGTAAACTTGGGTTATGTCACACCTAGTACCCATAGTGCACTTCTAAAGAGACTCATATAATTCTGTGCATTTTTTTTTTTCCATTTGTGGTCCTTGAATTGCTATGGAAAATATTTTTAAGCCTGAAACTCAGCAGTTTGATACTTTGTGTATTCTTTTCAAAAGATCAATAGTTTTATATTCTCTGTCTTCTTGAAGCACAGAGGAAAGTAATTTTGTTACTTATGCTGCTTCTGAATAGTAGCATGTGATCATTCTCTCAGGAGCATTCACATTTCCATAAGGAAGGAGACTTTATGGAAGTTCAAGGGCTCTGGTGAAGAGATAGGTTACTTGCTACCTGCTAAGACCTTGAGTCTGCTGAAGGATGCGTGTATAGCTACCACACCAGAGATTGACCTTGACTCGAAGAATCAACACAAATAATGATTTTAGGAATTCGTGAAAGGATCACCTTTCTAAAAGTAGTCTTTGATTTTAACTGTTTTTAAAACTTTGAATTGAGCTGGACATGTTTTAGATTTTCTTGAACTCCAGAGTAAGAAGTTAAGACAAATAAAAACTATGTAAATATTAAGCACCATGATTTTCTGATTATCTGTCCATAATATAGAGTAATTCCCTGTGGCATTGTTAGAAGACCATGATTATGAGAGTTTTAAATATATTTAATTGTAACTGTGCAGTACTGGTGTTGCATAATGATTTGCAGGGTGTTTAACCTGCCTCTGTAAACAGTGGGTCCCCATCCATTTTATAAGCAGGACTTTCAAGGCACAATCAAAAAACAGCCCTATTTCCCCCCTACTTTGTCCATTTCCTCTATTCTCTGAAGTTGCTGCTTCTTCCTCTCATGGATAAAATCCAGGGTGGGTCCCATGACTTTTCTGGCCACTCTCATTATCTTAAAAAGTCCCTTCTCTTCCTATCTTTCTGATTAATTTTTTTTTCCCAATAGAATCCTTCTTGATTTTTCATATCCAAACTTCATAGAATGTAATTCTCTTTCAACACATTTTTAGCTGTTTCTATATGTATTCATCCCAACCCAAATACAGGATTTTAAAGAAGATGTTGTATAGGGAATCTCAAGTTACATTCTAAATAAGTTTGTGAAATGTCAGAATCACATGTAGAGGTTTTGAAAACTGCTGAGAGTCAGCAGAAGAGATATGTGTCTTGGATGTCACTGGTGCTGAAAGAAATCAGCTTACACAGCAGTTATCTGCGAGCAATCATATTGATTACTTGGTGATCAGGAAACAATGTTTTCAAGGTTTAGATCCCAGTATAACAAGTCACGTTTTAGGAAATTGTAGAAAAATAGGAAAAGAAGGATTTAATTACATTTTAGGAAATTGGGGGTGGTGATTCATGTGTAATACATTATGGTGTTTTTGTATTTGAAATAAGGTAGAATAGGATCCGGGTTAACATTTGGATGCTGGATGTCTCCTTTTTAAGAACACATCACTGATGTTACATGCGTGATGCCTGTAATTTAAATGTCCAGGCTTGATAGGTTTATCTTTAGGGTGGGGGGCAGAGGGAGTTAGAGAATCTCAAGCAGACTCCCTGCTGAATACGAAGCCCGGTGCGGGGCTCCATCCCAGGACCCAGAGATCATGACCTGAGCTGCAGTCGAGAGTCAACCACTTTAAACTGACTGAGCCACCCAGACACCTGTGTTTTTGCTAAAGTTTTGAGTATCACGTTGAAGCTTCCCCTTTCTTCCAGCTCAGGTCTGCTGTCAGTCATAATGAGCCTATAGGAGGATGGGAGCTTCATTAGTTTCTTTCCTACTTCCCAAAGTTATGTTTTTCTTGCTCTGCTGTCAGCTGGGTAGCTATGATTTCTTACACTCCCCCCTGAAACAGGGTATGGGGGGATGGGAAAGTTTGTTGACCTGACAGTGACATAATCTGATATTGATTTCTCTGGCCACAGAGGTGATGCTCTCCCTCTTTTCAGAGATCTCTTATACCAGCACCCCAATTGATCTTTTTCCTGTGGTTCCTTGAAACTAGTGAGCATATGCCTCAGCTCCAGATAGTCTGAGGGTCTGTCCTCAGGCCCTTTCTACTGGGACCTCGTTGCCCTTCAAGGCAGCCTCCCTGGAAGGATACAACACAGCCCTGGCCAGTTCCCCCTTGCATGGCCCACCTACGATCTACATTTGGCAAATGTCTGGGAGAAGTAGGTACTTACCGGCCACACTTACAGGCCCCTTCAACCAGCCTTTCCCCTGTTAGACTTCACAGGCTGAAGTCAGACATTGGTCCATTGTACCCACCCAGCTGCTCGGGACCCAGTGCAAGCCGCCTGCCTGGCGGTGATAGGGAAGCAGCCCACAGGGAGAGATGCAGAACATGCCGGCATTCCTCTCCACATGTGTGTCCATTCGCAGCCTCTCCAGGCTCTCGTAGACAGCGGGAGATGGGTGGTCAGCAAAGCGTCCCAAACCAGGTCTCAGCCGCCTCTCTTGAGGTGGTCTGGAATGGGGGTGTGTCAGCCATTGTTTTGTGGCCTCTGCTGAAACAAGGTTAGAAAGAGGGCTGTTTAACAACCTGTTACAAATGCAGAGGCTTTACTTAAAGCGGTCGTGAGAGCACTTACCGAGGCATCCTCCACATGCAGCGCAGTCTAGTAAACGTCCCCCGTTCTGAAGAACCCTTTACACAGCGTTTGGTCAGTGCTGGACTGGGTGGATTTGGGCCCTCCCCAAGGTGTCCGCGTGTGCTCTGAAAGCCACCTTCCTGTGGCCTGACCACGAGCACTGTGCAGAGACTTCCTGAGGAGACTTGGGACGGTAAATTGGCTAGGAAAAATGATCCCTTTCTACATGGTCAGTAGGGCAGGAGCGGTGCCCATGTTCAGAGCTGCTGGCAGTGTGCCAACGTCCCACACTCGGTGAATTTCTTTAGGTCGCTGTAGAACAACTGAGTTTCCCGGGTGTGATTTCTTTTTTATTATATCATTAAAGTTACAAAAGCTATTTTAAATGCTAGAGGGTCCGTTGTTCTATACCATGACACCGTGGATTTGAGGCTCTGGAACTGACTTAACCTCCTCATACTATCCAGATAAAGGAGTGCCTGGCCCACACTTTCTGTGGAGACAGTTTTTAATTATCTTTTTTTTTTTTTAAGACCTTATTTATCCATTTGACAGACAGAGATCACAAGCAGACAGAGAGGCAGGCAGAGAGAGAGGTAGGGAAGCAGGCTCCCTGCTGAGCAGACAGTCCGATGCGGGGCTCGACCCCAGGACCCCGGGATCATGTCCCGAGCCAAAGGCAGAGGCCTCAACCCACTGAGCCACCCAGGCACTCCTGTGGAGACAGTTTTTAAAAGAAGTTCAGGTCTGGCCCCCATGTTGAGTGATAAGGGATCCATTGCTATCTACTTTTTTGCTTAGTGAATTAACCAGGATACTGCATACAGGTCTGAACATTCACACTGCCACACATTAAAGGCCTGCTTTCTTGTGAATTAGAAAAAAAAATGAACGGGTATTCTACTAAGGAAGTCAGCAGGGTGGTGGGGTGGATTGGGGTTTGGGTGAAGGAGAATACAGTATTGTGTGACACATTGGCTGTCCTGGGTTGAAAAAGGATCCACAGATACTCAAAACTAAACTGAGAATTTGCAAGTGTTGTCACTTGCATTCAGCAACAGTGATTGTTTCTTATTTATGTTTTCACTTTCAGTACCTTTCTTGGTACCTGGCCTAGGGTAGTTACTAAATCTTTATTTTGTGAATGACCAGAGAAGCCCAACTCAGCGAGAGAAAAACTTTCTTCCCAGCTTGAGCAGATAGTGAGAATTAAGAATGGGACATTTAGAAGTTGTATTTATTGAGCTCTGTCCGTAGAATACCCTGAAGATACTTACCAAAAGGTTTTCCCAAAGGCTCAAGGTCATGCCTCTTGATGTTAACTTGGCCTCGTTTCACATGTGTTTGTTTTTAGAGCAGAAGACTCAGAATCTATAAAAAGAGCAAAACTCAGATATTAAGCTAAAAGGACTTAAAACACAAATCAACACTGGTAATACCTGTTAATAGAATGACTTCTATAGGCCTTTCAGCAGTGCCTCTTAAGGCCTACTGGGAGTCAGCGGATCGTCGTATGCTTTTTGCCTGGTGGTAAGCCCGCACATTTCTTTCCGGTAAATAGGCAGTCAGACGAGCAGGACTTTAATCCCCCTTCCACACAGAGTCTGCCGCGATTTAGGCCGTTTGCATTCACATGACTGTAAGCAGCTATCGGCTGCGTGGTGAACCTATTCAGTACAAGAGAAAACAGATGTCTGGTCTTCCTGCCAAGTCCCTTTCTTGCATTTTAGGAACCATTCCACATGCACAGGGAGGTTTTTGTTAATTTCTTTCAGATGATGACTGAGTGCTTTATACCACGCGGGACCTCTGAGCCCTGCTATTCTACTCAAGTGAACGTTAGTGGCCATTTATCCCTCTCACGGCCAATATGGGAGCTAGTTTTCTACTTGTTAGAGAAGCCATTGAACCTTTTCCATGCCTAAGGATGGATATAAAGAGGGCTGTTGGCCCCATTTTATGTTTGGCCACCCATAATTTACAGAATAATTGTTTTTTGAGACATAACATCGTGTGTAATAAAACAGAGTTATGGTTGTCACTGATTTTAAAGAAACTAAATTACCCTCATTCAAGAACCACCCCCCACTTACTACAACTATTATATAATCCATTCTCTATGAATGTATGGCAATTAGATGACACGGACACTTTGGGGATGAGATATTTTTGTGGCCAGTGCTGCCAGCTTGGAGTTTCTTCTCCTTTCTTTCTTTTTTGTTTTTTAATTATTACAACTTTGTGGTCGATGTTTGCAGGATAAGTTGACCATTTGATAAGAAGAATAAATAGCATTAACTTTAAAGGTCATCCCAAGTGAAAAACCCTCATTGACTGAGTTGTTGCTGTTGAAAAAAAAAATGCATGAAAGTCACAGGAAATATTTACAAAGTGTTTAGTCCACTTTGGCTATCAAAGAATGGGTTAAGATCTCAATTTCTTTCTGGATTCTGATTTTAGTACTTATTTTTTTCTTCATCAGTAAACTTTCAAGCTGAATCGGGACTTTAAAGAATGTAACATTTTATTAATATTTTAATTATACAAGCAACTAAAACACAGATTTAAAAAGTAGTTTGTACCTACATTGTTAACCTTTGTAAAAATACTTCACATATGACAAATTCCCTCTGAACGTTCTTGAATATTAGTCATTTAATGGTTATAGTTATAACTTAAAACCCCACAATATTTATGGTATATGTTTCTTCCGTGACATTTTTTAGGCCATATCTTTGTCCAAGGAGGGTTTTAACACTTTTTAATTAGGGGGTTCCCAGCTTTATTCTGAATCTGACTAAGCATGGTTCAGAGATTTTTCTCATAAGATAGGCTTGATGATATCATTTCCTTGCTCCCATGCCTCTGAAAGCTCCCCTCGTTCGCCAGGCTGTGACTTTCTAACTACAGTTGGTGGACAACAGTTCTTCCTCCTGCTCCCCCTCACCCACCAGAGTACATGAAATCACAGGATATGCCTGGCTTCTCTCCCTCAAGTTATCATTATTACTTGGAAGTCTGTGGTCAGAAACAGCGCTTCCATATTAAAACAAACCTAAATAGCAAGTAGATTGCAAAATTTACATGATTTTTTTTCTTTTTCTTTTTCTTTTTTTTTTTAAGATAAAGCACAAGACTTCCCAAAAAAACTGCACTCTGTAAAGCTACTTTGGCCTTTGCCTGCCAACTCCTCAGTATTCATGGTCCTACTTGCTGTTAGCAAGGCTTCAGTGGAAAAGTTTAGCAGTAGGGACTGACAAAATAGAATCCAACTCCTGAGAGATACCCTTTCACAATCTGGTTTCAGCCTCATGACTTCTGTTTGTTTCTAAAGTCTGAACTCCATGCCATGTCCTCTGAAAACTCTTCCCTGTCCTTCCCAAGACAAGCTCCCCCATCTCTCCTCCCATTGTGACTTGTACCCTCCTCTGTCCTAAGCTCTTACTGCATGTGTTTCTATCTCCCCTATTTAACTAAGCCGCTGCAGGACAGACTGGAGTCAAGGGGATTTTATGCGAATCTGGGATGTGTGAGATGCCCTGTAAATCTCATTTGACTATATGAGGCTACAGGGCTCCTCCATGCCTACCCTCAGAGGGAAAGGACTCCATGTGTACTGGCCAGTCAAGGACCAGACTTCCACAGGAACAAATAGAGTCTTCCGTACCATAGGAAATCTTTGGGGACTTGGGAGGGTAGAGCTGACATGAGATGACTAATCAAGGAGCTGTGCCATTAATCAGGCTGATTTGGTAGAGGTAGTGAGTGAAATGGAGATAAGGAGAGATTTTACCTCTCACCCTACCTCAGAAGCATTTGAAAACTTTAATACCTCAGACCATTTTGCTTTTCTTTATATTTTCAAACATGTTATCTGTTACTGTTTTGATTTATTAAATCAGTTTCCAATTTTTATACATTAAAGGTATAAAGATGGGTTTTGTTCAGTATAAGGTAATCAGCTGTTCCACATTGAACAGATCTCATTCAGCTAAAAGCAAAGATAGTTACCATTTTGTTTAGTCTGTGAAGGGTTAATGAGGTTAAGTATCCGGCTTATTATTGAACATTTGAAAAATTATTTTCTTGGGTACCCCCCTCCCCTGCCACACCCCAGGACACCTGGGCCTGGAGCCTCTGCTGCACCCCTTTGGGACTGGCCTGGTGTTGTGCTGCCGCCCTCTGTCAGAAGTCAGAAGCAGGAGGTCAGAGGGACAGTACTTTTTGCCTTTTGTGTTTGATGTCTCGAATGCTTGGAAATACCAAGGCATTTGTCATTTCCTAGAATACCAGGCTGTTATTTTAAATCTTACCAGGTAAGTATAGTATGAAAGGTCAATATGCACTTTTACTTGCAGATTATATAAAAGGACAGATTTCATCTCAGGTTTAATTAACAGCAGGATAAATTTGAAAGTAGAGACTTTGTACAATTCAAATACGCATATGCCTCTCATATATTTTTAAAGTACTGTGCATTTTGAAAATCTAAAATATAATGAGTATGCTGTTCTGTTGCCTAATGCTGAAACCTCAGTTAATGACTTTACTAATAGTGCTTATTAAAGAAAAATAATAAGCCTGCGTAGCTCAATATGTAAAGGTATAGATGGTTAATAAGATCAAAAGAAAGCCTGATTTAAGACTATTCTAATCTTCACAATTGCAGAAGTGAATTTTGACTTGGTCAGAAAATATTCCACTTGCCATATAAGCTTTTTCTCTGATGCTTTAACACTACTTTCAGTAAATGTGCATAGCAGTTACTGGTTCTCAGAGAATTCAGTTGCATATCTTTGGTATCAGCTGACTCTGTCTCCCCAAAGGAAAGGTGACTGGGGAGTGATCTAATTAATTATTGCTTCTGGAACTTTTATATGCGTATGACTTACCTGGAAATCTGATTAAAATGCAGCTTCTGACTGGGTCGGTTGGTATGGCACTGCTGGCCCTGGATCATTCTTTGAGTAGCAAGGATTTACTACCCTCCCCCACCTACTCCTGAGTTCACCCTTCAGCTGATTCTAAAGTTTGCTCTGCCTAGAGTTTATCATTTTATATGGCTTTGAGTTCACTTGTTTTTGTTCATTTCGGGGTTCTCCTCTCCGCATGGGTGATCAGAGCTCTGAAGTGAGTAGTAAGGACCTGCCATGGAGCAGAGGGGAACTGGGACAGAGCCCCGCTGGACTTGAGATGACTTGGTCCAGAATCCGTTGCGTGTCTCTGGATTGAACTATTGACAGTAATAGCCTTTTGTGTAATCGTGTGCCTGAAATGGACTCCTAAAAATAGTCGCAGAGGAGAGGTTGGTTATTTTGGGAGCACTGCAAACAGCTGAGAGTGTGGCTCCATGAGGGCACTCTCTCCAGCTCCCCCGCACGGGCCAGCAGTGGCACTTCCAAATCGGCTGAGAAGGGCTTGGCAGAATCATGCCCGACCTGCACAGATTGCCCAAGCTTCGGACGCTTTTTTCAAGCGTGCAAGGTGCTTGGGTGTTCTCTAGCTCCCACGCTCGCTCTAGGTAGCACTCTAAAGGGACCTGAGCCAAGAGAGTGGCTCAAAGTAGGTGTGTTAACATCCGTATTTCAACTTAGTTGGAAATTAATGGCTAATTCTCTGTTCTGTTTCAGCAACAGGAACAAGATCCTACTAACCTATATATTTCTAATCTGCCACTGTCCATGGATGAGCAAGAACTTGAAAATATGCTCAAACCATTTGGACAAGTTATTTCTACAAGGATACTACGGGATTCCAGTGGCACAAGTCGAGGTGTTGGCTTTGCTAGGTAAGCACGCTGCTTTAGCTTTACTATGGCAATGATGAGAGCTTGGCCAAGTTTCCTGCAAAACTAAAGTTGAGCAAGAAGAGAGAATTTAAGCCAGGGTTATGGGAACCAGTTACACCATGAATTTAAATGTGTAAATATTGGTTTGTATATTTTTTTTCCAGATTTTTTGGAAGTTCATTAGGCTTCTTGAACCTGAATACACTAGATATTTGGTGACTCAGGGCAAGGAAATATCACATGAGCAATAGTTTTGAAAATATGTGTCCTTAATGTTTTGATGAATTAAATCAGGATGCCTGTAACTTCTTAAAAATAACCATCACAGGCTCCTGAATTTCATAAATAAATCAGTATGGCTTTTCTCATTTGATGGAAATTTGATTCATCATAAAGTCAATGAGTTAGATTATATCAAACATTCAGAAAGTAAGACAATGATAGGACACCTCTCTAACCACCCATTGCTACACCAGTTGTAACATTTTATAATTTGCTTCAGACTTTTTTTTCTTTGTTAAGAAGCAGGATGTTAGATCTATCTAGAGTGTCCTCACTTCTTCCAACTTAATTTTATCCCTTCCTCTCTGGAAAGGATACTTCAATATAATGGTTAATTTTGTTTCTAAAAGAAAAATCTCAAACACAAACTGCTTTGAGTTTTGACATCGTTCTAATCTATAAGCCCATATATAAAAACTGACTTACCTTTATTCAGGGACCTGTTCGGACTGTGCAGGAACAGATAATGTCTATATGTTGACTTTGATTTTGGAAGAAAAATTGCTGGTATTTTACTTTCATATACAACATCCGATATGATGACAAGCACATCTCCCAGGTCTCTGGGAGATCAACAAAGGCAGCTTTGTTCACTATTTTACGCATAAGAAAGTCAAGTCAAGGAAGAGATGTTTCCGTTGTCACCAGACTGCCAAGTAATGAAGCAAAGTCTAGTACTTGGGTTCTTCTGGCTTTTAGTTGATCACTCTTTCTTGTTAGCCCAGATAATTTTAAGATAAAACTAAAATTTCTACAGGTGGAAAGTCACCACAGCTTGCATTTCCAGTGTACACTTAATTGTTTAAAAGGATCCAGGGAAACAATGAAAGCTCAGCACCCGCTAAAAATCATCGCCTCTGTGGGTGTTCTGAAGCAGATCAAGTAGTTTCAGTTTTGTATCCAAAGATGGAACCCAATTATATTCTGTTGCTTTTTGAAACTATTACTACCCATTAAAACCAAGATGTAACTCTCCGGGTCGTCCAGGAGTGAGGTGCATTTTTGAATAGATTATTCAGTGTTTCTTCCATTAAAAACAACAAAAAAAAAATTACAAGTCGAAATAATGTAATTCCCTTGAAATGTTTCTCAAGGGTTTTTAGCCACCTGCAGGTATAGAATAAATTGTAAAGTTAGGCTCAATCCTTTAATTACTCCTCTGAAGCCAAGAAGACAAAGAGAGTAGTACATAGCCAACTTCACTAATTCAATTTTGTACCTAAAGCTAATGTAAAAACCGTATAAGGAGTATCCTGAGATTCTCATTCGTTCTTACCATGCTTCTGAGTCTGTCCTTTTGTGAATGTGTGAAAGGAAAGGCTGTCTTTAAAATATTCTGGCAGCGGTAAATCCACTTGTATTTTGAACTGGCAGTTCTGTTTCAATTCCGTATCACGACCAGCAGAGCTATTGTGTATGGATCGCCAGTTCACCAACAAGGAGAAAAAAGTTACACATTTGATATGCTTGATATTAAACACTCTGGATATGATTTATTTCTTTTATGATTCAGAATATCAGTTTTCATTTCATTATAGAGGTACACATAAAACAGAGAAAAGATAGGATAAGCCCACTTTTTCTGATTCACATTTTTGCTAGGTTTCATTTGTCTCCCGTAGCCTATAAGAATGTATTCACATTCACAAAACAAAATCTGAAATTAAGAGATCTCTAAATATGTGTTTTATTTTGATGGATGAATAGGATGGAATCAACAGAGAAGTGTGAAGCCGTTATTGGTCATTTTAATGGAAAATTCATTAAGACACCACCTGGAGTTTCTGGTATGTTGTTTGTCTAAAATTTTATCAGTAATCTTTTATGTAATATATGCATAATTTTAGCCCTTGTGATATATCAAGAGCCAAAAACCCCTCATCTAGCTCTTAAAATTTATTTCTTTGGTTCTACAAATAAGACTTGAAGATGCACTTCTCCCAGACATCGAGTGTTTAAATATGAATGGGAGCCATGCCAGTGGGAGGGAGGGTGTGTCCTCTCAGGCACTTGGAAGCCCTTCCTTCTCTGATGCAGGGGCCCATCCCCAGACCTGCTTCTCCCACCACCCACCAGTCTCAATAAATCTGGCCTGCAGTCTTGTCCCTTGAGGGCCATGCTCCTCTCCACCCCAGCTCCTGCCTTTCTTTTTTTTTCTTTTTTAAAGATTTTACTTATTTATTTGATAGACAGAGATCAGAACTAGGCAGAGAGGCAGGCAGACAGAGAGGAGGAAGCAGGCTCCCTGCTGAGCAGAGCGCCCAATGCAGGCCTCAATCCCAGGACCCTGAGACCATGACCCAAGCCTAAAGCAGAGGCCCTAACCCACTGAGCCACCCAGGCGCCCCCTGGCTCCTGCCTTTCTTGTGGAAGATCTCATCATGTCTTACCCTGCACCCCTTACAGAACTTGAACCTCAGTCCCTACGGCCCTTTTCTCCCCCACCATGGTAACCACTTCCTGCCATGGCCCGGCCTTGTGTTCTCATGCCCAAGAATACCACACCGCAGGAGCTTTTCATTCCCAGATCACACTGGCTCCCACTAAACCTGATCCGAAATTTAAAGGGGGTACTTCTTTACTTTCTATCCCCACCAAATCTGGTCTCCATTTTAGCAGTATCCTCACTTGTCTTATACCCCAACCCTTGATCACACCTGCCTCACAGAATGCTAAGCCTGGATTAATTCTGCAGTAGGCCACCTTCTCAGCTCCTGTTACATCCAGGCTGTAAATGTTTCCAGCTTGACCAGACCCAACATCACTGGTCCTCACTCAGCTTTCTCATCCTTCCCAGGCTGCAGTCTCCCCTCCCAGCTTGCTCAGTTTACCCTTAACCCCCTCTCAACTCTAAGCAAATGACTTCACTTCTCACTTGATGAATAAAATTAAGATCACCAGGTGGAAACACCATCAATTTCCTGTTTCCTTCCAACAAGGAGAGAGACCAACCCAACCCCATTCTTGCCATCCTCCTTCCCTAAAGTCCCAAGCTGTGGCCTTGATCACATACCCTCAGGACCTTGCTCTGCCAGGTATCCCCTCCCTCTCCTACAATTTCAGATGTCTTTTGCTTTTATTATTTTTTTTCCCCCAACAAAGCTGAAAACCTTTATTTTCAACAATAACAGATCTCTGGCATGACTAATTGGTAGACAAATGCAAGAAAATGCACAAATAAACAATACTAGGAACAAAAATTGTGACTCTGACTACAATAGACTTTTTTTTTTAAGTCACAGAACACAGTGAACAAAACTATGAACTACTTTTTGCCAGTACATTTTAAATTTCAAATAATTTACTAGAAAAATCTATCCATTTGTGTTTGAGATCATTCAGGTCTCTTTGATCTTGAAACTAAAACTAAAACCCTGTGTTCCTCTCTAGCCCCTTCTCATGTAACCCTTTTAAAAGCGTTATCCCCATTTCTATCTTCCGTTCACACCTCACCCTCCCCTGCGTGACTTCTCCTCGTTGTGTCTCACATGGTAAACGGTATTAGTCTGCTGAGCTGTTGTGACAAAGTATCAAACTGGGGGGCTTAGACCATGGAAATACCGTTGTCTCAGTTCTGGACACTCGAAGTCCAAGATTATGATGTTGGCAGGACGGAGAGACTGTTCCAGGCCTCCCTCCGTCCTTGGCTTGTAGATGAGCATCATCTCCCTGTGTTTCTTCACGCCATCTTCCATCTGCACATGTCTGTCTCCATGTCCATCTTTCCCTTTTTTTTTACAAGGACACCAATCATTTGGTCGGGGCCCACACTAATGACCTCCTTTTAACTTTAAAGACCCTATTTGTAAATAAGGTCCTCTTCTGTCATTATGAGTTACTGAGGGTTAGGATCTCAGCTGTTTTGGGGAGGGCTGGGGGTAGTGGGGACACAATTCAACTAACACTTACCTCCTGGTTATCCCAGTTTGGAGGCTTCCCTCTCTTTCGGATACTGTCTGTCTGGTGTGCTAGATACTGCCGGCCCCTTACCCATCTCTGAAACATGTCCTCCTTTGACCTCTGCGTCACCTGTTTTCTTCCCGTCCTGCGTTAATTTCTTCTCTTCTATTGGCTTGTTTCTTCTATCTACTCCTTAACTGTTGCTGTTTCCCTGAATCCCACTTCTGGCTCACAGTTCTAGTATAGATGTATATTCTAAGGTTTCTAGTAGCATGTACAACTCAGAGATACCGTCTCCCAACCTGGCTTTGCCCTGAGCATCAGGCTGCCTGGTCTCAGTCACCATACATCCATCGTCTCCAAAGCAAAACTAGCGCCCCCTCCTCCACCGCATCCAATCCTGCTCCTCTTCCAGTTGTCCTTTTCTCAGTTAGTGGGACCAGTACCCAACCAAGCACTCAAACTAGAAACGCAGGCCAGATCACCCTGGGCTCCCTCTTCTTCTCCCTCCCTCCCTCCATCATGCAAGTCCTTACATTTTTTCCTCTTGATAATTTGTAGACCAACCCGTCTCCCCACAATTCCTCCTACCACAGCCTAGCTTAGCCCCAGATCTCTCACTGAGGCCATTATGGCCGGCTCATAATTTCCTGCCTGATCACTAGCCTTTCCTCTCCAGATACTTGCCCTGACTGTGGCCAAAGAGTTTGATGAAATGTAGACCTCTGTGTCACTTTCCTGCTCCAAGTCCCCCTCCTCCCATAAAGGAAAAAGCCCAGGCTCCTAGAAATGATATTGAAGGCCAGAGGCGAAAGGCCTCTTGCCTGCTTCTTCAGTCCTGTTTCCTTCTGTTCTCTGCCTCACGGTGTGTCCTCCTCCAGGACCAAACTACGAATATATTCCAAGCACACCGTGCTGCTCCGTTCCTCCCTGATTTCTCTCCTTTGGTTTCCAGCTTAGTGCCCTTCAGCTCCCAGCTCTCCAGTCCTCAACCTCCAAGACTGCGTTCCAGGCTTTCCTCCCCTGCCAGAGCCTCCCCTGGCCATTGGTCTGTGCTCACAGCACCATGAGGACTCTAGCCTGTGTCCCAGCACCAAACATGGCCACACGGGTCGCTTAACTCAACTGGGGGCTTCTTGAAGGCAGAAATTGTTTCCCATCTTGCTGTTTTCATCCTAGTGCAATACGTCAGCTGTACTAAGCAATGATAAATGTTTGTGGGTTTTGTATAAACTTCCCTCCACTATTCCCCCAGATAGTACTACATGTTCATACGCTAGCAGGCTAGTGGCTGACCACAGACCAGAAGACGTTTCCGTTTTCCCCCTGCGCCAGGCTGCGCGTGGGTGACTGGTGTTCAGTATTTGTTCTGCTGTAGTTCCAGGGTTTCATCCTTCACTGGATGGCTGGGGGTTATGATCGGAGATTTACTGTAATTCTCTGTACCCAGCTGAGACTCACGGCATAGAGGAACCCGTTTGTAAGTATATCCAACTCCACAGCCCACGCTTCATCTCGGACTGCTAAGCCCACGCAGGATTTGCCGGGCTGCATGTGACCGTGAACTGCCTGTAGGCGTGAGTCTGGATCATCCCATCCAAGACCGGGAAGTGCACTGTTCAATGGAAGCCAACCTTGTGCAAGAGCTTTCTTTTTGTTTCTTAAGTTGGTTTTGTTTTCCTGTCAACAGCACTTGAGTTGAAGGAAAATAGCGATGTCTTTACTCTCCAACCAAGTAAAGACAAGAGAGAAATTTACTACGTGGGAGCTTTCTGTCAGACCGACACTGTGGGGCCTTCTGCGGTTAACACGTGTGCACACCTGACTCCTGGTGTCCTCCTCACTTCCCCGTGTCATCCGTGTCGGGACCCCGTGGTGTTAGTCCCTCAGAAGGGCTGCTCAGCCTCCGCCAGTGACCGCTTGGCTTTCTCAGCTCATTTTTGTGGACAGCGGGGAAAGTTCGAGGAGGAGAAACATCCCCGCACGCAGTCGTTTTGATGTTGTTTCAGTCTGAGATGCAATAAGATCTGCCCGTTTCCTGAATGAAGTAGATCTCAGGGTGTCACAGATCGAGTCGAACAGTTTCCTTTTTTCTCCAAAGGCCTTCATGGTTGATTCATGTAACTGTTTGCTTTGAAGTAGGTGGAAAGACAGTTGGTCATACCTACTCAAGGGAAAGAAGATGTTGATTTCCAAACCCCATGTAAAGGATTGTAGGATTCTCTGTACCTTTGCAACTAGTAGAGAACAGTTTCTTCCAAGTTGTGCCAAGTGACGGCTGTAAGAAAGAGTCCTTCTGCCTCGAGAATCTCTGCTTGGGGGCGTGCAGTTGGGCCGTTCTCTTTGTTCTGAACCAGAACTTAATTTTGTGTTGTTTTCTAATGTTTCATGATTTCGTCTGTGTATTAGTCTCGTTCCCAGCTAGACTGCAAGTTCTTTGGCAGTGGAGACTGTTTGATTTTTCATTTTGTGCTAGGCACAGAAAGCTCGTGCTTCGCCCCAGAACAACAGAGGTTACCAAAGACATTTTTCACGGAGGCTCGTCACAATAATCATGGCTATTTTGAGGGTTTTTCTGGATACTTCCTTGCATATAAGCAAGTTTGAACCACCTTTCAGCCGGGGTTTGGAAGCACGCTGTTGCAGAGAACTCCACTTTTCCCCAGGATAAGTCCCAAGCGGATTTGGGAACCAAAACAGAATTTGAAATGGTCTTCAGCTTCTCTGGATGTCCCCCTCCCCTTTTTGTGTACACCTAATAGGATAATTTTCTTTAACCAGCCTGCTGATGAGATGCCGCGCTCTCCAATTACCTGACTGGTGACTCCACACCATAGGTTTCTTCATGGAATGTATATAGTATTTTCAGTAGAACCAGATGAAAAAAGTACTGTCAGGCCAGGGTCACTTGAATGAACCTCCACTTTAAATATGTAGGTTCGTTTCCAAGCAGACGTAACATTTCATAAATGCAGTCAGAGAATGGTCTTGTCAACAAGGTGCGCTGTGTAGCTGGCCTAATCAGAATCATCCAGGATGGTTTCCGTCAGAGTGTTCAGATTTTTGCAGGACTGGCAATTTGCCTGTGACATTGAAGCCGAGAACAGAAGAGAAACCCACATTAGAAACAACTCCCCAAAAAGATACTTTATGAAATTTAACATACTGAACGGTGAACTCATCTTCACTGGAATAATCTTAAGAAAGCCTCTCAGTGGCTGAGCAGGAGGTGTCACATCTCGTGGGCCACCCACCCTCTTGCCAACATGCTCTTTTCATTCCAGAGCAGAGCGGCTGGGTTTCCCCCGCTGCCAAACACACCCATCGTGTTCTGGGGCCCAGTACGTAATGTCATAGGTGCTTGTAAAAGCTCTCTGAAAATCCACATCAGTTTCTCATGCAATCTGTTTTCTGAAATTGTTTTTTAAAAATCTTGTGCTTTTGTGCCTGATGTTACCATGTCTTCGAAGAGGCTGTTCTTCTAAGCAGGATCTTCCTTAAATATACATAATGGATTGTGTTGGGAAAAAAACTACCCATGAGGCCATTCCTTGTACCTTTTCCCATCTAATCTCTCATTTTTTTCCCTGAAAATGTGGATGTATTGTCCTTTATTTGGATTTATCTGGGTCTTTATGTTGCTTTTTTTTTTTTTTTAAGATTTTATGTATTTATTTTACAGAGAGATAGCGAGAGAGGGAACACAAGCAGGAGGAGTAGGAGAGGTAGAAGCAGGCTTTTTCCTGAGCACAGAGCCCAACGTGGGGCTTGATCCCAGGACCCCAGGATCATGACCTGACCTGAAGGCAGACACTTAACAACTGAGCCCCCAGGAGCCCCTTTTGTCTTGGTTTTGAGTGCCAGCTGGTTTGCAGTAAATCAGATTTGCTTGGAAGGTCCCCAGTCAGGGTAAAAGAACCAATGACTACTCCGTAAGACAATCTAGGTAAATTCCATAGAGGTTTAAAATAACTTAATATTTGCTTGATAGAAATTCTGTTATGGAGAAATAGTAGAGTGGTGGTTTCCCACACAGTGAATGATAGTAACAAGGGATGGGAAGTTATAGTTCGTTAGAACAGATGTCCAAATTAGGAGACATGCCCAAGGCAAAAACACTGTCACTCATGGTCATGATTCAGGGTTTCTTCTAAAAAAATGACTCTTCCTATGCCTGCCTGAAAGAGAGAACAATCTCTGAGAAGACTAGTTAATCACATTGGCATGTTAGCTGGAACTGTCCTAGAGCTGCTTGCCCTGTGCCTGCTGTTTTTGCCTATGTGGGAGACAGGCATGGGTGGACACACGCGTGTGCATGCACGCGCACGCACAAACACACGTAGACAAAGTGCACATGTGTTGTTCAGTGTTACAGGAGGCAATGGGATTACCCATCTTTCTATACCTCTGACATTCGTAGAGCCCGAATAAGTTCCTGTGTGCTAAGGACAGACAATTTTTAAATTTTTTTTTTTTTTAAGATTTATTTATTTATTTGACAGACAGAAATCACAAGGAGGCAGAGAGGCAGGCAGAGAGAGAGGAGGAAGCAGGCTCCCCGCGGAGCAGAGAGCCCGATGTGGGGCTCGATCCCAGGACCCTGGGATCATGACCTGAGCCGAAGGCAGAGGCTTAACCCACTGAGCCACCCAGGCGCCCCAGGACAGACAATTTTTAAAAGAAAATGTGTCTCATCAGCGATCTGTGAGTCATTAGATTCTCAGTATTGCGCTGGTACCGTTCTGCCAGAGCCCAAAGCTTCGTCTGTCGTGGAGGACCGCCAGTGAAGCGCATAACTGCTAGCCAGCTCTGGCCAAAGACCTCCGCTTGTTTGACATCTGTTTTCTGTGTTACTCGGACTTTGCAGACTGGGTATATGCCCAGCAAGGCTTGAAAACTACTCTTGCCCCCGTTTTCTAACTCTCTGTCCATAGGTGATATTATTAGGGCATTGTCCAAAGCCAGGAAGCAGAAAAGGTCATGTTTAGAGGAAAAATTGACTTTAGCAAAAAAACCGGAAATCTTTCAAGGGTGTTTATTGGCCATGTTGTTCCTTGAACATTTCTCTTAAAGCACGGTTCCTCTGTTAAAAAAAAAAAAAAAAGAAATGGCAGCTCTAGGATAAAAGAAACGCTTGAAGACATGTGTGATGCTCCTGGTACCTTTAGGACACCTTTTGGTGTAGTAGTCCTTCGGACTACGGTGTGGTCCTGTCTCCCTTACCCAGTGTGTACATGGAGCAGAGTCTAAACGTGCATCGTGTTGAGACGGACACTCCAGGGGCTGCACTCCTAGGAGCAATGGCTGCGGTGGAAAGTGCGCGAGCGCTCGCGTGTGGCCAGTTGGGGAGGGCTGTCCTGTAGATCTCAAACGAAAACTCATTATCTACCAAGGAGGGTAAGTCTACTTTTTTTAAAAAGTCACAAGGGAATCGCAACTGGAAATGTGCCAGCGTTTCAGCCTCAGACGCTTGGGAGTGCCCGGCCAGCCCTGTGCGGGGGCCGCCCCGGGGTAGTTCTTGTCTCCGCCCATCACACCCAGCCTGCGGCAGGTTCCTTGGATCGACACCTATTCACTATCGGGTTCTGCCAGGGAGGAACAATAACGAGCAGAGTAAATTTTTATGAAAGCATGAGGACCTTGGGTGGGAGATGTGAGCGTACTATGAAACCGTTTTCTCAAAGGCGTTTGCCAGTAACTTCATCCTAACTACAGCTTGAACATTTCTTCATTGTGTGTGAAGCCAGGGCGGCAACCCTAGCCAGCTTGTTAAAATCTCACAAAATCAAATTCCATGAAAAACAGGCCAGGCTCTAAAAATGTTTATAACTCTTATAAACCAGAGGTCCCTCTCCTGAGAATTTATCTTAATGATTCAAAGACAAGAGGAAGAACCATAAATCAAAAATTTGAGGGTTTTTTCTGCTGTCATAGGATAGGAGCAACAGCTAATGTGCATTCGGCTGTTCCAAATACTTTACATGTTAATTGTAACAACCTCTGAAATAAGTACAATTACTATCCCCATCCCACAGATATGAAACCTCAAACATTGAATAATTCGCCTGGAGTCATGAAGTAATAAAGGGCAAAGCCAAATTTCAAACCAGGGAGACTAGTCCAGAGCCACTGTTCTAATTACCATACAGTCTGACCACCAATTTAGCAGTTGGCACTGGGATTAAAGAGATAAATAAGATATACACACATATGTTCATACAATGTTGTTTATAATAACAAAGAAACTATCCATAATCCCATTTCAAACAGAACCTTATGTAACCACTTAAAAAAATAAAAAAGATTCTATAACCGAGGGAAAGTCCACAATGTAAACTGGGAGAAGAAGACCTATTGTTGCAAATATGAAAAATAAAGACTGAGAAAAGCAGTAAATAGAGAACATTAAAATATTTAAGTTGGAGTGATGGGGAAGGATTATATTTTTGTTTTTTATTTAACCTGATTTTACTGTTGTTAAATCATTATTTTACTGGTAGGTATAGCTGAGCGGGAGATGGAACCACTCTGTAAGGATCCGGAGAGGAAGGAGGAGGGCACAGGCATCCATGGAGAGAAGCTGTAGCTCTCGCTGGTGTGAGATTGGGTTAAAAACAAAGGAGGCTAAAAAGGAAGTGATGTCGTGCACGCAAAAAACGGATAGAATGTATTGGATCCCTACATCAAAATTTTTAAAAGAGCCCCATATAGTCCCTTGCATGTTGTTAGTTGAGGAATTTTGAAAGTAGGCAGCATTATCAGAAAGAAAGCTAATTACAGTTGCTGAGTGGCTGGTTTTCCACAACTGACGGGAAAGCTATCGAGGGCAGTTCACGTTTTACAGAACGTTGATTAGGATAAATACTGCTTAACTAGAAAAATGGGAGTTTGGAAGTAGCAATTTCTCCAGCTGTTAGAATACAGGAAGGAAAAGGTCCCCTTGGTTACAAGCTACAGAGAACTGTCGTCCTCTGAGCCGTTTGACTAGATGGTGAGGAAGGCTTCCACAAGGGCAAATTACGAGCTATGGTGGGCAGTCAAAGCAGGCTAGAAGTTCTAGTGTGGGTATCAAGGGAAGACATTTGAGCCTAAATAATTACAGAGTTGGAGCTTCAGAAGATGAGAAGCCAACTTGATGGCAGAGATGGGAAGTGACTCAGCATGGGCATCACCCATATAAGCTCACAGTCCCTTACAAGGGATTGTTAGGGCCACAAAGTCAGGCATTAGTAAAAGATCACCCCCCTCACGAAGCCCTATTGAGGGCGTGTTGGAGAATCCTACAATGCCATCACATTAGTTGGCTCTCAAGAGGTGCCAACAAATACCAGATCAGCGTTTGCATTTGTGGCACTGTCTGCTGAAGGTTATACTAAGCGATTAAGCTTTCAGAATTACACGTTCCTGTTGGTTGTGATGAACGAGAAGGGAACTTTTCTGTCTCGGGTAATAAAGAAGAGAATTTGACCTGAAAGATGTCACAAGACATTCGAGGCCTACCCTTTACAAGCCCAGAAGATGGTAATTAATTAAGGGGGATTTCAACTGCGAATACTCCGCATATTTGACAAAATCAATTGATTATGAGTAGTTTGTTAAAATTTTTATAACCCTTTAATCCAGAATATATCTTGAGTCACAGATCATTTGTTAGGACTCTTAGCAAATACTGTTTGCACAATAAGGTGAAGAATTGCTAATCTAGAAAATTGACCATATGGAAGATAAGGGTTGTCTGTTGTATGTTAATTTTTTGAAGTTAATATGCCCAGATTGACCTATTGATCATAGTCGTATTACTACTATTCACAGCGCTTCCTTTTCTGCACGTCAGTCCTCCTTGGTATGTTCCTTCTAAAAAGAACAGCCAAGGAGGGCACCTAAAGGATCTAATGTGTAGAACAAAATGGCATCCCATGCATCTCCGTCTAAAACCTGGAACCTGTGTGGTACGCTTCAAAACATAAACTCTAGAGACTTTTGGTCTGCTTTGAAGTAAGCCACAGAATATGGTAATCAAATAAGCAAGTCTTATTTTCTAACCATCTCCCACATACTTAAAAATAGGTGAGCCATGACACAGATCTGGGTGTATTTGCTTGTTTTCAATTCAGAAAAAAAAATTTTCTTTTTAAGATTCTGTTTATTCATTTGAGAGAGGGGGAGTGCAAGAGAGAGCATGAGCAGGAGGCAGGGAGAGGGAGAAGCAGTGTCTCCGCTGATCCAAGCACCCTGGGATCACAACCCAAGCTGAAGGCAGATGCTTAACTGACTGAGCCACCCAGGCGCCCTTCAATTCAGAAATCTAACTGAAATCCTCTAACCCTTGCTCAGCTTAATGGTAATATAAGTATCTTAAAGAAATCTTGACATAGTTGTTTCCCTAGAGCACATGGTGGTACAATTCATGTAGTAAATCAGGTATCAAGAATTTACAAGGATAAAATGTTTCTCATAATGCCTTTCAGGTACATGAAGTACCAGGTAAACTGTAAAAGAAACACAGCTGTCTCAGTATCAAAAGTATTTTGGTTCTGGAAGGCATTTTTATTAACAACAGGCATGTCTCAAAACAGTGCTCTATCCCATAAATGGTTAAATGTGGTTTCGTAAGATTTTGTACACTCTCCTCATTATATTGCAAAAGCTCGTACGAAATAAGACCATATTTTATCCACAACTATAACCCTAGTTCTTAACACTATACCTTGCACATAGTAGGCACTCAATGAAAGTTTCAGCTGCTAAGTAGACCAAAGAGAATTTTAACAGAGGGAAGAAGCTATTTGAATTTTATTTTGCCTTGCATGGAATACTGGGGCACTACCATTTCCCTAAAACGGGGAGCCAACAACTATGTAAAAAATCTCTCATTTCAGGACACCTGGGTGGCTCAGTCAGTTAAATGTCTGCCTTGGCTCAGGTCATGATCCAGAGTCCTGGGATCGAGTCTGTGTTCGGCTCCTTTCTCAGCAGGGAGCCTGCTTCTCCCTCTGCCTGCTGCTCTCCCTCTGCTTGTGCACATACTCTGTCTCTCTCTCTCTCTCTCTGACAAATAAATAAAACAAAATCTTAAAAAAAAAAACCTCTAATTTCAATTGGTTATAATCCTTTTTTTTATTATTTTTTGAGATTTATTTTAGAAAGAGAAAAATGTACCAGTGGGCGGGGCAGAGGGAGAGGGAGAGAAAATCACAAGCAGACTGCCTGCTGAGCATGGATCCTGATGTGGGGCTTGACCCCATGACCCTGAGATGATGACCTGAGCTGAAACCAAGAGTTGGACACCCAACCTACTGCATCACCCAGGTGCCCCTGGCAGTAATTCTTTAAAAAAAGAAATTTGCTTTCCTAAGCTATGGGATACGTGCAATATCCTACTGTTTTAACTCGGTGCCTTTTTGCTCTTAGAGGGAGGAAACTGTCTTAACGATAGCACAAAATCATGTAGTAAATATAATTCGTTTTTGATTAATTCACCTACATCCTGCTCCATTTGTTGGATTTGAGTGATGTGTCTGCAAACGTGTCATCGTTCACTTGATTTGCCTCCTCACTGTTTACCTCATCATTGCATGTTTTTAGCAGGCTTTATGGTTTCATAAGATGGCTTTTTTTTTTTTTTTTTTTTTTTTTTGGACAGAGCATGGTCTAGAAAAATGACAGTGTTGTGGTAGCTCCTTACCACAGACGGGGACACGTGGCCTTTGAGCGAATGGGGCGCTTCAGTAGCCTGTAGTGACCTCACAGAATTTGTCCAACCTGGTTGCCTTCTTTCTCTGGAAGAAATGATGCTAAGGGAGGAGAGTGGTTTGCATTTGCATTACTCACTTGTCAAGGAGACTCTTTGAAAAATGTTTAATTTCCATCGACAAGCGGGTCTTCACAATGCCTCTAGATAAAGCTGTCTCCTTAAAGTGAAGTCCCGTGAAATGTTAATGCTGCAGAATTTACTATATTCTCTTGCCCTCCAAGATTGTGGGGGGCTAAAAATTATAAAACATGTCACTGGAGAAAATATTCGGTACCCTAAGCACCTATGGATCCGTGAAGAGTGAGCTCTTGGCTTCTCTCTGAGTTCTCTGTTTGTCCTTAGATATCAAGGTGGGACATCCTCAAGCCTGGCAGAAGAATGCTCCTAAGGCTCAGGCGGTTTGCCCGTTATCCCTCCCTCCTACCTGAAAGCTGTGTTCTCCTGGCCCTCATTTCCACCTGTTTCCAGACAGCCCAGTCGTAGAATTAAAAGCATCATTCACTGATGAGAAAGCCCTCTTGCTTCATTGCACCCACTTCCTTTACCTTGGACATTGTTGGTGGATGCGGGGATTTCCAAAAGTTGGTACCTTTTTACTGGGAAAAAGGTATTACTCTGAATTACTCTGAAAAGACAGAGTAATTCGACTTCAGGCTAGGACTCGGCTCCAGTGTATCTTCCTTCCCACCCATTTGCCTTAAATGGAAGTTCACTGTTCAGGAAGGCCTGGGGCTGGGGGTGGTGGGAGTCAGAAGGTGAACAGAGGTAGGGGCCAAGGCTCCCTGGTATTCTCACCAGACGCCTGACATTTCTGCTCTCACTTCCTGGTTCCAATAGTATAGCTGCCTTTCGGAAGTGAGCTCACATTCCAGCCCATCCCTCTGGCCTGGTTCACACCAGGGAGAGGAGGAAGGCGTGCCAAAGCAACAGCCTAGACAGCTCGCAGAGAAGGAATTACAGTTGGGTTTTTTGTTGTGTTTTGTTTTTTGGCAGAGAAGTGTTGAGAGGCACTATTGCTTCCACCCTGTCATTAGTGGGTGGGTAACAGTGATATAAAATAAGAGATGAATTAGGATAATAAGAGGCAAAGGAGAAAGGAGTAAATTTTCCACAAGTAATATTTTTCTCTTCCTGGTTATTTAACTTTGAAACAGAGCTTGAAAGTAGTAATCACAGTTCCAGCAGAAGACAAAGGACAGAATGTGAGAACCAGACAGGAAGGTGTGATTGCCTTTATTACATTAACTGGAAACCTACAGAAATATACACCACCTTCAGAAATATACTGCTATTTCCATTATGGAAAAGCAAAGAAAATGAAAAGTCCGGGGTGAACTACCATACCATCCCCTCTCCCCTCCCCCCCCACTCCTCACCTTTTTTTCTTCTTAACTAATGAGTGTGTATCCTGTGTGAGAGTCCCTGCATCTTTTGCTTTCCTGCGTGAGTTTCTTGAGTTGTTCTTCAGATCATTTTATAATGTGGATATATAGTAAAGCAGCCCCAAGAGGAATGATTAAAGGCACAGAAAAAAACTTTAAATAGCGTGGACAGGTGTTTTGCCTTTCTTACAACAGCTGTCTTCAAGGCTGTTCCCCACAGATAAGGAAATGAGACCTATTGGTATTCATTCATTCAGCCTAGATCAATGAGCACCTACAACATGCACTGGGGACACAAGTGGCAGACGAAGCAAATGTCACTGCCCCCATGGAGCTTACACACCAGAGGGGAGACAGGCTCCAAACAAATCACCACACTCCAAGTTCTCGTGGCTCTGAATAAAAATACAAATAAAAATTAAAAAAATTTTTTTTGAAATATGGTGTGAGCAGTGTAAAGGGGAAATTGTTTTGTCCTGGGGTAAGTAAAGACCTCTTTGAAGAATGATGATGGGAGGCTAAGGGAGCATTTTAAAGTTGGAGGAGGGAAGGCTAACAAAATCTTATTTACATTTGGAGATGAATCAGCAGAACTGAAAACAAGTGTGTCTGCACATAAAGAAGTACAGAGGCGAGGGTCTGGGTGATTCAGTTGGTTGGGCGTCTGCCTCCTGCTGGGGTTGTGACCCCAAGGTCCAGGGCTCAAGTTGCCTGTTCAGCAGGAAGTCTGCTTCCTCCTCTGCCTCACGCCGCTGCTCGTACTCATGCACGCTCTCTCAAATACATAAATAAATAAAATCTTTTTTAAAGAAGGAAGTACAAAAATGAATCGAGGGATTCTTTTGATTCCTCTGAATAGCTCTTCAAATGTGTTCATTACACTCCTGTTTGAAAATAGTAACTAGAAATTTTCTGCACCATCTTCTTCACCAGTAGATAAGAAAGAAAAAACTTTAGAAAAAAACAGTAGATAAGAAAGAGAGAACTTTGGCTTTGACATGTTCTATCCATTCCCTTCCAGCACGGACACTGCTCCTGTTGAAAAAGAGTCCATTACATTTTGTCCTACATACACATATAATTCTGGTTTTTTATAATTTGTCCCCATTTATTCAGCTCCTACAGAACCTTTGTTGTGTAAGTTTGCGGACGGAGGACAGAAGAAGAGGCAGAACCCAAACAAATACATCCCTAATGGAAGACCGTGGCATCGAGAAGGAGAGGTGAGACTTGTAAGTCCCTTCTTGAGACTTCCGTGCGGGTGTATGATGATGAAAGCCTACGTGAATAGTTACTCCAGCCGCGTCCTGGCTGCCAGACTTCTGAAATAGGACTTTAGAGTCCAGATATTGTCACTTTAAAACTCTTCCCAACAGATACAGTGCTAAGAGGGGGATGACCTTCCAGACGGGCAGATAGGTGGTGGGTAGAGTGAGGTTTACCATTTAGCTGCATGTAAAGTGAAAGAGCATTTTGAATTGCTGTAAGAAATGCACAACTGTTTTGTATTTTCCTAATGTCATGGTTTCTTAAAGGTTTACATTTATAATTACTCGGAAATTATCCTGAAATGTTATTAAAACAAATAATGTATTTGCTGTTGAGTTTTTGTTTTGTCTAATTCTTTTGAATAAGGTTCTTAAAAAAAACAATTGCTTAAAAATATTGAATGGCCATTTCTCTGTATTTATTTTCAATGAATTTTTTTTAAAGTAAAATTCTTACTGGTTCAAGAATGTCTAGGGAAGTGCCATCCAGTGGAAATGTTCTAGAGTCTGTACTGTGCGGTGATAACCACGAGCCACATGTGGTTCTTTGACCACTTGGGATATAGCCAGTGAGCTGGGGGGACTCCATTTTTCCTTTAATTTTAAATAGCTGCACACAGCTAATGACTACCAAATGGATCGGTGCAGACAAAGAGCTTAATTTTTATATTGAGGGTATGTTTGTCTAAAGGAAACGTCAGATTTCATCAAATGCTACTGAACTATCTCTATTTTGTGTTGCCATGACTCTAAGAAATGGAATTTTTAAACCGTGCCCTTGTGGATAAGTGATTCTGTTTCTTTTGCTTTCCCATAGGCTGGAATGACACTTACTTATGACCCAACCACAGCTGCTATACAGAACGGGTATGTCATTAAGATAAATGCATGGTGGCTTAAGGGAAAATGTGAAGGTGGAAAATATCAGACATTTGTCCCGGGAATTATTCTTTTTAAAGGATGACTTAATAAAGGCTTTTGTGTTTGTTCTAGATTTTATCCTTCACCATACAGTATTGCTACAAACCGAATGATCACTCAAACTTCTCTTACACCCTATATTGCATCTCCTGTATCTGCCTACCAGGTTTGTACCTTTAGGATTCAAGAGTATGACAACTTGTTGGCCGTGAATCGCTGCTGCGTTTTTATGTGTCTCAACATTTTGAACATTTATAAGGAAACCTAAGTCAAACATTATGCAGCTTCGATGCCTACTTTAGAAGAAGCCGCTTTTTATTTGACAGAGTGCCTTGCTTTTATATATAGGACAATATAAAACAAGGGAAAATGGTTATTGGTTGTCATTCCTTGAAGTCATAGCATTCTAGAACTGGGGTGAACCCAGAATGCTTCCTCCACAGCAGGCTCTGCTGTTGGACATCACATGTCCCAGAAGCTGAAACTTAAAAAGAAGTGACGTTAGGTAAAATACAGAAGAGTGTGCACTGTTGCCATTGTTTATTCATCAGCAGGAACTAAGAAAAGAGCAAGTGAAGATGCTAATAAATAAAGACATGTCTCTCTCAGGTAACATTAAATGAGCAATACAATGAGATTTGAGGCAAAAAGTGTGTGTGTGGGGGTAACTCCCTGTTTAAACAAGTTATTTTGAGGAGGCTTTTTATGTTCAAATAAATTTCCAACTTAGAACCAAGATCTCCTTAAGCACCTTGTTATAAGATGGATTTGTTTGTACTATAGATTTAGCTCCTATTCTCCACGAACCCAGTGGTGTAAAATTTGTGCACATAAAACGAACACAGTGGTATGCAATGTGTGCACAGACGCATCTCACCTCCTGTGTCTGAGTACCTGTAACAGGGCTGCTGCCTTGGCCCACACAGAAGCATGACAACAGAGTTCAGTCACAGACATGTGGGAATAGAGTTCTCTTTGGTTGACTGTTGAGATCCTGTGTGATGAAAATAAACTCTTATATATTCTTGTTTTTAAAACATATGAATTAGATGTTGTAGCCCTGATTTCTGGGGTTAGGGGACTACAATATCTAATAACTGTGTTATGTGACTTCTGTAAGCCTCAGTTTCCTCATCTTTAAAATGGGGATAATAATAGTATCTTTCTCAAAGGCTTGTTATAAAAACTAACTGAGACTGTTTATGTAAAGAGCTCAGCACAGCCCCCGGCTTAGCTGTAGCAGTCAGTAAATGTTAGCTGTGATCGTGGTCATCAGCAGTATCTATGCAGGACTAGCGGGCTGGTGAGAGGATACTCATTATCCTTTTTAAAACGAGGAATTGGTCAACACAAGCAATACGATGGAGGTGGTTCTGTCCGAAAACTTAAAAGTAGCTTCGAATACGAAGTCATAATGTAGCTTCGTGGTTAAACGCGCGAAAACTGAAGCTGTACTGGAGCCTTCCCAGCTCCCTCGCTTTTTGGGTCTTTTCTCTGTCTCCCCCCGAGTTGTCCCTCCATTGTCTTTTCTTCTGTCTCTCTGGGCTTTACTAAGTGTTACTTGGGCTGGCACTTCAGTCGGCCGGCCACAGTATTCACTCATTTAATGCCTCTTTCATTGTTTTGGACTTAAAATTTCTCTGTCTTCCCTGACTATATAAGACTCCATGAGCTCTGTGCTGGTTCGCTTTCCCTAACAATTCCCCAGAGAAAGGTAGTCTTGTTTAACTCTCTGACCTTGGAAACCTCTGCCATTTATGTAGATCACTGGAAAGAGGGACACGTAGTGAGCTCATTCTCAGGCGGACAGTTGTGCAGACTAATTCAGGTGTGTGCCATTTTGGCTCTTAGAGCTGTCAGTGCCTCTCCCCGCCACCTCTGTTTCCCCTCTTTACTGTCAGTAAGCATTTGGGCCATAGAATTGTTTCATAGCATAAGAAAAATTCGGAGGCCAGTATTCATAGTAGAGTTGATACACCTAACTGGGAACAACATTTCATTTCAAAGTCCTCATTTCTTCTCCTGGCATTCTGTGTATCCCTGATAAGATCCATGTAGAATTTCATTCCATTTGCCCGACCCTCACCGTGACTGAGGTTCTTAACCCCCTAAGTCCAGGGCCACAGCAGGGTCAGCAGATGAGCTTTAAGTAGTTGAGATTCTCTTACATCGTTTGCAAAATGTTACTCATGTATATGCAGTTAGCTGTTGCGGTGGGGGTGGGGGGCTGGCAGTAAATTCTATTTCTTTCATCAGGTTTTCAAAGGGATCCATGACCCAAAGTTGGGTAGAGAACCAGTGGTAAAGAACTCAAAGAACAGAGATTATTATTCCCATTTTACACTTAGGGAAAATTGAGGAATAGAAATTGAGAACAGCTGATTTGCTGCATAAGAAAGAAATTGGATTAGGTGTTCTAGCTCCCTAACCCCAAAATGCTATGAGCTATTAGATTATTAAGACCACTGAAAGCAAACAAAAATGAGAGCATCTGGCCCCAGTTGGGGTCTCCAGGGAGCTGCTCTCCTCCCTATGATTTATTTAGTGAAGGCCTTGCACTCGCGTTGGAGTGGGCCTTTCTCCACTAAAGCACCATATGCTTATACAATGGGATCTGAGAAATTGGCATCTGCGAGAAACCACCAGTGCCCCAACGGGGAAAGGCTGCAGTCCAGATAACTGAAATGTTAACAAGGCAGAAGCACTTAACTTTGGTCTGCCTTAGGTGGCAAAGGAAACCAGAGAAAACAAGTATCGGGGCTCTGCTATCAAGGTAAATCACAATACATTCTTCCCCCATGACTTTTCCCCATATCCTTTCTATAGAACCTCTGAAGTTAACCATAGGGGATAAGCTACAGAAGGGTTTTGTGGTTAAAGAGTTAGAGACGGATTCTAATTTTTTAAAAATTACGTAGTCTTGGGAGAGCTCTGGGCCTCAAGAAATGGACTGATACTTTTTCTCTTGAGTGGCGGGCTGCACAGGCTTGCTTTCCTGCCGTGGAACCTGACTCTCACGTCTTACTCCTTGATGTGGAGGGTCTTCTGTGCAGGTGCCGTTTTGACTGTACATGTCAGTATCTAATTTTGAAAGTTTTTCATTTTCTAAATCTGATTTTCAGATTTGTATTTTCCACACTCTAGAAATTGTTGACCACCAAACAAGATTTCTGAAACCTAATATCCTGGTATCAAAGAGGGATTGAATTTTGCTATTCTTTCTAAATAAGCACATACTTTAAGGATTAGTTTGTGATAAGATGTGCTGGAATTAATTCTCATTCATCTGTATTCCTAAAGTGCCTAGTTCATACCTTGATTATACTCCACTATTTGCATTGTTAGCTTGTTTATCTCCATTCTTAGTAAATTTCTTGAGGGTGGGGCCCATGTCTTACTTGCCTTTTTCTCTTTGATGCCTGGTACTCAGTACATACTTCTTGAATGGGCAAGTGGAACTTGGTTTTAAATAATCGTTTCATCCTTATTCAGAGTGACCAGCTTGCCAAGAACTCTAACTGCCTTAATCTTTTTAATCATTGATAGTATTGCTTCCTTATTTTCCTTCTGTAGATTTTAACATGATTAAAAGAGCTCTAGAGAAAGGTTGCATGTTCCAGTGGAAATCAATGTTTTTTTCAAAATCCTCCCTTTTCCAGGTGCAAAGTCCTTCTTGGATGCAACCTCAACCCTATATCCTACAGCACCCCGTAAGTTTTTCAACTTAATGGCTTTGTGGTTTGCAGCTAAGCTGTGTATACATTTGGAAGCCAGTTTTCTGGATTAAAACCTTTTGCCAAAGGTGGTGTAGGCTTTGGGAAATTTTAAGCATGTAATATAAGAAGGTATAAGTTTGTTATAAAACTTCCTCCTACACTTGTCATAAAACATATTGGTAGTTGGTTGACATTAAATCAAATGTGCAGTTGTCAGAACTGAAAATTTCTCATATTTGAAGCCGGGTGCTATTTTCTTCTTCATACCGGTTTTGTAGAAGGCCATTCAATTGAATTTTTGAAGTTTTAAAGTTTTTAAATTGCTGTATTTTTAACAGTAGTTGGTATGAAACAGCTGACATATTTTAATTGTATTCTGTTTAATGCAAATATGAAGTGTTCAAAAGGAAGCTAGAGATTTTTATCAGTTTACTTTACCTCTGTGGTAATTATAAATACTAAATTATAAATACTAAATCAGTAACACTTTCTTTGGTAACTGTAATTTCTTTAGTGACTTGAGCATTTGTTGTACTTATATGTACATATTATATTTTTTAATTGAGTTACACTTCACATTAATAGTGTATTTAATGTGTTTTTCAGAGATACATAAAATCTAGTTAAAGTATGCATTTTAAAAGGTGAAAAATAAAGGCGGAGAACAAAGTCACAAAAAAAGCTAGCAGTGCCCAACACAATGACCTATATGATTGGCATGAGAAGGCCACAGATTTGGCCCTAAGCTTTCTAATAACTAAGGCAAAATGGGAATTCTAGTAAGCAAAATAGTTCCCGGTGCTTTTAAGAGAAAAACAGGTCAGTTGCTTAGGGGGGAAAGCACACCACTGTTGGCCTGAAGTTGAGACAGGAGTTTCTCTCAGGATACCTCCAAGGAGGATACCATGCAGTATAAGACCATATGTCTGAAACTACTCCAGGGACAAGTTCTGAACAGGAAGTTGAGATGACTTTGAAGCGGCAGATAAAACACATTTAGTTGATAACACAGGAGACGAGCTCTTGGATGATGGATGTGTGTGTCTCTGTAAACACATGCATATTATCTGTCTCCATACGCACAGTCTTGGACAGTAGCTCCTATAGATGAATGAAAAACAGAAGCAGGAAATTCCTTCAGCATATTCTGGGCTTCTGAATCATTTCCATGTTACCACACAGTTTCTGATGATGCACACTAAAGATTTAAAAGGAACAAATTTTCTATGAACTGCATGAACAACAAACAGTTTCTGACACATATCTCTGTCTTTTTTGGCAACTTCTAGAGACAAAGCCTGTGCATATCCCAGTTTCACATCTTTGAGGAGACTGGTAGCGTGTGCAGTCCGTTCCTAGCTGAGGACTCGGTCCCCTTCCCCACCCAGTTTAGACTGCCTTCCCCCAGAATTAAAGTGCCTGCGCTCCAGTCTCAGACCTCAGCTGTGTTCTGATTAGCAATAAGACAGTGTGTGGAAGAGATAGATCAGTTGCAGTAATATCAAAAACGTAACATGAATATTGATAGGATGTATCAGAATAATTGCACTCTCAGGTAATGGGGTGATTGCAAAAGTGAGAGGAATAATACAATCCGTAAGAATATTATATAGGATAAATGAGAGGAAATGCAAAAATTCAGAAATAGAATTAATTTAATTTCGGTTGAGACAGTCAGTGTACCATTATGCAGTCATTAAAAATGATGATAATGATGGCTATGCACCAAGTGAGGTAAATATTTATAACAGAATGTTCAGAGCAAAAAACCCAGGATATGAAATTGTTGACGTACCCTGGTTGCGACTCTGCAGACATGCCAAGGCTAGAGTCCGGGAGATCGTACCCTGATGGTGCCAGTAGCAGCCGTGTATCAGGGAGAGGCTAGGCTGGGTTGTGGGTGATTTTTTTGTTGTTGTTTTTTTGTCTCCCCCCGACCCCATTTTGTTCGATTATATTTAATTGTATTTTTAATGACCAGAGGTTTTTTCAGACGAAATCAAAGAATCTGAAGTCGGATTATTAATCATATCTGCATCTCCTTCCCTCCCTTGGCACCAAATGATACCTGGAGGTTCTGAGAAACAGTGAATGGAGAATGGGATCTTGATCCTAAGAGCCTGATCTTGAGTCAAATGACTGTCTGTACAGAACATGTTTAAATGAGACATGATATTTATAAATATTCAATATGGCCTGTTGTTTTGTGGCTGCACAAAACATCAACTGTCATTTATTTTTTTTTTAAATCAAGAAAGCATTTTGGTAACCCCAGCCAGCCAGAAATGGTTTGCATTTCCTCCTGCAGCTCCTCCTGCTGGACTAGCTTGCTTTACATGTGAGTGAAAGGAAAGGCAGGATGTTTAATGCAGTCATTGCCCTGAAATGAATGCTCTTAAAAAGGTTTTAGGAAGCATTATCTAGAAGGTTTTTGGGAAATTGTTTATGATACCATAATCAAGTTTGAGAGGAGGTTATCTTGGTTTCACATTTCTCAACTAAGGCATTTTCCTTTGCAGAAGGAATGACAGACTCTGAACTCCCTCCTTGAGTTTATCTTACACTGTGCTTGTCTCCCAACTCCCCAGGGGGCCGTGTTAACTCCCTCAATGGAGCACACCATGTCACTACAGCCCGCGTCTATGATCAGCCCTCTGGCCCAGCAGATGAGTCATCTGTCACTAGGCAGCGCCGGAACAGTAGGTGGCCAATTAATACCTTGCGTCTGAGCAAATAGAGGAGGGTGAATTAATGCAGCCTGCATCTTCCCCATCAATTACAGGCTCCATGATGTCAAAGATTATGTCCGAGCCCCCCTCCCCCCCCACATCGCCTTCCACGGGATTAACTGATGAACTAAATGTCTGTCCTTCGGGTATCTCTCTGCCAGAATCTAGCAACCACGTGACCACATCTAGCCCCAGTAACTAGTGCCGTTCATTCACACTGCAGACCTGGTGTCAGGAAGCAAAAGACTGAAAGTGATACATGGTGGTAAAGGCAGGGAATTTTTCCTCACTTCAGTTCTTTTACGGAACTGGGTGGAAGCACTGTCTCACAGTCTTAGGATTGACTTCCTTCTCTAGCGTTCAGGAGACTCGGTTGGGGATTGAGGTTGAGCCTACACCAGAGGAACTTCCAGCGTTGATATATATCAGCGTAACATTTAGATGGTAAGATGGCCGAAGGCTTGTAATTCAGACCGTATCTTTTGTGCTAAAAAGAACTAAGGGAAATGTGTTTTTCTCTCTTATGTTCAAAACCCCAGCAGCAGCTTCTTGTGATGGCTCAGGCAGGTCCTTGAGATCAGCAAGGAGGCTTTGCTGCCTTTGGGAAAGGATAGCCGTCCACATCAGGAAAGCAAGGGTTCATTTCCTATTCTGCAGTCACCTGACAAAGATCCAACAAGTCCTTTACTCCTTAGGTCTCCACCTGTGAAAATAATCCTAAATACTAGTTCAGGGGGCTGCTGGGAAATAATGAGGTGCTTTGAAATGAAATCTTCTAAAGTAGCACATTAGTGATATTGAGTATTGAGAATGAGAAGTCTTAAAGATCTTCACGCATGTATTTGTTGGGAAATCCAAAGAAAGGTGGGAGTTTTAGTTCGACATTCAAAAAGTAGAAATAGTCACTTTGCTTTCCACATGATAATTAAACTTTGAGGTAGCTTGTTTACATTTCTTCTTTGAGAGCTCCAAAAATTTGACATTCCCATCTCAAAATTCTCCAAGCACTCAGAATGTTTGCATGGCTTATCATTTCCCATGCTGACCGTGTTCTTCTTTTCAGTACATGCCTGCGACATCAGCTATGCAAGGGGCTTATTTGCCGCAGTACACACACGTGCAGACGACAGCCGTTCCCGTTGAGGTTGGTACAGACCCACGCGATGGCCGTTCTGGCAACGAGTAGCTTCAGAAGTGGGTAGATTAGATAGAACAGAAAGAAAAATCAATCAGAAGTCAAATATTTGCATAAAGAATTGAGTTTAGAGGGCATTTAGAGCTCGGGTTATTTTCAACCATGGAATATCATTCTCTGCATACAGATTAGTGTAGCGGTGTCCTGGCCATACCCACCAGACTCCCAGAACTATTTTCCAAGCTTGTAGCATGTTTCACACCCTTCAAGAATCTATCTTGTCTCCTGCAAAGGGATACTTACACACAAATTAAGATAAAGCTGGAGTTTGCAATCCTAGTACCAAAGATTATGTTAATAATAATAACTATAAGAAGAAATTAATTGTAATTAAAATAGTTGAAAAAATACTGATGTTTCAGAATTATTAACAGGGATGAGGACCAAACCATACCTTTTTTTTTTATAGAGGCTGCTAGGATAGCTAATGGAAGAAGACTGACACTTGAATTAAGATTGGACAGAAAGCAGAGAAAGACAAATATCATATGATTTCAGTCATGTGTGGAATTTAAGAAACAAAACAGATGAACATAGGGGAAGGGAAGGAAAAATAAGATAAGAACAGAGAGGCAGACAAACCGTAAGAGACTTTTAACTATGGGAAACAAACTGAGGGTTGTTGGAGGGAAGGTGGGTGGGGGGTAGGATAATTGGATGATGGACATGAAGGTGGGCACTCGATATAATGAGCACAGGGTGTTCTATGCAACTGATGAATCACTAAATTCTACCCCTAAAACTAATAGTACAATATATGTTAACTAAATTGAATTCAAATTAAAACAATTTTTTTAAAAAGATTGAACAAAAAGCATAGCATTTGTCTGCAAAGTACCCTTAAAATTCCAAGGAAATTCATCATCGCAATCAATCCTACTCACTAGACAGATCCTGTAGCTTCCAATTGCAGAAACAGCCCTAGGACTGTGGTTGGTTTATTTTGGGGCATTCTTGTTATGTTTTGTGTTGTACTGATTGATTTAAATTTGTGTAGTTATTGACAACCACATTATCAGAACCCATAATCCCTTATCTGCAGTTCTGAAACACTCAGCAAAATCTGAAAATAAAAATTCTCTTTATAACTGTTTTAGCAAAAACCTGACCTGTGGCAAAACCCAGTGGGAACTAATACAAGACAAAATCTTAGCCCACTTTCTGTGCATGTTTATATCTTCCTGTGTAGACCTGCCTGCCTGTTTGGTGATGAGTTGTAGCTCTAGGCCCCACAGGGTATATTCTGTGATGAAGGGCATATGCCTACCATTTTTCAGATTCTAAAATCTGAATGTATTGAATTCCAAGTTACATCTGGCTCCAAGAGATCAGATATTTGTTTGATAAATTGTAGTTTGACCTGAAGAGACAACTCATAAAAGTTTGGGTGGGAGGTTCTTTGGGTCTGTAAGACATCTTAACTCCTCAGGGGAATCATTGACCTTGAAAACCCCAAATAATATTAAGAAAATCACTTTTAAGGAGCACTTGTGTTTTCAGATACAAAACTTAGACGAGAGGAGCAGAGTTTGGATGTCATTGCTCATGTTTTATCTGCCCTGCTTTGTTGTAGGAAGCAAGTGGACAGCAGCAGGTGGCTGTCGAGACGTCTAATGACCATTCACCATATTCCTTTCAACCTAATAAGTAACTGTGAGGTATGAGGGAAACATCTTTGTAACCATAGGGCTCAGTTCAAGGAAAGTCTATGATTCTCTTATCATAATGGTACTTAGAATAGCTCAGGTTTGGTCACACCGCCTTAGTATGGCCAAAGAATCCAGTATTATTGAAATATTAATATCTTGTGGATTTGCAGATTAGCTCAAAAGAACAGTGCCTTGTATTGAAGTCAAATGTGTATAGTTACTTTCTCATTATCCGTACCCCTCCCACCTTAGAAATTTGTAACAAATCAGTACACCAGGTGTCAAATTTGTCCTGCAGTACCATGCATCCAGATTTATATTGCTTTCATGCTCACAAGTTGAAGGAAATACTGCGAAAGATTTTGCTTCATCTGGTATTAAAGAGGAGCAATATCTTGACTATGAATTTAATGTCCATATCCTTCGATCCAGAGCTCTTGATTGCTCTGGTCTAAAGTATGCTGCAGGCCCCAGGTTTGAAAGGTGGAGTCAGGTTCTAGAAACTACCGTCTGTCCCAGCGTTTGTTGGCCTACCACCAGTGACCAGCACCATCTTGCCTTTCTCAAACCTGTATACCACTGAAACGAGAAGGAGGTTACAGAATTCTGTGGTAGATTATACCAGATGTACAAAAGCATTTGTCTTTTATTTTTCTCTTCCAGATGTACAGAACGGCGTTCTTACATGAAGAAGGGTGTGAAGGCTGAACAATCATGGATTTTTCTGATCAATTGTGCTTTAGGAAATTATTGACAGTTTTGCACAGGTTCTTGAAAACGTTATTTATAATGAAATCAACTAAAACTATTTTTGCTATAAGTTCTATAAGGTGCATAAAACCCTTAAATTCATCTAGTAGCTGTTCCCCTGAACAGGTTTATTTTAGTAAAAAAAAAAAAAAACAAAAACAAAAAACAAAAACAAAACAAAAGATTTTTATCAAATGTTACAATGCAAAAAAAAAAAAAAAAAAAGGAAAAAAGAGAAAAGTAAGAAAAAAAGAAAAGAAAACTTCAATTTTCTGGGTATGCACAAAGACCATGAAGACTTATCCAAGTGCATGACCGGATTTTTGTGGTTTTTGTCCATTTTGTGTTTAATTTGAGTTTTCTTCAGCTGTATGCAGTGGGCTCTGACGTTTAAGTAGTCCGACTTTCCCCATGGTGTTCCGTGCTTGCGAGTGTGAGTGTCGCTGTATCCAGTGTTGCCCTCCGCGTCTCTCTTCTTAGCTTTTCCGTTTTTCTTTCAACGTAGTTTGAAGTGTCTTCTCCTTTTCTATGAATTCCAATTTGCCTTAACTCCTTTGATGCTGTAGCTGTTTCAGTAAAAGTTAGTTCAAACTAATGATGTAGAACGCTTTGACCAAATGAGCTGGTCTATTATGCCTTGTAAAACAGCAGCATAGGGCTTTTAAAAGGTAGTCAATAAAAGTTGCTGAAATTTTGGCTTTTTTAAATATGTAGTAGGTGTTTTTAATGATTTTTCACATAATGTGTAAGGTAGTGAAATGCAAGAAGGGAAAAATGTTTTGTGTGAAACACATTTTCTGACTGGGGAACTTTTAATAGGGTAACTTGTTTGTAAGGCTGTTCGCCAACAGTTTCCTCTGATAGTTTGACTGATTTAGGGTATCTGCTGTATGATGCAATGTAAAGTCTTTTTTGCCTTTTTTCAGGAAAAAAAAAAACTAACTCGATGTTCTAGATTTAGTGTAGGTAGCGTTGGGGGTGGGGGGGGGGGGGGGGGGGGGCGGGGAGTCACCGAATGTTTTGTCCTTCCTTTATACTAATGATAGTGCTTTAGACTGAGAATTACGCCTGAGATCTGGCAAACCGAAAAACGTTGCTATTGCAACTAAATGGCAAAAGCTAAAAGTAAGGATTTTATCTTTAAACATAAGCTGAGGTAGGAAAAGAAGCAAAACGATTGGCTACTAGCTCTCTCTATTACATAAATTTGAGAAATCAAAATTACTTGGCACTTTTAAAGGTAACTTCACCAAAGACCGAAGAGCCAGTAACCAGTAGCTCCACCTTCTCTCAGCGTCATATCTTCTGTGCTCTTTATTTTTGCCGGACCAGTTTGCGGTTAGGAGAATGTGCCTTTTTTGTACCTTTGCATTTAGGTTTTATAATTTTAATTGATGTATGGACACACACCAACAAACAAAAAAGCATGAAGGAAGATTTGGATCCAAGCAGTGCCACACTTTACATCATCACTACAAGTGTTAAGTGTAAAGAGAAACCAATTTTGAAACTATGAAATTCCTGATTCATAAATACACAGTTACTTCTACTTTAGTACATAGAAAATAATTCACTGTTATTGAAGCTCTTTTATTAAGACAATTGCATACGTTTGAAAAGCAATGGTAAATTAAGTTGTCTTCCAAAACTGTGTACTTGTCTGGTCAACTGTGTGTGATCAGTTATCTACCTCAGAGTCTGTTTTCTTTTGTGCTGGGACAGGTTGCTGGCCCTCCCTGTTTCCACAGACCAAATCCTCCTAGCTCAGGAGCTAGGGCTAAGCAGTTTTTTCTTTCAAGTATTTTTTAGTTCTTAAATTTTATGCTTGTATTTGATTATAGATGTCAGTGACATTTCATAGTTTCAAAAGTCCTTGCTGCTCTGAGAAGTGTAGATTCTAGTGAAAATTACATAGTCCTAAGAGAAATGTGTTTTGTTTTTGTTTTTGTTTCCTTTTTTAAAGTTGTGGTATTATTGGTTCTATGCTCCCTGGAATATTACTGCTTTGTGAAAGTCCAGACCGAACGCAGCGCCCTCCTTGTACCTAGTACATTTATAAACCTGGGTCTCTCACTACTTGATATTTTTGCATTAGTTAAGACAGAAATTTGATAGCTCGGTTAGAGGGGAGGGGAAATCTGCTGCTAGATATGTCTGAATTAAGTGCCATACTCGTCTGGGTAAGATTTGGGAAACATAACCTCTGTACATAAAATAAAAAATAAAAAATAAAAAAAAAATCAGTTAAACATCACATAGTAGACAGCCATTAAATTATAAAAAAAATTAATTTATGAAGAAAGACCTTTTGTACAGATTGAAAAAAAGATTTTCATAGAGATATCTATATGATCAAGAGAGTTAATTTTTTATTTTTGTTTTACTAGTGCCACAAACTTGCCAGTGGTAACTTATTTGTCCGGTTCAAGATAACTCTGTAGTTTTCCTTCCTAGGACTTGTTGTTAAACGCCAAAAGACATTTTTGAACTGTACATTTGATCAGATTGTTAGCTTTTTCTGTTTTATTTCTTTTGAAAACCTTTGAATAAAAAACATCTGAAATTTTATTTTTCCTGTCAGTTTCTTTTAAGTAGGTTAAATGTGTATCAGAATTTCATGCATTTCATTCCTGATCTCTTCCTTCGGCTCAGGCAGTTGGTTTGAAAGTGAGTTGAAAATTATTTCAGATTCACTGTGTACTCAGAATACAAACCTTTCCACCCCTCCTCCTCTGGTCATCTAAATCCATGCGTGGGAACCAGAGACATCAGCCATCAGCTGACCACATCTCATGTCAGCCAGAGTCTACCTTTGGTCTGTTCTGAAAGGCCAGAGAGCCAGACCTCTCTCCTACTGCTACCCTTTGACTGTGTCACAGACCAGCTAGAGAACGGAGTAAAAACGGTCCCATCTGTGTTGAGCAAAGGGGATAAGGATTTCAGGCTGATCTTAGCCATGCCTTGATGACGTGAGCCTTCCTCCATGACCTCGTTCGGCTGTTTCCCACAGGAGGCTCTCGTGGAGCATGCATGGGGGAGAGAACTCCTCTCTTTCCCAACTGATGTGCTTTGTGAGAGGCGCGTAGTATAGGAAATTGAGTCCTTTATCCAGGGGGCTTAACTGTTACAGTGTCGTCATACAGAATTCTTCTGCTACCCAAGGTCTGTCACAGTAGTGAGAGGAGTAGGCAAGAAGACCCCATACCCCGCCTGTTTCCGTACACGTCCTGGCCAGGTAGGGTGTGGGGGGCGAGGAGGACAGAAGTGGGGTGTAGAGCAGGTAACTTGGCCAGGGCCAGGAAACCCCGGTACTGAATGGCTCATTCAGAAAAGGAAACGTGGCCCTCTGATGGGTGCTGGAGGGAGAAGGATGTCACCGCAGGAGGGAAACGCGGCCTCACCATGACACGCACAGGGTGCCAAGGATGTAGGCTGCGTGGTCTCCTGGCCAGCCTCACATGTCCCAGGGCTCCTTCGTACGACCAGCAACCACGGGCAAGAAAGCTGCGCCATCCGGGCTGCCAAGTGTCAGGTTTTGTTCGTCTTCTGTTCTTGTATTTTAGGGAGGCTTTCTGTCAGGAGTCCCGGGGCATCCGGGGGCTGACGTTACATGGAAACTGGTGGACACTTTTTCCAGAGCAACAGGCACACTGGGTGATGGCGCTTCGGGGGGAGAGCGCTACCACTCGGGCGGAGAGGAGCAGCGGTGCCTGGCGGGGACGGTGCGCTGCTCAGGTCATCCTCGGGAGCAGGATCTTATCTCAGTCTGAGATGGGCTTCGGCCCAGCTTCTGACGTGGAGTTTTTGTGTTGGAAGGGAGGGCAGACGCTCGGGACGTGGCTCCCCGGCCAGCGTGCATTTCCCCCTCTCTACTGGCCAGGATGAGGTTGGGCAGTGACACTAGGCAAACCCACTGGAGCCCGAGTTCCACTTCTTAAATTTCCCAGACACCGATTTGAAATCCGCTGGTCGAAAGGCAGTACCTCCCAGCCTGAGTGGGGCGCGAACAAGGCGCAGATCTGACTGATCTCTTCATTCCACTAGAGTAGCCAAAACCGGAAGAGAGCCAGCTGCCTTGGAGTGAAGGTCGTGGACCTGTCACCAGCCCCTCTCCCTCCGACACACACAACTTCAGAAGATGTCAAGTAGGTGTAGAGGGAGGAAACTCTGGGCTCAGAGTTTAAGAAAAGCGGGGCAGTTTGTTCCCTCAAATAGCAAGGTGATGAGACAACCAGCCCTCCGTCATCGCCGAACTCAGCCCCTACCAGGCGCCTGTAACGGATGGAGTGGGGCTGGGAGGTGGGCGCCCACCGGTCCCAGCATGCAGTTCTTGGCATAGCCCTGTGCCCGTCCCTCCGTGTGAGATCAATTCCGGGAAGCTTTGGAATTTCCAGAGATGGCTCCAGAGCGTCTTGCTCTGGCTCTTGGTAGGGCCGGAGTGTTTTTGCTTGAGCCACTAGAGGGAGGGGTACGTTGCTCTTCACCTTGAGCTGCGAGCTCTCAGGCAGGAGACCGGCCTGCACAGGCACAGGGCAGGGCCTTGGAGGGCGACTGTGGGTGAGTATTTGGCAGCTGCAGGCACACGCCAAGGGAGGTAAAGAGGTCCCGAGTCAGGCAGTAATTTTAAGAACTGATCTATAACCACCATTGCCTGATGCTGGTGGCTCCTCTTTCTCATCGGGAAGGAACAAATGCAACTTTTAAGGCTCAAGGAAGCTGGGGGCAGGGGGCGAAGCCAGAAGCCTTGCCAGACCTCATGACTGGGAGGAGCAAGAAAGCACTGGCAGGTCTCTGGGCTGCTCAGAATTGAAAACAGGTGGCATTGGATTCAATACTTTAATGTTATTATTCATTTCATTTTAAATGTGACCCCACGAGGCTGAGATTTGATCTAAGTTCTTCCATTGCTCCTTGGCACAAGATATGGATCATAAACGAGACTGCAGGTATCTCCTCCATCTAGTGTCCCTGGATCCACTTTCTCTGCTTGAATGCTTCCAGAGACAAGGCACTTTCCACCTCACCTGGCATCCCGTATCTTTTTGGAACAGCTCTCAAACAGGCTTAAAGGAGTCAAATTGCATCTTTGTAATTTCTACCTCCCGGCCCTAGTTCTGCCAACCGAGGTGCCGCAGAGTAAGTCAGTCGTTCCCATTCTTGAAAAGACCAAAGTATATTGATCAAACCTAAGAGCGATGACCAGGAACTAGAAGACAGAAAGATGTGATTTTAAAGGGACAGCACAAGGGAGTTTTTTGAGGATGATGAAGCTATTCTGTATCCTGATTGTGGCGGTTACACAAATATATGGGCTAAAATCCATAGAACTGTATACTTCCCAAAAACATCTTTCCATGTATGTCCACTTGTAAAATAAAATCTTTTAAAAAAAGAGAGAGAATTTGGTCATTCTTCAAATGTAGACAACTGCTGGCTCCGTGATTCTTTGGGTTGAACATTCCTTGTAACTTGAATATTCAGCCCTGGCTCCACACTAGGCACCATCAGCTTAACCTCTCGATGTACCATAGATGACTCGGGTCAAAACCTAAAACCCCAGGAATAGCCCGGGCCTCACTTACCTCCCCTGCGCAGCCCTGTCCTCCTATTACAGGTGAGATGGTTTCCATTCTGACTTCTCAGACACACCACTGTTGTATAAAGTTTGTAGCTAATTGAAATCCTTTTGTTGTTTATTTTTTGGTCACGATAAGTAAAGAAAGACATGCAATGGAATATTACATAGTCATTTTTAAAAGAGATTTTAATGGCATGAAAAATAAGAATGACAAGTGTTAGTTACAGAACTGTAGATAGAGTGTGTTCATAAGTATAAAAGATGAGGTATTCCAAAACGCTTAGCTGTGGGTGGAAGGATAGTGGGAAGTTTATATTTGCTTCTTTATACCTTTCCAAATGTTTCCGAAAACATAATCGGGGAGGAAAAGGATTTAACAAAGAATGTTGTCCTATCATCCTGAAATTATCTAAGTCTCCATGTTTATTACGTACCAATTCAGGATGTATAATTTTTTGCATTTAAAATATACTGCAGCAGACATCAGAGGACACAAAGACGACATGATTTGGTACAGGTCCTCAAGGGCCATTCTTAGGGGACGCACAAGTATGAGTGACAATATAGCAAGGATATGTAACAAAAGCATGACCTAAATAAAGAGCTCTGGGAGGTCTGCGAGGGGCCAAGACCACCTAAACACTCTCTCCTGACATTCTTGACATTTCCGCATTGCCAACCAGTTCCGTTTTTACTGATGAGAATTCACTCGGAAGCAGCCTTCCCTCAACGGTTCCTGTGCCTTCTGAGAGTTCGAAGTTGTCAGGCAGACAAATGAAGTCTTCGGTAAATCTGTCATTGCCAGAATGGGACTTGGAGCAGATGTCCAAAGACTTGATGTTCCTTTGTCACTCCTGCTGTGAAAATATTGGCATGTGTAACAAAGTACTGTTTTGGTTTGGTCTGGTTCATCAAGCCAGGTGTAGGATATGTTTTAAATAGCCTCATTTTGACTTTGTTTACCCTCCGTCAGATGTTCTGCACATGCTAGATTGTGGATTTGCAAACACCTTTGTAGTTTTCTGACTCAACCCCAACCCCCACCAGAAGTTGGAAACTCTTTTATATTTATTACTTTCTTCCCAGAAGCGTAGGCAGGAATCCCATTATATCTGCTTTGTTATACACTGTGCTTTGACACAGACCTGAGGCCATGAATATTGTTCCTGGCACTCTTGCCTCTTATTTTCTTACTTGAGAAATACTGAAGGAACATCTTTGATTCTCGCTATATAAATTTGTCCCTCGTGTTTAGTTCTGTCTCAAAGAGAACACTTTCTGTTTCCCTCAACTTTTACTCTCCCAGTGATCCTTTTGTCTCTTTATTTGGCTTATAATCTTTTAATTTACAAAAGTTTGAAGCAATTTATAGGAAACACAAAAAGCACATTTAAAAATCAGTGCTTGGGGCACCTGGGTGGCTCAGTGGGTTAAAGCCTCTGCCTTCGGCTCAGGTCATGATCCCAGGGTCCTGGGATTGAGCCCCACATTGGGCTCTCTGCTCAGCAGGGAGCCTGCTTCCCTCTCTCTCTCTGTCTGCCTCTCTGCCTACTTGTGATCTCTGTCTGTCAAATAAATAAATTTTTTAAAAAATTTTTTAAATATATAAAAAAATAAAAATCAGTGCTTGGGAGGTTAACAGTGAAGAGAGAAGATGAGAACAGAATGTAACTCTGCATGCCAAAAGGCCTCCGCCATCCCTATAGTCAAAGCTCAACAATTTTGAGTTTCCTAGCAGCCAAGATGAAAAAGGAGAAAGGCACATACATCTATAACTCTTGTCAATGGGAGCAAAGCCCACCAGATCCTCTGGAAAAAGATGATATTTATTAGCCTTTTATAGAGACTCCTGCAGGAGGCACTGGACAGTGTCCACCATATTCCTCTGCCAATACAGCAACACTTTACTCAGGCCGTTTCACGTAGGGCCCCTCCATGAAAGCCAAGAACAGCACATCAAAGCACCATTCCATGAAAGTGACTCTGGAAGGCTGTACACTTGTAATAAACATTCTCAGTTAGGTCTCCTCTCAAATGTTCTTGTGTACTTCATCCCTCCCACCAAGCCCACTGCTCTGATTCCGAAGTTCAGAATGTCTTGTGACAACACAAACCTTCCAGTTGCTCCTTTCACTTCCACATTCAGCCCCTCGGATGGAAAAAGATGCAAGCCACAGGTTGTCCTACGGCTTACTGAACACTTCTAGTGATCCCCACCGCCCTGCCGGGTTTCTTCCCTTTCACCTGAAGCAGCAGCGAGGATTCCAAGTCACTGGGCTGTACTCAGTCCTCTGCCAAGGCCTGTGACTTGAGAGGGAGAATCATGGCACTTTCCATTACCTAATACTGCAGCTTTCTGAGGACCCTCAAAAATAACAATGTGGGGCGCCTGGGTGGCTCAGTCGGTTAAGCATCTGCCTTCGGCTCAGGTCATGATCCCAGGGTCCTAGGATCGAGCCCCACATCGGCCTCCCTGCTGGGTGCGAAACCTGCTCCCTCTCCCATTCCCACTGCTTGTGTTCTCTCTCTCTCGCTGTGTCTCTCTCTGTCAAATATATAAATAAAAATCTTTTAAAAAAAATGTTTCTCTATTCTTCTCTTAGAAGACCCCTGAGAGATGAGGAGAGAGCATAAGGAACTTCAGGGATGTTGAGGCACAGCCCTTTATGACCCACCATAAACACAACATTTTTCATGTTTTTTCCTCAATTAGTGGGAATTTTGTGTTCCCCTTATAGCTTTCCCATTTTCCCCCGAATGTTTGTGCCATCTCATTCATTTATTATTATTTTTTTTTATTTTAAAACACTAAAGTTGTGAGTACACTACAAAGAAGCTTTAGCCTGATTTGTCGGAGAGCAGCTTACCAACCCAGGGTCCGTTGTCCTCTACAAACAAGGACATTCTCCTGCACGACCACAATACAACCACCACAAGGAGGAAAGTAACACGAAGATAGGACCAGTTACTTTACAGAGTGTCCTCAGGTGTTCGTCTGTCTGACGATTCCATGTGATCATGCCCCTGTGGCAGGAAAACACCACCAAAGGGAAGCTGTGTCTCCTCACGGAACCCCTTCGGGAGGGGAAGGACTTCCAGTTGTCTCATGATCAGTGATGTTCCCTTTGACCACTAATTAAGGTGGTTTCTGCCTGTGAAAAGTTGAAGGCAAAGGACCACTACTGGAGAGTCCCTCAGAACTGCCCTGGAGCCTGGTTTTCATGGCATCATGGATGCTGATGCTGTAGACGCTGGTTTGGTTTTGTACAGCATGGTTGGGAGGCCTGCAGTTGTCTTAGCATCCATCCACCATCTTTGGTTTATTGTTGCCACAAGATTTCTTTCCTGTTTTCCTTAGTCTCTAGCAAAACACCTCTTAAACTTCTTCTTTACTGAGCAACTGGAGTCTTTTCTTTTTTTAAACCATGCAACATTATATTTTATTATGTCTGGGTTTTTAAAATGATTTCCTTAATCTCTCCATACATTGGGAAAAAGCAGTATACTGTTTAATATATTGGAACTTGCAAGTATTGATCATTGTCTAGAGAAGGGAAAATTATCTCTAAAACATGCTTAAGAGGCATCCCCACTGCAGAGTTACTCTTTCCCACTTGGCGGTTAATAAATATTTGGTGGGGAGATGGTTTGGAACCATGTTAATATCCTGGACTTCATCGAACTTTGAATTTATTCACTGACTTATTTATATGAGTAGGGACTCAGGGTTTCCTACTGTGTCCGACGAGTTCTAATCAGTTACGGTCCTTGTTTTTATGCTCAGATTATCCCTCACACGGCCAGTGGGAGGCCCTGCATGCCAGCTTGTGTGTTTTTGAAGACCTGTCCCCATTATTTTTGAAGCCTTTCCTTGCTTTCTGGTATCCCCAGATGTCCCATGCTCATCCTGTACCTTCCGCGTCCCAGTTCTGGTTTCAACCATTTCTCCAAAGCATCCTGGCTCCTTTTAGTGGAGAATGGGAATTAGAAGGTAGGATTTGGGGACTCAGTGCCCTCTGCTATTGATATGCTGCCGTTTCCAAGCCCTGTCAGTGAACAGGGTTAGGGAATGTGGACATGGGTGCAGATGTGCACCTGCAAACATTCACATCCGTATTTTCCACATTATCCATAAATAGTGAAAAGGTTTTTCACGCATTTATACCTCCATTTCCAACCCGACACCTCTGGGTTTATTTCCACTTCCCATATTTGTAAGTTCTCTGACAGCAAGAAACCTGGCTCTTGGTATCCTTGAGATATTTACTCATTCGGTCAGTCTCCCTGTGTATTGCCAGCCTCCCATCTCTGCCCTCACCCTCTTGACATACCAATGCCTCAGCTTGCTCCCCAGCCTCAGGCTCCGGGTGGGATTCTGGGTGTGGTTAGGAAGTTGGTTCTCCTCCAACTCTTCCCAGAGGGAGATGGGAACCGTATGTCAAGGAGTAAGAGTCACCCTGCCAGAAGGGGCAGGTGCTCCCCCAAAAGAAGGGATCCCTTTTGTGATGCCATAAATTCACCCCGTTGAACTCTGCTTACCTTTCACTGTCAGAAGGAAAGTGCTAAAAGGTGTGAAATGGGGATCTTAAGTGCAGGGATGGTGTGGAAATGGAAATTCCTGAAAGGGGATATAAAGGAAAGACATGAGAGGATGTCAGGAAGAAAAGAAAGAAAGGGAGTAGCAAAGAAAGTCTTAGGGAAACAGGTAGGAAAACACAGGTATGATAGTTGGAGTCCAGGAGAGAAAAGAAGATAATAGAAACCATTGCCTGGCACGGCCCTCCCAAAGCCCAATCTTTATCCAAATGACCTCTTTGTTGCACGTGCCCCTGTTGCCAGCCCTGCTCTTGTAATTTCATCCCCTGCTTAAAATCCTGCACCAGGTTGCCATGCTGAATGCCTTGCTCCCCAAAACCTCATTTCCCCCCTTAGCCACACCCATCTTGATCTTTAAAAATCTCAGAAAACTTCTATACCCTATACCTTTGCCCCTTCTTGTCTGACTTCTAGAATATCCTCCTCCACGTGGATAACTCTATTTATCCTTCAAGATTCAACCCAGTATCTAATCTTCCTGAGACTAATTAGGCAATAAAGAACTACTTTCTTTTTCACTTTTTCTAAATTATGAAAGAAGCTTATAAAACACAAACGTACGGCTCAAAGTTTCGTTGCAGATTGGGTCCCTGTGACTTCCACCCCAACTGAGAAATAAAACATGATGCCCCTCTCGGACACCCTCTCCCCAGTGCCTTTTCACAGCCATGAACCCCTCTTTCCACTCAGCAAGTAACACTACACACACTACAGAGGATTCCCCGCCTTGCTTTTCTTCAGGTTTCTGCTACCCAAATAGGCATCCCTAAAACCCACATTTGGGCTTTGCCTGTATTTGAACCTCATGTAAACGGCATCGTGCATTAACTATTTTGTTATGTCTTGCTCCTTTCACTCAATATTATATCTTTCAGATTTCATCATGTGTTCTGCACAGCTGTAATACTTCAGAATGGTATGTATTCCATTGCCTGAACATACCAAAGTGTGTCCATTTTATTTCTGATAGACATGGGAGCTCTTCCCAATTCTTGGCTAGTGTCAACGCCCTATGATGGAAATGCTCACACCTGTCACTTGGCGCTCTCGTGCATGGATTTCTGCAGGGTCTATGCTCAGTGAAACTGCTAGATCACGGGTATGCCTAGCTTCGGTTTTACAAGATAACGCCCAAATATTTTCAAAGTGGTAATCACAGACCCTAGGATCGGATGAAATAACTTTCTTACAAAGAAGACCTCTAAGATTTCAAAAAATAAATAAAAACAAACAAACAAAGCTAACGTGAAAGCCAGTAGTAAGAGCCCAGAGGGTCAAAGGGTGAGTACTGGGAAAGATCAGAAGTCAGGGTGAGGAGCCACAGCTGAGGTGGTCCAGTCTTCACAGGCAGGGTGGGTGCTGGGACAAGAGTATGACTAGTATAAATGGCTTCTCATGGTGAACGCTGAAAAAGAGCTTCCCTTCTTTCTACTGAAAAGAAGGAACTGGGCTTTGGCAACAAAGCTGGATGCCTTGGATGTTGTTTTAGTGGCTTCCACAGACAACCGCTGCTGCTGGGGGACTCACTAGGCTGCTCTTGGGTGGCACCCACATCTCCCCCATCTACCCAGTCCCACTGACTCCCCTCCTTCAGGCCCAGGAGTAGCCTCCACTCTTGGCCTGACCTCAGGGAGCATGAGTCTCTCACAGGCTCAGCCCCTCGAGCCCAACGAATCCCTGTAAGTAGTTTGATGTTACCACCACCCGGGAGGGATGTGGAAATTCTTCTGACCCTCCACTCCTTATTCACTGACAGAACTTGAGAGGGTGGGGCAGGTAGGTGGTACGTCTGGACATTATTCTAATGCTGAAGCTGAAGGAGTACCCATATGTCCTCCTCCTGGCTGTATGGAGAAGTTGGGACCATGTCTTCATCTTCTTTGGGTCCTTCCTTTTCCCAGCCCCACTCCTGAGCCTAGCAGAGTCCCTCACACTCAGGGTACCCAGCGGGCCACTTACCCAAACAGCAACTCTATAGCCCCTGGGGAGAGAAGAGGTACCCCGTCTTAGAATTCTGTGTGTACTGGTCTTAGGACTCTATACCACCACCTGCCAGAAAATCGTCAGAACAACCAGACAGATCTGCAGTGACCGCAGGAATGCACTCCCCCAGAGTTGTTCTCACTGTAACCCGCAGTCTGTCTGTCTGACGGTTAGGTAAAAATCCAGGTTCTACTCAAATCTCCTGTTTGCCAATAATTCCAGACTCTTAAAATGGAGGTTACCAAGAGGTGCTAACAAGGAACAATTGTCTACAAGAACACGAATTACTCCCTTCAGGCGAGAGACCCACAAATAGCTCGGATCAGCCACAGACTGCTGGCAAAAGGGGCTTGATTGATGTCATGAAATGGCCAGTGACAAGATGTGAATTTTGCCATAGCTTAAAGATTTTTTCCATGTGGAACTCGAGGAGCTGAGAGTTTGAAGACTAGAGCAGACACAAATCAACGTGTATCCTTCCAGCTGTCCGTGTGAGGGTCTGGGAGAAAGGGACTGAGGGCGTGTTGACCAGGATGACCCTGAGCCCGGGTCACTGAACAGGGTCATGCAGGATGTGTTTGGCTGGGGAGGGTGAATGGGAGGCACCCCAAAGCTATGCATTGAAAGGATTGCTCATTCCATGGAAGCCACCTTTCTCTCATTTGACCGCCCACAGAAGATGTCTTTTTCTAATTCTCACAGGGGTAAGTACTGTGCAAGACATTCATTGTTGCCACAAAGCCAAGCCTCGTCTCAGCAGTTCTCTGAAACTAGCATTCCGGTGCTATCCTCATGGCTCATCTGACCATGACTGCTTTCCTTCCATGTTAAATTATTTATAACCCTATGGGGTCAATGACATTTCTGTTTTCTAAGCTCAGCACGGTGACTTTGTGAGCTGGGTGTTCTCTTTTTGTTCCTCCAATTTGCTCTTTTTAACTCTCGAGGTCCTAGAAGACTGACCTCGGGGGGAGGGGGCAGCATTAAGCAGGATCCCTGGCCTCTGGCTTCCTTTGGGTTTGGCCAATGCCAAGTCCCTGCAGAGAGCTGCTGGACTGGAGGGAAGATCCAAGGAAGCTTATTGCCCGGCTTCCTCCGCGTGGGCCACGGGTTGGCTTGGTCCCTGTCATGGTTTGAATTGTATCTCCTCCCTTCCCCCATAATTCATATGTTGAATAATATGACCCGGGATCTCAGCATGTGTCTGTATTTGGAGACAGGGCTTTTAAAGAGGTAATTAAGTTAAAATGAGGTCATTGGGTGGCCCCTAATCCAATGTGACTGGTGTCATAAGAAGAAATTTGAACACAAAACCACGCATAAAGCGAAAGCTATGCAAAGACGCAGGGGGAAGATGGTCATTTACAAGCTAAAGAGAGCAGCTTCAGAAGAAACCAGCCCTGCCAGCACTTTGAGCTCGCCTGAACTTTCAGCCTCTAGAACTGTGAGAAAATAAATTTCTGTTGTAACAGCCAGCCAGTCCCGGTACTTTGTTAGGGCATTCTGAGCAAACTTACCACAGTCCCTCTACCAAAATTGCAGGGGCAGACCACACTCCCGCTGCTAGAAATGCAGTTCTCTCCCTAGGCTTGGGTCACTGCTCTGTCCCCAAGACCCCAAGCCTGGGGGAAGGAAGGAAGGTCTCCCTGCTCTCGCTGCCCCACTGGTTTCCCTTTGCTACCCACCTTCATTAAACTTTCTTCAGTTACCTCATCAGCATGCCCCAGGAGTTACTCACAGGAGCCTTGACCCATCTCTTGTCTCCCTCACAGTTTGCCTCAGTTGTTCCTACTATGTAATCCTACCTCACCTAACACACCAGAGCAGTTCACGGGGCACTGGGTGAGGGTGAGATGGGCCCTCTGCTGCTGTACTTTGTTTAAAAAAAAAAAATTAAAATCTATGGTGACAAGAAGCTGTTGGAAGATGCAACCCCATGGTGAGCCTCGCCAAAAAGAAAGACACCCAGTCTGTGCAACCAAGGTAAAGCTGACGTTGTACCAGTGAGGAAGAAAGAAGCTCTTTGAGAAGTCCATGCTGTGGAGAGACTACTTAGCAAATGGACATTGATAATTGTTTCAGCCACTAAGTTTGTTTCTGAAAATAGTGCTTCCTCTGTGAGAAAATTCTGGATGTACACATATTTAATACTGGGAAGTGGGATTTTTCTAAATTATTTAAAAATCTTTCAAATGGATAATTTCAGAGGGCTTCAACCATATCTATCTCTCTAATTTATCATGTATCTATCTATAAAAATGTGCATCAACTAGGCTCCCTTGCCTTCTAACTTTCTCTGGGTTTGGTCAATAAGAAGCACTTTTGATTAGAGTATAAGAGCGGTTGATTAATGCTAAGGAAGATGGAAATTTATTGGTAAACTTTCAACAGAACCTTTGCATTAGCTGGTATATGGGGCCAAAAACCTGAGTCACTGATGCAGTCAAATGCTCTACCCCTGAGCTATACCCCCTACCTGAGTCACTGATGAAGTAATTACCGACGACAGTGTGCTTCTCTCATTATCTTTGGAACGTTGTCTTAGCCATGAAAGTCACTAAAACTGGGGATTAAAATACACTGCGCTTAGACTCAGACTTCTGAATCCTTATCACCAAACTTTTCAAGTGATGCACATTCAGCTCCGTCACATGTAAATATGAAATGAGCAGACGACATGAATAGTATAGTAAAAGCAAAAAGGTGGTTTTTTTTTTTTTTAATACTGGGGAGAAAACACAGAACTTAATATTGTTTCATCTTTTAAAATTTTCTCTTTGTGTGTTTTTAACTAACATATTACTTCAATACTACATGTATATTCATGAAAAAATAACAAGTCTTGGGAGTATCTGATTTTTTTTTTTTAAAGATTTTATTTATTTATTTGACAGAGAGAGATCACAAGTAGACAGAGAGGCAGGCAGAGAGAGAGAGAGGGAAGCAGGCTCCCTGCCAAGCAGAGAGCCCGATGCGGGACTCGATCCCAGGACCCTGAGATCATGACCTGAGCCGAAGGCAGCGGCTTAACCCACTGAGCCACCCAGGCGCCCCAGGGAGTATCTGATTTTTACTGATTCTGGTGAACCATCCAGAAAGCTTGGAGACCACTTAGCATGAAAGTGTAAGGGGCTGGAAAAAAACAAAAACAAACAAACAAACAACAACAAAATAAACACACCACTGGACCCAGAATCTTAGAACTCCAGATTCACAATTCTGTTTTGTTGGAACCATTTTCAAGAAAACGAAGGGGGGAAATAGGAAAGAATGTGTGACGGAAGGACGGCCAGTGCCTACAGCTTTCCACGTGAGCTAGGACAGTCCGTTCATTTGGTTGAGCCCCTGCCTCTCAGAGAGTTTTGGAAATATTTGGAATGTTGTGGGAGGCCCAAGGGACCGCCCGGTAGTAAAAACCTAAACAAAAGCCTTCCAAAAACAACAAGGAAGATGAGGGTCAGCCCCTCCCCGGCTCCACCTTCTGGTCAGGGCTGAATCCAAATCCACTTTTCAGCACTGAAAGATGCCCCAAAACAGTTTCATCTCCCTACAGAAGGTTCTAGAGGAAATTATTTGAATGCTTGAAAAATCCAGCCTAAACGGAGCTGCTGGGTGATGTTAACAAGACATCCTTTCTGCTATCCATATTCAGAGTCATATCTGTGTGAAATTAAGTATTGGGGATTTGTTGTTTTGTTCTTAATGTCCATTAAATGGTAGTGTGAGCAGCTATTAATGGGATTTGTCATCTAGGTAAGGTGAGCCTGAGTTTTGTTAAACTCCATTATTCAGCCTCCTCAGTTTACAGAAGACCTTCTAAATCTCAGAAACATCCAGCTGAAAGGAATCACAAACTCCTTGGCCCAAGCCACACACTGGGGGGCCAACACTGGTGGACATCACTATTGTACTCCATCCTGGGACCTCCATACTGGGATTTCCATCTTTCCACCCCTGCAAAGAATAAGATGGCCGCATGATTCCAAGTCATTTTTCCATGATGACCTTCCAAATGGATACCAGGGGCATCCAAACCCCCTCCGACCGGGAGGCACTTGCCATTTGTTCACATAGTACATTCCAGCAAAACTCAGCTTTTCACTGTAAGCACACACTTTGATCCGTTTGGCTTTTTTTTTTGTTTTGTTTTTGTTTTAAAGATTTTATTTATTTATTTGACAGACAGAGATTACAAGTAGACAGAGAGGCAGTCTGAGAGAGAGAGGAGGAAGCAGGCTCCCCGCTGAGCAGAGACCCTGATGTAGGGCTCGATCCCAGGACCCTGGGATCATGACCGGAGCTGAAGGCAGAGGCTTTAACCCACTGAGCCACCCAGGTGCCCCCCGTTTGGCTTTTTGAAAAATGAAGGTGAGGGCTTGATTTACTGAGACTCTCCTACTCTCCGGTATAATGCCAACAGGTTATTGGGCCTTGTGGCAGGCTTGTCTGTCCTGTTCTGTCGCCAGGGCAATTCCCATCTTGGCTGGAGAGCTGAGAGTGGAATTTTAAGTATGAATTTCCTTGTGTTTAATAGACTAAAGTCAAAAGTCCACATTCTGCTTCAGATATGCGTGAACAACTTCCACTGAAGTTACTCGTGTATATCTGAGTTTAGTTAAAACTCTCCAACACTCAGTCGCCACTAAATAACATTCCTCTTTTAAAAAACAAAACAAAAGGGGCGCCTGGGTGGCTCAGTGGGTTAAGCCGCTGCCTTCAGCTCAGGTCATGATCTCAGGGTCCTGGGATCGAGTCCCTCATCGGGCTCTCTGCTCAGCAGGGAGCCTGCTTCCCTCTCTCTCTCTCTCTCTGCCTGCCTCTCCGTCTACTTGTGAGCTCTCTCTGTCAAATAAATAAATAAAATCTTTTAAAAAACAAAACAAAACAAAAAAAACAACTTTGTAATGTGCCTGTAGGAGAGTGAAATGGCATGTGTCAATTAACCAAAAATTCATTGGGTTTGAGGAAAGGTTCAACTTTTAAAGGAACAAAGCCATTTGGACAGTCCTGCTCACTTCCAGCTCTATACATACGTACCCCATGCAGCCTCTCCAGGCTTATGCTGGAGGCTCACTTGCCTAGACCCTCCTGGCTTTTAGGGGCAGCTGTGGAAGAGTGTAGCACACCAGCCTGGATTCAAGAAGCAAGGTCACGTCCTAGCTCTGATAATAGTTGTACAAACTTGGGCAAGTCACTTAATCTTGACCTTGTAAGGTTATTGTGTGAATTCAGTAGATAATGGGTGTTAAATTTGTTTTTTGGTTCAAAAGTATTTTGCCTGTTTTATAAGGAAAAAATGTAAACAAATAATCAAAAGCCCAATAAGGATGGAGGCAGTGGGGAGAAACGGAGAGTCAAACAATGGTAGCGCAAAGATGTGTTGGTATAATTCCCATGGAAGGCATCTGCAGTGCACATTGCATTATTTAGATGCAATATTTAAATGAGTACGTAAAATTGTCTTCTTTGATCCAATAATTCCACATACGAGAATTTGTCCTAGGAAATACAAAAAATAATACTAGTAATGATGATGATGAAGGGCAACCTCTTTGTATAAACATCTTCTTTACAGCATTTCCTGTCATGGAAAACAACCTAAATTTTAAGCAAATAAAGGAATGTTTAAGCACACCATTACAGGCTTAGATGATGCTTAGAGTAAGTTCTTACTATGTTAAATGAATTAAACAATGGATTCAAAGCACGCATTCTGTATGATCACATCCTTGTCAAAAAAAAAAAAAAGCATCAAAAAAGCCAGAAGGGAAAAGAGCAAAATGATCAACAATAATGGGTAGAAGGAAGCCAGAAGTTGCTTTGGACAGGACTATATGAACTTTCGACCCTCTTTGCATTCCTAATACCTTATACATAGATGACACTCGGGACATATTGAGTATATTTTTTTAAGTGCTCTACCTTAGCTCCTAATTAACTGATTAACACTCTGCTCAACTAACTTTCCAACTGATCAAAGCTTCACCTTAATTAGCCCTGTGAAATAGTTTTGAAATAGTTTTCCCAGTGGTTTCTTCTTATTTTTCCATTCAGCTATCTGTAAGATCATAGACACTCAGGAACTAGTACATTTGGCACTTGGTCAAATAACGAGAGCTTGGATTTAGCCACTGAAGTATCACAAGGCGCAACATCAAAGGAATTTTCCAAAGTTGCTCCCCACATACAGCCCAGCCCATGTCATTTGATTCTCAAGAATGCTGAGCCCAGCAGCAGAGCAGCCTGGGATGAATGCCCATGGCAGGGAGGCCAAAGTATGCATTTTCATCAACGGGAGAATGGGTACAGGCCAAACGAGGAACGGACGGCACGCTTTAATGGTAGATGGCAGTTTTCAGAGAAAACCTGTCAGTGTGTCATAGTGAATTATACATAAGGAGGGGGAAACAATGATTAAAACCTCCTTAATTTACAAATAGAATAAAGCATCCAAAAGAGGCAACTGTGTCTCCTCACAGATGAGTTTACTTAATGAGCAGGCTGAATTAAAAGCTCCTCGAAGGTTCCTTGAGATCATAAACGTTCGAAATGAAAGGTGGTTTGTAAATCTTCTAATCATCTACCATACACAAGACACACATTCTTTATAGACAAGGAGAGAGCTCAGAGACTTCAGGAATCTTTCTGAGATCAAATAGGCAGTAAACGGTAGAGTCGGGGTTCAGACCCCCGTCTCGCAGCTCTTTGTCGATCTTGTTTCCATGTCACTCAAATGCCACATGGCTTGAAAGTCGCCAGACCTCCACCCACACTGCACAGTGTGGCACAACACAAAGTGCTTTGGAGACAGACTGAGGTTTAAATCCTAACCCTGTCACTTACTAGCGTGTGACCTTGAGCAAGCCAACGAATCTCGAGAGCGAAGCCATCAGCCCACCCCACAGTGCGGGGGTAAGAATGAAGTGAGGTAATGCATCTCCAGTGCTGAGCGGGAGGTCTGGCCCCTCACACCAGCTCCGCGAGCGGCACCTCGCAATACAATCACATGACCTCCTTGAAGGCCGACCCACAGCTCCGCAATTTTGGCCTCAGCCTCTGAGGAAGAGTGTGGTCCAAACACTCCACCCTTCTTCACAAAAGCGGTATGGGTGTCGCTTCTCAGCTGTGCCCAACAGGAACAAATCCAATCCAATCTGGACGGTTTAGTGTTTGGTACCATCTTTAATACTAATCTCATCAGTTTTTATTTTCATTTTCTAGTTTCTCCAAACAAGCCATTTTTAGAGGCTGGCGGCTTGAAACTAGAGCTGCCAATGAGATAGACTTATCTTGAAAGCACCAGGATCCTTCTGACGGAATGTAAATATAAACAACACACACGTTACAGGAAAATCTGATAGGAGTTTGCTCATTGGTTTGGATGCCAGCTCAGCTCCGAACTTGCCCGGTACTATTTTGGAGTATTAAAATCTATATGTGCTTCATGTCCCAGCCACCCTGCCATCCATTAGGTTTGAATGTCCTTTAGGGAATGAACTTGATCCCCGCCAGCCCCGCTCCCAACCCCGCCTTACTTTTGGTCTCTCTCCAGAGCAGCGAACGCGCTGGCATAGTTCTGCCATTTGTCAGCCAGAAGTCTGGTTACACATTTGCTCGTCAATCTAAACCTGACCTATTCTCATACGAGCACTTGGGGTTTCATGTAAATCAACCAGACATTCTGTCATTCACCAACAATATCTCTCCATAGTAGACTACACCAATGTGCCTCCATGAAATATTTCACTATGTTTGTGGAAGAAATATTCAAATGAACGTGCTTTTTCAGGAATGGTGACACCAGAATGTTCTAAATCTGTTCATTACCACAAGGATAAATGGTATTTCTGCCAAAGACTTGATAACGGGTGCAGTAATGCATCTCAGCACTTTCTGAAATTAAAGGTCTGCCCTGAGAGGTAAGTAGTATAATGCATGACTAACAACGCAAACCCAAACTTGGGAGCTAAGTTTTCCTTGTCCGTGTAATCGATCGTTTCCAACAGATGCTGCCTTAGGAAGTTCCTAACGTTACTTCTAGTCTCTAGTTATTAACGTCCAGGTGAGGCTGAACCCCCGGTTTGTAAAAGGGTGGTTCCTTATTAATTGAGCATGCTTTCTTGTGATTTTTCTTATATTTGAATTCACACACACTTTTCACAGCTGTACTTCAAAAATCTGCTGTGGTTTAAGGGCAGTATTTCATGGAGTTATTAATTCATCATTAAGGAAAATATTTTAACATTCAGTTGAATATTGTCTTAAGCAGCTTTTTAAGGTACATGTTTCTGGTTATAGTGATTAATTTGTTAATTCTCCTGAAAAATGGGCAGTTTGACTCTGGCCTTCACTAGGTCTTTGCCATTTTCAAGAGGTCACAAAGGAAATATAGAACTGGGAATTTAAACAAGAATTATCAGTTCTCATCGAAACGTGCATGACATTAGGCCAGTTAACTTCAGTGTTACTAGATGATAAAATGATGTTTTAATGTAGACGTAATTCATGAGAACTATGGAAAAAACAAAAAGGGGAGGGCTGCCAGTCTAGGATATTTATAAAGAGCTCATTTTATTCCTATAAGTATCTAAAAATGCCTGGTATCATTACTATTCACTTTGAGCACTGGAAGTATGACTACCAGTGCTATTAAAAAAAAAAAAATCCAATATCTGTGAAACGTTATCCATCCAAAGAATGCGTCCTCTAAAATTAAAGACTCACAGAGTTCTATCATATTGGCTGTCAACATGCCTAAAATGGACAGAATACAGATTCTGATCAGAAAGTAATGGTTTTCCTTTACGGTTTTGGATTCTGAATAGGCTCAGCAGATCATAGTTAAAGATTTTTAGCACTGGGTTTCAAACATAAAGTCACTTGGTCACAATATAAAGATTAGTGTGTACCTAAGTGAAATTCTGTTCCTTGGGGAAATGCAGAAATGCCCTCCTTCTCAGTCTCTTCGTTCCTGTGCATTCTGAGGTGGCCTTTTCCTCTATCTGACTTACGCCCTCTAGTGTATTCTGGATGAAGAACAGGAACTAAAGCTCCATTTATACACAAAAAACGTTATTGCAATTTCTCAATATTTTCCCCAGTTATCATACACAAAAACACACTTACCACCAGATGTTTTGACGTGAACACTGAGTGACTGCAAGGATTTTTTTTTTTAATTTACTTGACAGAGAAAGACATCACAAGTAGGCAGAGAGGCAGGCAGAGAAAGAGGGGGAAGCAGGCTCTCCGCTGAGCAGAGAGCCCGATGCGGAGCTCAATCCCAGGATCCTGGGATCATGACCTGAGCTGAAGGCAGAGGCTTAACCCACTGAGCAACCCAGGTGCCCCAGGATTTTTTTTTATCACAGAGTCTCAAACTTAAATTCCTGTATTCCAACCTCCGCTCTCCAAAGTAGGTATTGACTTCTAATCTGTCAGGGTTACATTCCTTCTCTGCCTTTGAACTCTTATATTCTAATTCACTTTTATTGTGATAAGCAGAAGGGGAAAAGATTCTCTAAAGAACTAAGGCATGCAAGCAGGCATTTCTTTGACATACGTTCCAAGAATAGAACATTGACGCTTTGGTTCTTCTAAGTTACCCAAGAGGTTCAAGGAGTTTTGCCTCAAGAGAAAAGTGATGAATTTTTTTAAATTGCTTTATGGAAACACTGCATATTTTCTGCAATAGAAGCCCTTAATCAAACCAGGAAGAGTAGCTTCTTGGGAAATGTACTGTTTATGGGCACTTTTTCTTTACAGAGAAGAAAATATACTTCCAAAGCTGTCAGCTGCCGTTACTGCAACTCTGGAAACCAGCCACAGCTGATGTGAGAGCTAACTATAGGCCAAGGTCATCTGGGGATCTCCCCAGCCTGCTTACAGAGATGGCACCCATGCCTCATTGGAGTGCATGGGTTTGCCAGTCCAGCCCAGGGAGCTATTTTCAGTTGGAGTTCCCACAAGGAGGCCCTTGATCGTCCTTCATGCAGCTGGCAGTCACTTTTATACTTAACCATTCTCAACCAACATCTGCTCATCCTGCCTGTTCCCAAAACCCCCAGAGGGGGTTCCTAGGTATAACCAATGTTAATATTCAAAGTGACCTTTACTGATCTTTGTTGAACAACACAAAGCTTACTGATGCATAGGACTCCACTTGGTCAAATCACTTCAGCCAAGTGCCGGAGCAGGAAGCCCTCAGGCTTACTGAGCTTCCCCCTTTACTACCATCATCCGCCAGCCTCTAATCCCTGCTCTCCTCTTCCAAGTCCACTGTCACTACATTTCATCCACTTTTGCCTAGATTGCTGAAATAACTTTCCAACCAATCTCTTGCCTCCAACTCACCAACATTCCACCACTGGTTAGATTTCAAAATTACAAATCAGAATACATACCTCTTCTTTTTTTTAATGTAAGATTTTGTTTACTTATTTGAGAGAAAGCACACCAGAGAGAGAGAATGCAAGCAAGAGTGCGCAAGCACAAGTAGGAGGGAGGGGCAGAGGGAGAGGGAGAAGCAGACTGCCGCCGAGTGGGAAGCCTGATGACGTGGAACTCGATCTCAGGACCCTGGGACAGTGACCTGAGCCTCAGGCGGATGATTAACCAACTGAGCCTTCCAGGGGCCCCTGGAATGTGTTACTCTTCTGTTTAAAACCGTTCCTTGGTTCCCCATCACCTACCAGATAAATCTGATACTCTAGATTTGCATTCTGCCTACTTTTCTAGGCTCATCTCTTTTTTTTTTTTTTAAAGATTTTATTTATTTATCTGACAGACAGAGATCACAAGCAGGCATAGAAGCAGGCAGAGAGAGAGGAGGAAGCAGGCTCCCTGACAAGCAGAGAGCCCGATGTGGGGCTCGATCCCAGAACCCTGGGACCATGACCTGAGCCGAAGGCAGAGGCTTCAACCCACTGAGCCACCCAGGCGCCCCTCTAGGCTCATCTCTTATCATTCCCTTCATGCCCTCTTTCCATCACTCCCTTCATCACATAAATACCTCCCCTCCCTCAAACCCATCATGCTCTCCCATGTCTTCAGATCTGTCTAGGGATCTTATCTCCGTAGTGATCTTCTATATTTATTCCATCAAGATTCAGTTTGAGCATTATCTTTTTGATGGAGCTTTCCCTGACACTCTTCCAAAGCTCCCCACTGAGCTCACACACATGTGTGTGCACTTGTCCCTCCACCTGTGATGCTCCATAGGCCACTGTCGACTCTTGGTTCTTGTATCACCACACACACACACACACACACACACCCCACAGACACACAGATTTTGGACTCTACCCTATAAGACTATGAGGCTCTTTATGTAAGGATCTTATATTATTGATTTTTTTGTGTGTTTCCGACATCCACAGCCATACTTAAAGCATTATATACATTTTGTTGTATTAATAAAAATACAAATCTCACAAACAAATCATCCAATCACATCCAGAAAAGGGTATTTTCATTTAAGTCCTGTCTTTACCTATGCCCTTTGTTTTTTTTTTTTTTAATTTAAAAAAAAATTTTTTTTTTTTAAGATTTTTATTTATTCGACAGACAGAGATCACAAGTAGGCAGAGAGGCAGGCAGAGAGAGAGAGAGGAGGAAGCAGGCTCCCTGCAGAGCAGAGAGCCCAATGTGGGGCTCGATCCCAGGACCCTGGGATCATGACCTGAGCCGAAGGCAGAGGCCTTAACCCACTGAGCCACCCAGGTGCCCCACCTATGCCCTTTGTTAAACAGAACTTGATTTAGCAGGTTTCCAGCTGAGTTGTGGTCTAAGGACCCATATCTGTGCTTCAGGAAAGTGCCAAGAGAAGAACTACAAAAATATTGGGGACCAGGGAATTATGTCAGAGGAAAAGAGTCAGGAACAAGGATGTGCTAGAGCTGGGCTGGGCTGTGCTCTCCAATGAACACAGTCCAATTCTGGAAGACTTTGGAACCAAAGGAGCTATTAAAATTGAGACAGACACCATGTATGGTTCATGCATCTTGTATGCCTCTAGGCTTTCTCTTCTCTTACTTACATCCCTTTATCCTCTGTTCATCCATGCAAATTCTCAGCTTAGATAAAGGCTTAACCTGGTAACTTTGACTACAAGATCAATTACAAGCATGGTTCTTACTTTTGCCTTTCTAGGTTAGTTGTCCCCCATTGCCCCCACAGAGTTTTTCCCAAGACAAATACTTCTTCAAGAGGCGCCAAGGTTGAACTAATCTCTGCCTACCTTGGGTGACATTTGGGAGTCACAGTTTATGACCCACAGTCTTCTCTGTACCTGCTTGTCACACCAAGTATCAACACTTCTTAAGCTCTGCTCAAAACTCAAGCAGATGTTGATCCTCAGTAACTGAAAACTTGACTCCTAAAGAAGTCTTTTGACCATGAAACTCTTCTGGCTCCATATCTAAACTTTTCTTATTCTTCGTCTTTCAAACTTTCCATTTTTTCATTATCTTATTATTTTTAAAATAAAGTTACTAAGCTTTTCTTTATGTGCCAGATCTGAGGCAGGGGCAACAAATGAGATGAGCACAGCCCTTCTCTCAAGAGCTTGTGGTCCAACGGTCTCTCTGTTGTCCCTTGAATCTGACCTGTATGTAGGAAAATCTGTCTATGTGCACTGACTATGCTCACGCCTGCCATCCCTCGGGGCCTTCGTGAATTCTTATAATTCATCAAGATTCCATTCAAGTCTTCCCACCAATGCCTGGTGTTGTCTCCCTCTTACAGCAGGGCATGTTAAGAACTGGCTAAACTCCATATCTAAGGATGCTGTTCCAGTGATGATCTTAAGGAAGCCTCTAGTAGTATCTCCAAGGGCTCTGTCATACCTACAATGTGTATCAATGGTAGATTTTGATACACAAAGAAAGGAGGCGTGCTTACACCTTGTGTGAATAGCATGGGTGGGTAAGAAAAATATCCAACCACAGAATCAAAATGTATTCGTTATCTTTCACTACATAGCAAACCACACCAAAACCAAGTAGCTTAAACAAGTATTTATTATCTTAGAGTTTCTTAAGTTCACAAATGCAGAAGCAGCTTAGCTGGGTGTTCCTGGCTCAGGGTTTTTCATGTAGCTTCAGTCAGGATGTCAGTCAGGACTGTAGTCATCCAAAGCCTTGATTCGGGTAGAGGATCTGCTTTGAATCGGGCTCACTCACGTGGTTGTGAGTGGGAGACTTTGGTTCCTCACCATGTAAGCCTGTCAATAAGCTGCACGGGCATCCTCAAGACATGGCAGGAACATGCCTCAGAAAGAGCAAGCCAAGAGAAGAAGGAAGTCATAGTTCCCTTAGGACTTAATCTTTAAAGCCACCCACTATCACTTCCACTTTATTCTATTTATTAGAAAGAAGTCACTAGGTCCACCTGTACTCAAGGAGGGGAATTAGGTTTCCCTTGAAGAAAGGAGTATTCAAAAAATTTTGTGAATATATTTTAAAAACATGGACGCTGCTAAAGAATCTTGAAGATTGGAGCTGTGGGCTACTTCTAACCCTAGGGTGTGAAAGACACAATTTCCCAGCAGTCTGAATGACAACTCTTATGAGTTTCAGTCAACAGAAGTCATTATGGGCCTGCTCCAAAACTCAATGTGATCCTAGGCCATATGAAAAACCAGGTGCCGTCTGGGGTGAGGAAGTGAGTCATGCCTACTCTACTGTGTTGGGGTGAGATCAGAGCAGAGAGCTGTACTCACTTTGGGGCGTCATGTGGAGGCACACACTGGGGCCCATGTGGGAGACAACAAATAGGGTGGTCAAGAAATTTAGAATCATGTCTTATAAAAGGTTGTTGAAGGAACAAGAGAAGTTTAAGTCAGAGAATCCCTAGGTATGCTGTGGTCATTATGCTCAAGAATATGAAGAACTTTCATGTACAGAGATAGGCTTGTTCCATTTCCTTTGTGCTGCAGTCGGAACCAGTGGGCTGAAGTCATGGGAAAGACACTTTGGATCGATGTAAAGAAGGCATTTCTAAAGTCAAAACTTACCTAAGGTGGAAGCAGCTACCTTCAAGGGTGACTGGTATCATCAGAGGCATTGAAACAGTCGGAGGGCTGACTTGGTGCGTAGGAGGAGGGAACTAGTGCAGTGGCCTTGCATAGAGATTATGTGATCTCACAGGCACTTTCCTCATGTCACTGTGGAGTTATCATTATCTCAGCATGAAGTAAATTGATAGCAGTACTCAGACTCTGTTCTTCAACTGGATTGGAGAGCAAGGCATGTTTTTGGTTTTTCAAACAAGGATCACTAACTAGTTCACATTTCTTTGACTTGGAAATTTGGGCTGGCCTCAGCTGGTTGGTTCTTCTGCCAGTCTCATCGAGGCCAGATGGTTGATCTAGGATGAGCCTCACTCAGGTGACTGGTGGGTAACAAGTTGTCGCTGGGGCTTTGAGCTTCTTTTTATGGTGCTCTCATGGATCCAGGGAAGCAGGAGCTGGTAAGCCACAATATGCCAATGATTTCAAGTCTCTACTTATACTATGTTTGCTAATATTCAAAGATCAAAACAAGTTACATAGTCAAGCTCAGAGTCAAATAGATTTCGTGATGGGAGGAGTACCAAAGAGGCCAGCACACAAGAAAGATATTTATGACCATTTTGCAATTGACTACAGAGACCTTTTCAAAATTACCTGAATGAAGCCTAGATGTGATTTTGGAGACCCTTCTGCTTTCCTTGAGAATCAAAACTCATCCATTTGTGCATTACTCTGCATAATCCAGACACAAGAAGGGTGTTCTCTCTGTCATGGTGAGCCCAATGCCAATATGGAGTAACCATTACCCAACAGCCAGGTACTAAGAGCTCAGACCATCCCTATGAGTGGACAAAATGGGGGAAACCCCAGCCTTCAGGAGGAGCCTCCCAACCACTTGGGGGAAACAGAAGGACAAAACAAACTTAAAGACATCTAAGGGACCAAAATGGCAACATACTCCATGACCTGTGTAGGGAAGAATGGTGTTTTAGAGGAATTTGAAGATGTATTCTGGGACCCCATTTTCACTCAGCAAAAAAGCAACATGGTGCTTAGTAAGCAGCAGCTCCCTGGTAATAATCCCCAAGCTCTGCATCTGGACACAGTCCCACCACTTCCCTGGAGCTTTTCCAATTGTTTCTTAACATTGAACTCTGCCATTGGTTGCCATTTGAAATTGACACTTACCCTACTGTTGTCTTATAGGAGAGTTGAAGAAGATAACTTTGTCTCCATTAAAAAAAAAACATAAAAAACTAAAGATAGACCAACAGGGCAGTGATTTTGTAGTGAAAAGACTATTCCTATGTATTAAATACACAAAGAAAATGTATCTGTGTCCAAAAAAATACTTTAAGGAGCTGTCATGTAACAGCTTCATACCCTCATCCATTCATGTTGCCTACCTGGCCCCTGTAGTCCTCTGAGTTTTCCACTCTTGATGAACAACTATTCACCATATTTTCCAAGCTAAGTCTTAAATAACTGTAAGATTTTGCTTCTTGCTGTACCCTTGGCTTATAAGTGTAAAATGAGATGGGGAACTTTTCAAAAAATATTTGATTGACCAAATGATAGCATGGAGTCGAGTTTTTGGGAGGAAATAAAGATGAGGGGAAAGGACTCCCTTCTTCATTTAGACACTGTTTTGGCAAACCCAAATGGCTGATTCACATCTAATCATTGTATTTTAAGCAGGGACAGCTGGAGCTCACTGCATGCCCAGTCTTTATTCCTTCTATGAAGGCAGGAAACAGAAGGGCCCTGCGTAGAGCAGTCACAGACACAGTCAGAGACAAACCACTGACATGGAACGTCACAAGGGAAGGCTTGTTGACCCAGTGATGGCCTTTGGGAACCACATGGAGGCACATGCTAAAGACCTTGGGCAGTAGCCCTCTCCCTTCATCTTTTGGGAGTGGAGGCTGAGGAACAAGGCTCCCTCAGTTTCCTAACAAATGACTTATTTCAGTGAAATAAGAAAGGGAGGGGTGCCCCACAGTCGGTCAGTCAGTCGCGTGCCAAACTGTAGCGATGTTAGTATTTCATGCCACTAATTCAGTTTAACAGAAACTCGCCCTGGCTTTTTTCCACTCGTTTTAGTGAGATTGCAGTTGTAAATCAGCAGGAGTGTCCTGGAGCCTCCTGCTTCAGGTTGGTTGTGGGGAGCAGTCTAAGAGGAAGAATCTTCAGAATAATTTAGAATGTGAGTCTAAGAGGGAAGGTCAGTATTGCTACTTAGAACCAGAGAACTGCCAAACTCGGCTATGAAGGAATGCTCTAAATGGAGCCTTGGCATTTGAATTTAAAATACCTAAAAAACATGGTAGTTCATACTTGTACTACCATGAAACTTAGTTTGAGTTCTCAGTTCTGACATCTGAACATCCTCTAAATTGGGGAGGCCCTTTAATAAAAATCCTCTTTGGAGTGGTAAAATCCTTTTTCACTCATAAGAAGAGTTCCATTTGTAGCTCCAAGAGGAACATAGGGTAGGTGTTGTTTATTTCCCACATCCTCCAGCCCCTGGCAATTACTTTTCTACCCTCTGTTTTCATGAGTTTGACTTCTTTTGTTTTTTAAAATTCCACATTTGATGGAACTAGAGATTATATTATGATAAGTGAAATAAGTCAATCAGAGAAAGACAATTATCATATGATCTCACTCATATGTGGAATTTAAGAAACAAAACAGAGGATCACAGGGAAAGAGAGGAAAAAATAAAACAAGATGAAACCAGAGAGGGAGACAAACCAAAAGAGAATTTTCACTATAGAAAACAAACTGAGGGTTGCTGCAGGGGTGGGGGGGGTAGAGGGATGGGGAACTGGGTGATAGACATTAAGAAGGGCACGTGATACAATGAGCACTGGGTGTTATACAAGACTGATGAATCACAGACCTCTATGTCTGAAACTAATAATACATATATGTTAATTACTTGAATTTAAATTAAAAAATAAAATGAAATTCCACATATGAATGATAACCATGCAGTACTTGCCTTTCTCTGTCTGACTTATCTCACGTAGCATAATGCCCATCTGTGTTGTCACCAATGGCAGGATTTTCCTCTTCCTCATGGCTAAATAGTATCCTTTTGTGTGTGTGTGTATATATATATATGTGTGTGTGTGTGTGTGTGTGTGTGTGTACCACATCTTCTTTATCCATTCATCTTTTGATCAGTGGTTTCCACATCTCAGCTATTGTGAATAGTGCCACAACGAATGTGGGAGTGCAGATATCTCTTAGCTATCCTAATCTCATTTCCTTTCGATAAGCACCCAGAAGTGGCTGTGAGTGCCAGATCAAATGGTAGTTCTAATTCTTATTTTTCCTAGTCCTACCTCTTAATAACAGTGCCAAGATCCTTTGGGAAGTAATTTGACCTTTCTGGGCCTTTTTTTTTTTTTTTTCTTTATCTCTGAAGTAAGAGATGGAGTTATTTAGAAGAGTAAATGAGAAAGAATTTGGGGAAGTGTTAAGAAGACCCAGTTAGACACTGGATGGCCGGTCACTCACCCGGCCTCTGCAGAACCAGAACAGCCTACACGCCTCCTGACTCAGCACCTAGCCTAGTGCCTTGTTCACTGCGCTAATCTGTATTTTCCTCTGACACCAGACTCTCTGAACTGAGGACTGATGTGAGGCACAAATTAAGCAGAGCATGGAAGGTTGGATCTATCCACTTCCTACTGCCCCTGTTCAGTCTACCCTGCAACTCCTCCAGATTTACCTAATCCCCAGTAAGGCCCAGATTCAAGCAAGACTCGTAGGCATTCTTTTTAAGATTTTATTTATTTATTTGACAGACAGAGATCACAAGTAGGCAGCGCGGCAGGCAGAGACAGAGGAAGGGAATTAGGCTCCCCACTGAGCAAAGAGCCTGATGCGGGGCTCAATCCTAGGACCCCGGGATCATGACCTGAGCCAAAGGCAGAGGCTTTAACCCACTGAGCCACCCAGGCCCCCCATCAGTAAGTATTCTTTAATGGAAAGAAACTAAAGCAGGAATCTATTATGGCCCCACTGTTGGGAAGCATGAGTGGGAAGGGCACGAGGGGATTTGGACACAATCCATAGATTTGGCAACAATCCACATATGTAAAATTCACTATAACTCCCTGCCTAAAACTCTCTGCTTTGGCCCTGGCCCATACCCTCAGCAGACCTGCCTCTTCTCTGGGCACGGATGAATGCTTCCCTCTCAGTAGGGTCACTGTTAAGTTTCACCACAGACACATTTCACCCCGCCATGATTTCTGCTGCACAATATTTCTAAAGTCTTAAAGAGGACCCTCTATGGACTTAAAGAGGAAGAACACAGACTCTGGGGACAGAAGCCAACCTCCTTTTATAATCACCTCATTCTTGGCCAGTCCCACGGTACCGTTTTTGATCAGAAGCCACTGGGATAGAAAGAAACAGCTCAAGTAATATTTAACTCTGCTCACACTTTTGCTTTAATTATTAACATTTGGCAGCCAGAAGAAATAACAGCACTTCATCTAGACACTTAAGAAAGAAAAAGGAACAGCTCACACCCCAGCCTTTATAAAATGTTTGAGCAATCATCTTGGATGGGCACATGCAGTCTTCACACATACCAGCAAACACTGTGAAGTGTGATGACTGATTCATTCACTGTGCAAATATTTATTGAACTGGCACCATTCTAGGTGCTGGCAATACATCGATGAGCAAAACAGACAACAATCTCTGATCTTCTGGAGGTTATATTCTAGTAGGAGGTGGAAGAGGCAAATATTCAACAAACATGATAAATAAGGAAATTACATGGTGTGTTAGGAGGTAAGAGAGAAAAATATAGCAGGGTAAGAGGTGTGGGAAGTGATGGTAGAGAGCAGGCCCATATAAATGGGGTGGTCAATGTTGGCCTCATTAACTGGTGACAGTATAGCAAAGTCTTAGAGGAAGAGAAGGAAGCCAAAGGTATCTGGAAAGTGGTGCTGGAGACAGACAGAATAGCCATGGCAAAGGTCCTGTGGCAGGAGCATTGAGTGGAGTGTCGGTAGACCATCAAAGAAACCAGTATGCCTAGAATGGAGCAGATGAGGAGGAACATACAGGAAATGAGGTCATAGAGGAAACAGTGACCAGAGAGGTAGGACCCTGTAGACTGATGTATAAGCTTTGTTTTCTTTAGAGAAATGAGGCCATTGGACCCTTTGGGGTAGAGTGATCTGACAGGATTTAATGGAGCCCATTCTCTATGGTTTCATTATATGTTCAGGCAAAGTCCCGGAAATGGACCTTTTGCATGGAAAACAACCGCTCCCGTTGCTTTTCCTCCAAAATGTTCAGAGTTGGCCGGCTTCCTGGCTAACACATCAGCATCCTCCACAGAAATGAACTCCTCTGTGGCTCCCTCAGGACTCCCTGCCCCTCTGGAAGCAAAGCCCCATCATCATCATCCGAGCCTCACCTAGAGATGGACAGAGAAAAGGAAGAATCTCCTCTTTCCCTGTTTGCAGCTCCCCAGTAATTCAGACCCCACCTAGCAAGAGCCATTAGAGCTAATTAACGACCCTCTTTTCAGTAGGTGTCTCCTCACTCTGATTAATTCTCGGTCAGAGACAGAAAGCTTGTTCCATTATGGTTCTTTTTAAAAAATTATTATTATTCAGGCTTCTAATACTGGCATGAACTGCGGGTGAATTTCTGAAGTCATGTTACTTAGCTGTCACAACTAGTAATAGAAAAATTCAATTTATAAAGAATTAGGAGAGGCAGGAGAGGCATGCTCTTCGGTTTAGAACAAAGGAGATCAATCCTGACACAATGGCAGCATGACATCCACGGACTTTGAAGATTCCAGCCTTCCTCTTCATTAATTAGAGAGAATCAAGAGTTCTGGTGGTTAATTATTTGCAGAAATTGTGCTCTGCTAAAGCAGATGCCAACTCCCTCCAGCCACCCCCAGCAGCGGCTCCGCATGCTAATTAAACCGCGTGTCAGTCCCAGAAGTCGTCTGGGTAGGCAAATACACACTTGGACGACCACTGCCCTCTGCCACCCCTCAGGCTTAGGCAGGGCCGCGGGACTTCCTCATGCGGGGACCCTGGAAGGCCGACACCGCTCTGAATGGACTCCCCTGGATAGGTCGTGCTTTTAGAATCCGCATTAAGAAACCTAAGATCCAAGTCAGCTAGAATCTGCTCTTACAAAGTGTGTGCTTCATGGGAGTCAAGGGGTCAAGTGTATTTGCCAACAGGATCCGTTGGTACTCTTGTGTTGCCCCCCACCACTGCTGCTTTGTGCCGGAGTTGAACAGTTTTCATTAAAAACCAAAACAAAACAATTTCAGCTTTTAATGTCCTAATTACAAAGGTAATATACATCCTTTGTATCAAACTGAAGCAATGTGGAAGTGTACAAAGTAAAAAGTGAGGGCTCTTTTGTGCGCCCTTCCAATCCCACCCTCCTGAGAACCATGATAAGGTTTGAGGCTTTCCTTCTAGACTCTTCCCATGCTTCAGGCTAGAGTCTTTGAATTCTTTTCTGACCCATCAGGAACTGACATCTTTTTAAATTATTATTATTATTTTTATTAACATATAATGTATTATTTGCCCCAGGGGTACAGGTTTGTGAATCGTCAGGTTTATACACTTCACAGCACTCACCATAGCACATACTGTCCCCAATGTCCATCACCCAACCACCCTCTCCATACACCCCTCCCCCCAGCAACCCTCAGTTTGTTATGTGAGATTAAGAGTCTCTTATGGTTTATCTCCCTCCTGATCCCATCCTGTTTCATTTTTCCTCTTACCATGACCTTTTAGCAACCCAGCTGCTTTTTCTGTACCCGTGAAAGCCACCGCTGTCCTGCTTCTATGTTTCCACAAGATTTAACACCAGGGCAAACTCAGCTCAAGAGTCTTACCATTGGCCTTGACCACATGGACTGGCCATAAGAAAGCTCTGGCCACTTCATTGTGCGATCTGAATCTTTCTACACCGGACACGAGAGGTACATCAGACAACCCTGTCTTGGTGTTAGCCATGCATTGGCAGCTAAAGATACTGAGCCCAGTCTTTAATTTGACAATGGATATTGTTGGAAAAAGAAAAGATGCACACTAGAAAAGCCATCAGCACTATTGAAGTAAACAGGTGCCTTTCATCTGCTCATATGCCAAGGGGAGGGAAACAGAATGCAATGCTGCTCTTCCAGAAATAGAAATGTTGCTGAAGCTAGCCCAGGGGCCTCATGTACCATGGATGAGGCAGCAGACAGAGTCACATCTCTAACCTGCCTTCCCAGGCATCAATTTTTGGGGGAACATATTCAGAGGACTTCAGCTCTAAAGCTGAGCAGGGCTGAGGCCTGTAGGGGTCTGGTCAGGATTTAGGAGAAGCTGCGGGCAGCAGAATGAGGTGGCTGCCTGGCAGGCCTTTCCTCAAATACCCAGATTGCCCTGGGTGTTTTGACTTTTGCTGGCATTAAGGACCTGTGGCCATTTCACAGCCCATTTATTTGAGGTATTTGAAACTCTCTCTGCAGGGCAGCTAAGGTTGTCATATTAGCTTGGCAGACATCAGACTTTCTCTCGGGTTACCACGTCATTCTGACCACCTCGAGGTTACCAATTCTAAACAGCAGGAAACAAGTTTATCTACATCTCGATGATGGCATGTGTTAAACTCATTTGTGATGATCTCTCCTCCTGGAAAGTCGTCTCCATGACGGCATGTGTTTTAAGCATTTGGGAGCTGCTAGCACCTAGCCAGCCATGGGGAATCGGTTTTGAACTCAGTTTTACTGGGGTTTTGTTACGTGGTATTTGTTTGGTGGTGGGTTTTCTGTGGCGGTGGTGGTAATTGTTTCCATGTAACTTGACATAACTTTACACAAGATATGACGGTTAGATTTCCGTGTCATTTGGTTAGGCTTGGTTAGCACCCAGTTATTCAATCAAACATTAATCTAGGTGTTGCTGTGAAGATATTTTGGACGTAAGATTATCATCTACAATCAGCTGACTTTAAATAAAGGAGATTACCTTTAATAATGTGGGCGGGCCTTATCAAGTCACTGAAGGTGCTATGGGCAAAACCGGAGAAATTCTAAGTCAAGACTGCAGTATCAGCTCCTGCCTCCTGAGTTTCTGGGATGCTGGCTTGCCCTGTGGATTTGGGGTTTGCCAGCCCCCACAAGCATACAAGCCTAATTCCTTAAAATAAATACCTATATGTCTATATCCATATCTAAAATCTCTTATTGGTTCTGTTTCTCTGGAGAACCCCAACGGATACACATCACATACATGGATCTGTGTAAAACACACCAGTCTTTCATTCATTCATTCATTCATTTCTTCAGTTCACTCCATAAATATTTTTTTGAGCCCCTCAAAGTGCCCGGCGTTATGCTAAGTGCCAGAAATAATGATCGAAAGAGTCCCAGATCTCAAAGAGAGCTTTTATTTAAGGCAAGTCCAGGGCGGTGCTGGAGGTCTCCTAAAGAAACAAACCCAGCCTAGAATCTGCAGGAACTAGACTCAGACGGTGAGTCACCTGCAGCTGCCATGGTCTGGGGCAGGGACAGAGACAAGAAGGAATAAAACACTTTGCCCAGGCATTCAGGGCAGCCAGTTTCACCGTGCCAAGAGAGAAAAGAGAAAGAGAGAGGGAGAGGAAAGAAAGAAAGAAAATGAAAGAAGGAAAGAAGGAGAAAAAGAAAAAAGAAGACGAAAGCTCAGTGGGGAGAAAAAGAGATTTTTCTGGATACAGTCAACCTTAAGGATGAAAAAACTTTCTTCCCCTCAAGGTACTGACTCTCCAGAACTCCCCCGCCTGCTGTGATGGGATGACCTCACCATGGCCTCACTTCCTTGTCAGGACCCCTGGGGATTTCTCCCCTGCCCAGAAGCTTCAACAAAAGCCTGGCTTTGAGTTCTGTCACTGCACCTTGAAAACGCCGGCCCAGAAACAGGGCTTCGGGACATGAGCAGGAAGAGCCTTCACTCTGCAGATTGAAAAGTGGCACCTTTTAAACTGGGTTTTAAAGGAATATGCTATCTGGATTTCTCTAAGTTTCGGGTGAAAAAAAATGTAAGAGAAAGCAGTGTGAAAGGGAACAAACCAAAAGATTCAAAGAGAAGCCTGTGGGAGGATTGTTAACTTTCGTATAAGCCAGATCCTTTCCTAACCAGGTGTAGCCCCTTTTAGCCCTTACTCCCTGAGTAAGAGCATGACCATGACTCTCCTCCTTACTCGAGGACAAAGTAGCAAGAAGAGAAGTCAAGGCTCAAACGACGCATCTCTGCCCCTGTCAGCAGCTCAGGGTTCAGGCAGTACTGGGTGAGCCCACAGAAAAGTCTTTTATGAATAAGAAAAAACTTTCCTTAAAACCTTGGACTGCCATCTCTCATGAGATGGTCTTAATCAGTATAGGAATCTACAGTGACTAGGATTTAAAGATTTCCACCTGGGGTCTGGCAAGGCACAACCGTGTGTGGTGGACCCGGAAGTATCTGGGCTTCCTCTCTGGAGCTCCAGTGCCAGGCCATGCTCGTTTCCCACACTTCAGGAAGCTGTGGTTGGGACTTGCTCAGTTTAGCTAAGAAGCATCCACAGCTTCAGATCTCTCCCTAAATGAGACTGAATCCCCCAGGGTCCTCCCTGGGGGCTCACTCGGGAGTTGTGGGGCTCCAGAGCGAAGGACCGCAGAGCTACCCACTGGCAACAACATGTGGTAGAATCTTCCAGGTTCACAATCATCTTAATCTCGCTCGCAAGTGTCTCCTCTTGCGAAGAGAACCGCAAGTATCTTCCTGGTTAGTTATTTACCCAAGAATTTCAGTAAACCTAACACTTCCTTGGCTGAAAAATAGCCAACTAATTTTGATAAAGTTTCATCAGCCAATAGTGAAGCCCAGAGCTGTGATGGGCAGCCCAGGCGTCCCTGTTCCACTCCCTCTTCAGGGACTTGTCTGAAGGCAGCAAAGGCCCGGGCAAGTCATGCTCCTGACAAATGATTTTTTGCACTGGCTACTTGGGTTCCATGGTCCCTCAGCAGCCTTGGCTCTGAGGACACAAACCAGCAGAAACCTTCCTCGTAGGCTTGACTTGATTCGTCTGGACTTTGCCATCATTACCCTTTGGAGAGAGAAAAATGGTGCTCACTTCATCCTTGTCCTGCCCTCCATTACAGTGTCTGTTCATGTGATCTGGGGTGGAGGAGGATGCCTACTACTTTGAGAGAGACCTGATTCAGTGTTAAGTGGGCCCCTTTCCCAGGGGGCAGGTGTACCCGCCATCAAGCCCTCTCCTCTTTCTCACTGAGTCTTTGATTATCCACATTTCTCACTTGTACTGGCAGACAGACCCTTTTATTCTTTTATTTATGGCCTGACAGCCTTGTTAGTAGAAGGAAAGAAAAGCTACTTGGATGTATGTGTGCCCTTGGCAGATGCTGTTGCCTTTTCTCCAAATATTCAAGGCTGTTTTCTAAGCTTACCACCCATTCCCAGGAGAGGTCTTTTCCTTCAGCCGTCCCCAGGCTTCTGGAAGGAATTGCTGTAAAAGGAATAGCCAACAGGAAGACTTTTTTTTTTTTTTTAAGATTTTATTTATTTATTTATTTGAGAGAGAGAGAAAGAGAGCACAAGTCGGGGGTGAGGAGGGGCAGGGAGAGGGAGAATGACACTCCCCGCTGAGCAGGGAGCCCGACCCAGGGCTCCATCCCAGGGCCCTGAGATCATGACTGGAGCTGAAGGCAGCTGAGCCACCCAGGCGCCCCGCCATAATGAAGACTTAAGTGGTTGGGAGAGTACATTGGGCCCTGGTGCCATTTTTGAGCATGACTGTGGATGCAAAGGCTGTGGGGAGGTGAATCGCCCACTAACTGGGTGATTGGAGATATCAATCATAATTCCTGCTTCATAAGGTTACTGAGAACTTTAAACGAGGTAAAGGTACATAACATGCTTGATGCATAGTGGGTACAGAATGAGTACTGCTTTCCCGCTCTTAGAAGAGTTCCGTATAAACCCACGTTGCAGAGAGACCCATGTGGCACGTCTCACTAGAGTGGGGTGGCTTCAAGCAAAGCGCCTGGAAACAGGCCCTGGGCTTGAAGCTCTCATCTGCCACTTACCAGCTGTGTGGATTCAGTGTGTCTCTTATCTTCTCTGTGTCTTTATTTCCCCACCTTTAAAATGGGACTGATGGCAGTGGTGCTTTCCTCAGAGGATCTTTTGTGAGGATTATTCCAGAGCAGTGCCAGGTATGCAAGAAGTGAAGACGTAAGTTGACTGTTATTATACTATGTTATGCTACTGATTGTTATTCCATTTCTGTATGTGCATGAGTTGCAACGCCATCTACAGTTTATTCCTTCCTCACAAATATTCTCCCACACCTGTGTCATCCAGGATAACACTCCGCAATTATGCGCTTTAGATTTCTAAGTTTACCAGGTATTCATAGGTGCTTTGTGAAAAAAAAAAAAAAAAAAAAAAAGATCTGTAGTTAAAGAAATATGTGATTCTTTGACTTAATGATGTTAAACAGGTACTTTTCCTGCAGGACGTCATAGATCATTTCACATGCTGACATACTTCAGGTGGAGGTCTCTCTATCCTATAGTTCCTCCCAGACCAGTGTCACCAGGACACACTTTGGGAAGTGCGGGCCTAGGACCAGGCAAAGAAAGGATGAATACCCAGTTTACATCAACAGGGATGGGACTAGAGGAGATTATGCTGAGTGAAATAAGTCAAGCAAAGAAAGTCAACTATCATATGGTTTCACTTATTTGTGGAACATAAGAAATAGCATGGAGGACATTAGGAGAAGGAAGGGAAAAATGAAGAGGGGGGACTGGAAGGAGAGAGGAACCATGAGAGCCTGTCAAGACCACCTTTTTAGAAGGATGTGGTTCCTCATCTAGATATCCATAAAGAAAAGGAAAATGCGGGACACCTGGGTGGCTGGGTCAGTTGAGTGTCTGCCTTGAGCTCAGGTCATGATCCCAGGGGATTGGGATCAAGTCCCACATCGGGCACCCTGCTCAGCAGGGAGTCTGCTTCTCCCTCTGCCTGCTGACCCCTGCTCTCTCTCTCTCTGACAAATAAATAAATAAGTAAAATCTTTTAAAAAGAGAGAAAGAAAGGGAAAATGTTTCCATGTCATTCAGGGATATTTGAATTGTGACAAATTCAATACTCTTAGAATTATTCGTTTGCTTGTTCTTGCTTATTTGTTTTTTAAATTAATGTTATAAATTATCTTTGTGACTTAGGTTAGGAAATAGGATCAATATGAATATGAAGGTTTATATCTCCTTTTTGCCCACAGAATATCTAAGGCAAGGTATTAATATACCATGTTGTGATAGAGTTTCACTCTTCTTGCAAATGGGAGCTAGAGAATTCTTTGGTCCTCATTGCTTCAGATATAACAGAAAGAAAAGTATTTGAGGACCAGGAGATACCTGGTCCTGTCATTACCTGCTGAGTCATGGAGTCAGTCCCTTAGGACTGTTTCCTCACCTCTAAAAGGTGGACAATAAATCTGTTCTTCCAATTTCATTCCATTGACAGGAACAAACAGAGTAGAAATGAAATTGCTTTTAAGACTTGAAAGAAAGACTTGAAAATCCTAGAAGACATGGTGTTATAAATTACCAAAAAGTTAACTCTGCAATATTAACATAATCTGGATAATGTGGAAAAGCTTGGTCCTCTTACTTCAGCCAGGAAAGTCCCAGGTTTTAAGCAAGAGTTGAAATTATTCAGAATCTGCTATTTGTTTTGAACCATTATCAATAACATAAGCAGGCAGCTTAAGTCTTAAGTGCTATAAAATATATTTGTAAAAGGAGAGGCCAAAAAGAACAAATGCTGGGTTGAGTGAATGCTAAGTTCCTATCTGCATTTTTCCTACTGGTCAAGTTAGGTCATTCACACTTTAAAATTGGGAAGAGGGCCCATGCATTTCAAGTATGACCCTGATGGAAATCTTTCCATGTCAACTGCAGAATAGAGAACTTCTCTCCCTGTGGGGCCTGACTCAGGTGTCTAGAATGTATACTTGCTCATAAATAGCAGGAGTGTTCAGCGCTGTGATTATTTTTCTCTACCTGGGTTGTTTGGAGAGTTCAGTTCACTCTGGGTAAATGATTAGTGTGTATCCTGGTAGAATATAATGTGTGAGGGAAATTCATGAAAGTTATTAACCATTGGTGCTATTCCCCTGGCCAACAGAGACTAGTATGGGCACAGTCCCTTCTGCTCTAAGAGTTACTTACACACCTGGTAGAGTTATTTCAGCTCATCAGGATTCTTTCTCAGAAGCAAACTTTGGGGGGGCAGAGAGAAGACAATGTCTGTTGTTTTAAAGTATCAGTGGATAGAGAATCAGGAACCTGACATTCTTATACTGCGTGAGTGACAGTGTGACTATGGGCCACTTGTCCTCTCTTGACCTCAGTATCTCATCTATAAAGGGAGAGGATTCTTTGGCTGTACAAATGTCAAGAGACAAAGTCAATGTTATAAGCACTACCTGTCCAGTTTGCCACACATCTCACCAGGTGGGCCTTATCTATAGGTAAATAAAGAGGTAGAAAATGAGGCCTAGTGGGCCAAATAAAGCCCTAAGGCAGATTTTTATAGCCTCTTTATAATAATAGTTAAAAATTTTTATGTCATTAAAAATCCCTAGAAATCAGAAGACATTGCATTAAGAAAGTAGATTTCTGGTTGCTCTTGAAAAATCAAAGATCTGGCTGCATCGGGCTCAAATCCAAATATGGCAAAAATTAGCTAGAGCTGGGTGAGGCTGTTCCCTATGGATCAGGCATGTGAGCTTCTGTTTGCCACAGTCCCCACCACTCTCTATTGATACCTACGCCTGGTCTCCTTTATGCTATCCTTCTGACCCCTTTAGGCACTTGAAATTATGACCCTCACCCTAATATATATCTCCTGATCCCAGATGCATTATTTTCCACTTTCAGGACCTTTTCTGAAAGTAAATTTTCTGCGGAGAGATAGAGAGAGAAATCCTTAACACCCTCGCATGAAGTCAATGAGCAGATGATTGTTCTCCAGAGAGGAGGATCTCAGGGCCCTAGTGAGGAGGAAGGAGGGCTGAGAAGCTGGGAAATACCAGTGGAAGGGTAGAAGATTAGGTAGAGAAGTTCTGCAGAACAGAAATATCATGCAAGTCATAAATAAGAGCCAGTTACACACCTGAAAAATTTCTACATTAAAAAGAAGTAAAAAGAGGTGAAATTCTTAGGCAAACATACCCCAAATATCTTCATTGCATCGTGTGATCAATTTAAAGGTTATTAATGAGATATTTTATATATTTTCCACACAAAGTCTCTCAAGTCCAGTGTGTATTTTATACACGTAGCTCTTCATCATTCATGCTAGCCACATTTCAAGTACTTAACAGCCTCACGTGGTTGTGGTTCCCATAGACGACAGCACAGAGCTGGAGAACCAACTTACCAGTGTTGCCTAGAGCTCTTGCTAGCTACGTAGCATTCAAAAGGGAACCACATGGATTGAGGGCTCATTATGCATTATATGAAATACAAGTACAATTTGTTTTCTTTTCGTTTGTATGTCTCACTAAAAAAAGATAACTAGAGCAGAAGGTAAATACCACTGAAACGGTATCGAAACGCATCTCCTACTATTCCATGGTCCTGCGGACTTCATATATTTTAGGCTCAGTTTTCTCATCTCTAAAGCTAGTAATAATTGTATTTACCTTAAAAATTTTCTGTAAAATTTATGAAAATGTTTTACAAGCTATAACTATGCAGGTTTAACAAAAAGAACAATAGCTGTGTTTTTTTGAATGCTAGCCTCTGTGCTAGAAACTTTGCACGTGTTGTCTTCATCTTTTTAATATTTCTATCCTGTGGTATTATTATGCAGATTTTAAAAGGAAGAAACTGAGGCTTTTAGAAATTAAATATCTTGTGCAAATTCACATAGGTAGTGAGTGACAGAGCCAACTATGGTTTTGAAAACAGGTTAGATTATATCTATGGTATTATTCTGCTTACAGAGCCAGAGCGAGCAAGGGAGACACTTCACTTTTTAAGACACTCTGATAAGTATTTTAAAGATGAAAAAACTGGAGCCTTATAATTATACCCAGGATCACATGTGTGGCACATGAATGGTCCTGAGAATTTTGGAATTGGACAGTCTCTAAAGTTATCATTCTAGTTTTAAGTCCATTGAACCTTCTGAGCCAAAGGAATCTTCTGATTATTGAGATTACTTTTTAATTCTACAAAATGTAGAATGAGTCCCTTTGAGGTTGAACTTCTTCAATGGATGGAAATGAATGCATAGGGTTGGGAGGTGAATTTGTTACCATTGGGTGATTCTGCCCCTTCTTTCCTTAAATAACTTCAGTATGAGTCCTTCCCAAGTCATCCTGTTTCCTAGGAATTGTGTTACCACTTCTTTAATGAGATGCTTTATCATGGATTTTCCCAGTTCCAGCCTGACTTATGCAAATATAGGTAAGAGAAATGATTTGTCACCAAGTTCCTCCACAACTGTACACAAACTCTGTGTGAACTGAGGCATTGTTGCCACCAGAGAGATGTTGTTTCCACCACAGCAAATGACATGAATTGTTAGTATCCATTATTTTCAATGTGTCTTGGCCAAACCACCTTCCCACGTGGGTCCCTCCTCCTGCATGCACACACTAATCCCTCCCAGGGCACTACCTTTGTACACCCTGTTCCCACTGCTTGGAGTGCCTTGTCCTACTCTCTCCCATCCAAGTCATGTTTGTCTTTCAAGGATCATTTAGCCGAGGTCAGGATCCTGACAAGTCTACGCTGCATCTTTTCTATGTCTTCCAAACACCATCCGCTCCTCTTATCTTAGCCCATCTCACACTCTACCATGTTTTGTCATGGAATTTGAATATGAACTTAGTTCCTGTGTATATTTTCAGCCAATTAGGTGAAGGTTTCTGGAAGACAGGGGCCCAAATTACACTTTAGCAGTACTTAACACATTTTATTTACTAATTGCATGTACTTATTCTGTACAATGAGGCTGGGTCTATAATAGGTGTGTAATTTCTGTTGAATTAAATAAGTTTTAGATTTGAAAACCATATGAGAGTAGTTATTCCAGAGGTAACAAAGCTCTGCCATAATTTCAAGGGTTTTTATTGTCTCATTCTCCTTTCCTCTCTGCCCCATCTCTGTAGACCTTCAATGTGAGTTACTAAATCTTGCCGTATTTCCATTTTTACATCTGTTTAAGAGGACTTTGATAATGCTACTTCTTACTTACAATACATATTATTAATATCCTCAAGCAAAAGACTGAATTATCTCACAAAGTATGTGATCAGCACAACATGGAAAGCAATAAAACCGGTATGGATATAGAAAAACTTTGCTCCAGGTGAAAATGAAAAACTAATTGAAAGCAATGACTCAGTCGTCTGCATTTTTCCTGGTATAACAAAGCAGCATGAAATGTACGGTGGCTGTGGATAAATTCTTAAAGCCCTTCCAGGTAATGAGTAACTATGTGTGACTAAGACAGAATTAGGAGAAAGTCTCAGACATTGGGGGAAAAAAGTCCCCATGACTATCTAGTCCTGGATACTCCCATTTCTGGGAAAGATTATTATGTCCTCAGCTTGAGTGACATCAGCATTTTTATTTGTCAGTTAGTACCTGAAAGAAGCAGTTATTGTCTTTAATTTAAAAGAAAGAGCAATGATAAAATTCAGAGATCTGGAATTTCCTTGAGCTCCCTCAGGGTCCTTATTTCATACATTTACCCTTTAGTGGGGATTTTCATATTTTCATAGAGATGTATTTGTGAAATCAGCAAACACTGGGACAGAGTGAATGTTGGCAAAGCAGAATGTCCTTCCAGGTCTAGGTTTTCAGGTCCTTAAAGGACAGACTGGACTGGCAGTCTTCACAAGAGTAGGCACTCCGGTTTACCTTTAAGTTAAACAAATTACATTCCAACGTGAAGACTATTATCACAAGTCCCCATGCCCAGCCCAGCTCCTGAACTCTCCCTCTTGCTGCCATGGATATTTTATCTGGTAAACAGAACTATTGGCTACTTCAATGCACTCGACATGCCTTGGGCTATTTTTAAGTTATCTGACTCTCTAGCCTGTGGAATTGGTTATGGTTTGCTTCCAAAAGCTGTTTTTTAAAAACAATCTGGAACCAATTGATTCCTCTAGCAGATTTTCTCCATGTTTCTCCTATACCCGTACATACAGGGAGGGGCGTGGTGGGAGTGAAGGAGGAAGGAAGAGAGGGAGAGGGAAGTGTTCATGCCCCTTTCCCCTCTTTAACCTGGAATAAGCAACACTCTACTTTGACAACCACCCTAGCTGAGGCCACCCACATCCCAAGCTGGTGAGGGGCTTGGTTCCCTCCCTTGCCATTTAAGAAATCCTTCTGGAGTCCCATCTTTTCCTCAGTCTCCACAGCCAATCAGTAAGTCCTGTCAGCTCTGGTCCCAAAGATCCTGAATCTATCTGTGGTCCGGGGTCTGACCATAGTCACCTGGTCACCATCCTCTCCCATCTGTCCTACCACATCAGACTCCTGTCTGATCACCCTGCTACTTTTTGCTCCTCTAAAGTTCATTCCTCCCACAGAAGCCTATATTCTCTTTTTAGAACATAAATCAGATTATGTGGCTCCCCTGTTTCAAACTCTAATTGCTTCCCATTCTTCTTAAAACAAAAACCAAATGTCTCTCCTGCCTCGGCAAGCTCTCTACCTCCTGGGTCTCTCATGGTGACTGACTGACCTCTTATGGCAGCACCCTCCCCTTCCCTGGACATCTTGTATTCTTCCCATCATCAAGACTCCCAGAGCATGCCTTGCATCCTTGACTGTGCTGTCTCTCTGCCTGGAACCCTCTTCCCTCTGATCTTCACATGGGTGGTGTCTTCTTTGTGCTAATCTCAACTTGTAGTCACCTCATCAGGGAAGCCTTCCTTGGTATCCGTCTCCAAAGGAGCCTCCTTGACACCCTACCATATCACCCTCAAGCAACTCTCTGCAGAGCACTTATCACAGTCTGATATTTTCTTATTTATTACTTTTATTTAATTTCTTTAACATTTCTCTTTCCCCACTAGGCTATCACTTTTTCACTCACCCTGTATCTCCAATGTCTAGGACAAAGCCTTCCAAAGAGTAGGTGCTTTTAAGTAGATTTTGAGTGGATGACTAGACAAATAATAAATGTCATGGCCAGTAGCCATTCAGTAATGGTATCTGCGGAGCATCTACAGTATGTAAGGTTTTAACGTTGTATTACAATGACATGGCCAGTTTTAATTTATGTATAAGCTTCACCACATTATCACATATGATCCTTGTGGGAAACTCTGAGGAAATTAAGGGAAAAGAATCAAAGACACTTGCTGCCAAGAAGCTGTACGTTGCTTTCTGTCTAATGCCAGAAAAAGGAATACGCATGTTAGGGACTCAGTCCTTTCCTTGTAGCAGAGCCAGCTAAGCCCAAGCAGAAATCAGACATGTGAGACCAGGACCCACCAATAGTTTCCAAGCATTTATTTGTCTGGTTGATCTGCATCATCTTGTTTCTCAGCTGATGGTGCAAGGAAGAGTTTAATGAATGGGGAGGGACGCTGAGGGCGAAATGAGGGGGCCCAGCAGGGCTTGAACCCTCAGAAGGCAAGACAAGAGCCAGAAGCTGAGGTGCTATTTACAGGAAAGAATTTGGGATCTTTGAGCACAAGCAGAACAGCTTTGGGACTCAAGGTATAAAACATGGCCCAGTGTGGAGGGTGTTTTCCTTTCTCTTGCAAGGAATGAATGCAGTGTGCTCGCAGCATGAGCAGCAATGGCCAGGAGCACAGAGCTCAGAGGAGCTCTGCCCTTGGGCCAAGGGCCAGGGGGCAGCTCTGGGGTGCTAGAACACAAGGACACTCTACCACTTCCCTCTGAGCAGCGCCAAAGTCCCAAGGCACTGAATGCAACTCTAGGCCACTGTAAAGCTCTGCATGGCTTCAGTACCCAAAAGCGCACAGAGGCCTGGCCAGCAGCTCAGCACCTTGTGCCAGGCGGGGCTGAGTCAGAGACTTGGGCCCTGTGCAGACATGTTTGCGCTCAGGGCACCAGTAGAGTATAGTTTCAAATAACCATCAAACCATGTACCCCCATGAGTGGCAAACTTTGTTTGAGTATACTTAATACATCCTGCGGACTTATCCCAATAAGGAGAGAGACTTTGAGAGAGGATGCATGGAGGGCTAGCATGTGGAGCCATCAGCCAGCAAAATGTGGGTGAAAATATTGTCTAATAGGCCCCTACAGGCTGGTGAGGCCTGGGGACATTTGATTACATACTTGCCAAGGAGGCTCAGTAAACAGGTTCAGACCTACTCATTCGGGAGCTAATTAAGTACAAATGCCAAGGGGAAGCCAAAGGCAACAATTGGCAGAACAGTGGCTCTACTGTGGCACCCAGCCCTTTGTGGGCTGCTGGAGGGGTTGCTGTCAGCCCACTGGCCACTCTGCCACTATGCTTAAGTAGGCATAATTAATTAACAGGAGCTAATTGTAATGGCTTCTGCCTAAGGGGTTACATGCTGCGTAAGTTTACAAAATATGGAAAATAGTTTCCTTCCCTGGAAGGACACTGTCAGTCCAACAGAAAGGTGCCCCAGAACTGTAGCAAAAGGGTTCAATTCAGATTGGGTTTCTAAAGTTCTCTATTTAGGAGCCAAATATAAAACACATGTAACTGTCTTCCAAATCACCAGCAAGAAATTTAGCTCAGTATAACCTATGCATTCTTCCATCCTCAAAAGCCTCCCTGAGATCTTGCACACAGTAGGCACTTAATATCTGTTGCATGAAAGAATGGACTTGCAGCAAGAAATGAATGTTCTTTCTGACTTGGCAGCTCACCTCCAGAAGTGAAACCCTGGAAGGCAGCATAGAGGAGGCACATTCCAAATGACATGGAGAAAATCAGTTCCTTTCCCATTAACATTCCCAGGAAAAAAATAAAACGATTCTGCTTTATAGAGCTGAATTCAAGGTAAAGCAAGATTTTAACAAAACAATTCTACCTGTGTGGTGGTCTAGTTGTCCCCACTATAGAAAAGATTCCCATGGTTGGTTTCATTCTGTTCGTTGGAAAGCTCTGTGAGTACGTGTGAACATACGGTCTGTGGGGCGTGTGCAATGTTAACAGAATGACAGAAACCATTACAGTCTACAGCCACAATGGTGAGCACTGTGAATGCCATGCGAAGCAACTAGAATAAAGTTCATCAATGTTCAGGATGGAGACTTAAAAACAATGGGCCTTGTCACCATTGAGCAGCCCGGGGAGTTTGGAATGGCCATAAAAGAAAGCCCTAGATCAGTGTGGGGTTGCGAGAAAGCTGGTTGTTGTGCCTAAAGAAGATAGTCATGTTCACAACGTAGCAGGTGTCTGCTGGAGCAGAGTAAGGAGCTCACAGCCATGTCTCATTTACCCCTCCCTAGACGGTCTCCCTGGGGCCACAAGGTAGACCATCTAATCACATTGTCCCATGTGCAATCCAGGCAGGATCACCAACAGCTCAGAGTCTGCCTATCTCTGAGCTGATTTCACAAGTGAATCTTCCAGGGATTTTCAGGTGACCTCAGAAGGCCTTCAGATAGCAGCATCTTGGGGCGGGTTCGGTATAAAATAACCATTACTTTGCATCACTACAGCTGTTATGACCAGGAAAGCAATGAATCCTTTAGGAAACATGTCTATCCTTAAGGGATAGCCTACACTTCTAGAGAATTCAGGCAGCCCCAAGATCCTGACTTCAATTTTATATGACATATTACAGCTATCCAGGTTCCCAAGACAACTCTCAATCTCAGATATCCTGTTCCCTTGCCTGGCGAGTGCCTCTTGGGCAGCTCTGGTCAGGGCTTAGTGTTTGCTATGGGCGGGGAGTATGGAACTGCCCTAGTTAGAAAGCAAAGTTGAGGTTCTTTCCATCAACTGCTGCTCCCAAAATGATGGTGACTCATCCGTGCCCAATCACCTGGAGAGCTGAAGGTGAGTCATCACAGAGGCAGGAGACGGTTATGCAGACCCTGAGGATCCAGGTTTAGGAAGGAAAGGACCAAGTCAGACACGACCGGAACAAGCCAGAAGTCCTTACCCACTCTCCCTGAGCCGAGCCATGCTAAGCTTTAAATAAATTTAATCCCATTTTTCTCCCACCACTTTTCATTTTTATTTATCACTACCCGTTGAGCCAGAAGCAGAATGGTCAAAACATTTCCAGTGAATCTGAATTTTCAGGGTATTCACAGTCCACCTGGAAGCAGCAGGAAGTGGGATTTATAGATTGGTGTTACCTGGCAATTTCCCAAGCCTCAGCATTTGGACTTGTTTTTAATTAAATAAATGTGCAAGCTTAATGGGACTGGATCTCTGGATCCCTGGAGGTCTCCCAATAAATTGAGATAAGATCCTTAACCCAGAGGCATTAGCATCCCCTAGAAAGCCCCGACAGGTGGGCGTTCCAGCGAGTGGGAAGGATGATTGCAGAGTGAAGTAAATCCCTGGGAGGTCAGGAAGTTCTTGGCAGGTGTGGAGAGTACCACGAGGTACTACGAGGATAGAAGGAGAAGGTTCTCACAGATGAGGAGCTTTTCAGCAATGGAGAGGCAGCAGCCATAAAAAGCATGGTTCTTTCTGCCTGGGCTTGAATTCCGGCTCCTGTCCTCATTGGCTGGCCAAGAGGGGACTTGGATTCTCTAAGAGAAGCTTCCTGGTTTTAGAACAGGGATAATAATAGTACCTCCATCAAAGCTTGCTGTGTGCAAACCTCGAATGGCTTCTGACTTAAGAGCCTCATCTGCCTACACCAAACCACAAAATTCTTCTGCTCAAGACCCTCCAATGGCTCCCATCTCATTGACAGGAGAACCCAAGTGCTCTCTGAGACCTCCAGGGGCTGGCTGCCTGCTGGCTCTCAGCTCCACCACCTTCCCCGCACCCTAGGTCCCAGCCCCACTGGATGACTTGTAGTTTCTGGCACACAGAGTAGCCTGACCTCCCCTCTCCTCAAACGCTTTGAATCGGTTCCCTCCCCTGTAAGTGCCCCCATCCTTATGCCAGGCTCCTCCCTCAAGGTCATCTGAAGCGCCATGCCACCTCCATAGAGAGGACTGCATTGGCCACGTGGATACAACAGCCAGCAGCATTTTCTCCAGTGCTCCCTAAGTACGGGGTGAGGGAAGAACAGCAGGCTCTCGGCTTCCCCCACAGGTCTCCCAGCTTTTTCTTGGTGGTTGTTTCCAAAGTCCATGATGTTTGTAGATACGAAGAACGGAGCAGTGGTCTCAACCTCCAGTTAACATCTGTCATCCCAGGGGCTCGCCACTCCATGTCTCTTGCTCCCAAAGCTGCAGAGAGCCTCTCTGCCAGCACCCATCCTCAGCCAGTTGGAGTTTCCGCCAAGGTGGCAGCCAATGCCTGCTCCCAAGGCCTACGGTTCACAGGAGCCAGAAGAGAACTGGGTGCCATGCAGAAAGAAGAAGGGCCCCTCTCCCAGCCTCTTGTCCTTGGGCCCTGAGGCAGATCACTGACCACACCTCCCCTCACTCACCGCTTAATTTATTGAGCAGTTTTATCTGCTTTGGCCATCTGCCCTGTGACCAGAGTTCAGAGTCCTCAAAACTGGATGAAGAATAAAGGACACACAGTCCCTCCACCTTCCTGTCTTTGTTCACTCCTCCAGCATTTCCCCCTCTAAAAGGAAAGACCAAAGCTCTGGTGCATTTCTATGACAGTGTAGACACCAGAGATGCAAACAGAAATCCATAGCGGGGTACGTGCATGAGGAAAGGGGGTGTCCAAGTAGACTTAAGCATGCCCACACGGTGTCTTTATTCATGATAGAAGATGGCACCCCTCCCTCAAGACACTGTTGCCATCTCCCAGAAAATTGTCATAAAGAATAGGCAGATCTACAATGTCCACCATGAGGATTGTGTTTACCCAGGTTAACACCTTCCTTCCAGTGCCTGGCACACTGTGGGCAGTCGTAAACTTCGACCCATTCAATTTGTCATGCTCGTCAACATCCGGAGCCACAGTGAGCCATCAGGCCCTGCCCACAGTTCTTGGTTGTTTGCAAATAATCCTCCCAGCCTCTCTCTCTCTTCATCTACAAAATCAGAACAAGGACACTGGAGGGCAGAAGGGTCCCTCCTGGCCCCCAGACCACCCCCATCACCGTCCAGGTATCAGCCTGGTCCTCTGGCCCTGCACCAGGTGGCACAGAGGGGAGGCCCGTGAGGCAGAGGGGCAGGTGGGGGGAGGACCGGTGCTAAGCCTGGCATTCCTTGTCCTCCAGGTTCTGCTGAAGAGCCAGCAAGTTAGAAGGGGCTCTGACTCCTGACTTGATGCCAGTTGTTACCAGCATGACTTCGGGCAAGTTTCCTAATCTCTCTTAATCCTAAGCACCAGTTACCTTATTCAGGAAAAGGAAAGAACAGAATCGACTTCACTCTACCGGTCAGGGCCCCAGCAGGAGACAGAAATGACACCAGTTATCTGAAGACAAAGAACTAAGCATAAAGAATTGTTGACTGGGTACAAACAGAGCTGTCAGTAAGGAAACTGAAAGTGTGGAAAGATACATCGAAGAGGTCACTGAGGTAGCAAATGTGGGAAGTGGCTACCACCCTTGGGGGGGTGGAGAAAAAAAGGAAGAACTGGGATTATTAAAACTTAGACACTTAAGGACCAAAGGAGAACTCCCACAGGGCTGAGACTCAGATCCCTGAGCGGGAGCACCGCTGGGCTGACAGTGGGGGTCTCTGGATGGGGGTGAGGAGGCTGGTTCTGCACATCGCAAAAAGAGCAAACTGGATTTGACTATGTTACTGGAATGAGCTCCACTGCCAGGGTGTGGAGGCGTCACTGGGGAGACACTGGAACAGGAAGCAGACAAGAAGCAGCATGTCCCTCTCCCACCCCCAGCCTTGCAGTTTCCCTCTATTGGCCCGTTGGCAGAGCCTGACAAGAGGCACTGCCAAAGCAGAAATGGGGTTTGTAGACTCCCAGCTTCAGCAACAAACCGGGTAGAGATGGCCGGGTCTGGAGCTCTGAGACATTAACTTAACAAATGGCCCATCCATAGTTGGGATTAAACAAACAAACAAAACCATATATAATGTTTAGCCCAGGGCCAGGCACACAATACGTGCTAAATATCCTTATCCTCATCTTCCTCCTCATCATCATTATTATGATAGACAAATGGGCTTGGCAATTAGATGGAAGATAAGGCAGGGTCTGTGGTGGGTTGATTGTGAGACCAGAGACTAATTTCTGGATTCCTTTTTAGAAGGATCACTGATTATAGGTGTAATATAAAGGAAGAACATATCAGATATAGGAAGTTGATAAATTAGTCATGTGAACTGACCTCTAAAATGTCCATCCCTCTTCATTCCCATGGCCCTGCATGACATCACACCCCCTTCACCTCTTTCCCAAATTCACTAATTCTTTTCTCCCACCTCCAAACACCTAAATCGCTCCACTCCAAGCCCAGTGGTCATTCCTACTGACTGCCTTCCCATCCTTAGACTCCCAATGCCTGTAGGGTAAAAACTAAATTCCTATGACTAACATTAGCACACTCAATGATCTGGTTTGGGAGCCCCAGAAATGCTACCTTCCTTTGGATCTAGCACTGCCCTCCCAACACAAAGGTCAGAATAGAAGAACGAGGAATGGCAAGGAAGTCTGGCTAGACCTAAGGAGTCTCACTTTGGATGTCCTGACATCAGCTCTAATTCAGAATGTCAGGAAGAGGAATAATATCCCTTTGCTTCTCACCCACCCCTAAAACTTTAATAAGTGACTCATCACAGCTGAGGTAACATCCTAATGCCCTCAGCTCATGAAGTGCAGCTCTCCTCTTCTTCATTAAATTAGCAACTCCCTTCTCCCTCTTTGTTCTCTTCAATAGTGTCTTCTTTTACAGTTATTGGCTGTATCAGTCAACTAAGGCTAAAATAAGCTGCAGTAACAAATACAACCAATCCCGAATCTCAGTGGGTTTATTTCTCACACATTGTTTATTTCTTACACACATCGTACGTAGGCTTTGGGACAATGGGAGCTCTACTCTACTCCCTTTTCAATCCAGGATCTAGGCTTATGAAGCAGCTCCTCTGAGGAATACTACTAGTTCATGGTTGAAGGACATGAAAAGATAGTGGAACCTCCCAGTGGCTCTTAAAGCTTCTGCTTAGAAGTAGCATCTATCACTTCTACTCAGATTTCATTGGCCAAAGGCCACATGGCTTCTTCTGAGCTCAGTAGAAATAGATATATGATATTCATTAAATTGAGGCCACTGCAAGTCATGGGGCCAAGATTGACATCAGTGGTCATGAATGTATAAAATTAGTATTTTGATCAATAAAACAATCGACTATACCATCTTCGCCAAGGATCCTATCACCTCACACCTGGATTTTTAAATCTCAGGGGATGACTCATCTTAATATAATCTGGCCCCAATAGAAGTGTTTCCACAGATCCTTTGGGGTCTCCCTGCTTCTAGTGTTTCCATTTAATATCAAGAGTGAAGTGGCTGCCATTTTATTATTTCCTAAATGCTATTATCCTCTTGTCATTCCCTTGCTCAGAACCTGCAGCAGCTCCCTATTGCCATGCAGTTCACATCTATATTCTGCAGCCTGGTGTTCAAGGCTTCCATCAACTGGTCTTCCCTTTAATGTCCAACTGCATCACAGCCCCAAAAATAGATCCAGCCTGGGGTCTGATGCTTTTCTACACGACTACTCCAAGATTTTGCTTGTGGTATTAATCTTGCTCCTGCTTTCCATCCTTGCCCTACTCTTTCTTTTCCAACAAGTTTATATCCTCCAATTTCTTTAAGAGTTGTCTCAAATCTCATCTTCAAACACAATGCTCTTGAATAACTACTCTTCACTCTCTTTATCCTGCTCAAAATTCAGAATTACAGCTCTATGTTCTGTTTTTATTTTCTCCTTCTGGAATCATTGTAAATTGCTGTGGGAAAAGACATTGGGGATTTTCTACTCCACATATAGCACCTCTGCTGAATTTAGGCATGAGGAAATTAAGACTTAGGAAAAGAATGAACAGAAATGTCACTAATTTGCTGAGAGACTAAATGGGGAGGGAAATTAAATCTCCTAGTACCTTGTTACTATTCTTCCCCTACACCAGTTTGTCTCTTTTAATTTATATCTATTTCTTCAACTAGATGATAATCTTTTTTAGGGTGGGGATGCCTCATTATATTATCTGTTATGCAAGACCCTTGACAAATACTGTCTCTAATTCTAACAACAACATTGCAGGGTAGCAATTATTCTTATTTTACCAATGAGAAGACTAAGTGTTAGGTAAGCCAAGATATGGGCCCAAATCACCAGTAAATGACAAAACCGTGTTTTTTGAATACCTACAGAAATGGTGCTAGTTCTTACTTAAAAGAGATTAAAATACAATTTACTTAAAAAATAAATGTCTCCACTTTAACATAGTTCTTAATAAATCCTAAAAGAGTAATATATTCAGGACTACAGAAATTTGTGGAGGACTGATATTGGGCCAAGGTATCAGGAAAGAGATTGGACTTGAGTGTGACAATTAAGGATGCACAGAATACGTACAATCTAAGCCAACATGGTGGGTGGGTGCAGGCATTTCCAGCAAGGATAGGGGTGTTGGCAGAAACTGGTAAAATGGGTCTTTGGGAAATTGGGAAAGACTTGTTTTTCAGAAACTATAGTTTTCATAGGAGAGTCACATAGTATATATTATAGCAATAGACTGGGGCAAAGTTATGGAAGGCTTTGAAGGCTGGGTCAAGATTTTGGGGTTTTATTCTATACGTTATGGAAAATCTCCAAAGATGGTTGACTTTTAAAAGTGGTGTTTAGGCACCTGGGTGGCTCAGTTGGTTAAAAGTGGTGTTTAATCCAGTGTGTAATATGTGAGTGATGGAAAAGGGACTGAGAAAGAAAAGACCACTTAAAGACCACTTAGAGTGGATTAAAGATCTCTTTAACCATCTACTTTTTAACAGAGAAGACTGACATGGGGGTGGGCAGGTTTTAAAGGGTGATAGAAATCACATCGTTGACTTAAGAATTATTGCTGTTGTTTGTGGAGGAGGGAGGAAGTTAGATAAGTAAAATATAGATTTTTTTTAAGTTGCTCATCCAATACAGTTTTGTTTCCATGAAAACATGAATGGAAGTTGAGGGTACAAAAGCTAATGGAATACTTCCTTGAGATGGGGGCAGGTAGAGTCTATTCCTAGAGAGTTAAAAAACTTTATACCTCCCAATTCCATCTTCATGCTACATGGTCTTCAATAGTAATTCTTGCAATGAGTTTTTTTTGTTTGTTTTGTTTTCATTTTGCTCTCTTCTTTCATTAGTAAATTCACAGTTCAGTGAGCATCCATATGGGGCTAAAATTGTGTTGTTTTCAACTTACTTGCTTCAAAGCTTATAATATTTCTCCTTTTTATAAATATTATCAGCAACTTTTTTCTATACAATTATTTGAAAAAAATAAAATGAACCAAATTTATTTAACTTAACAAGATACTCAATTTGCCTGAACTTTAATAAACAAAGATGGCACTATTCCCCAAATGGAAATATGGACCACCCAGACAAAGCAATGTACAATAGTTTCAATTTAAAATTTTAATTCATCATGAGGCGCCTTAGGTGGCTCAGTTGGTTAAGCAACTGACTCAGGTTTCATGATCTCAGGGTGGTAAGATCAAGCCCAGCACTGGGCTCCAAGCTCAGCATGACATCTACTTGAGATTCTTTCTCCCTATGTTCCATTCTCTGGCTCACACACTCTCTCTAAAATAAAATAAAATAAAATAAAATAAAGCAAAATAAAATGTTAATTCATCAACCAGCATATGGAAATTCAAATGTGAATCACTACAGGGAATTTAATGATTTCATACCTACAATGAGAGTTTAAAAAAAAAAGTATAGATTGAATAAAAATTGGATTTATTACATATGCATACCTCAACACATTAATCATTGGAGTAATATTTCCTTTAAGAACTTCTTATTTTCTTTTAAAGATTTTATTTGTTTATTTGACACACAGAGAGAGAAATCACAAGTAGGCAGAGAGGCAGGCAGAGTGGTGGGGGAAGCAGGTTCTCCGCTGAGCAGAGAGCCCGATGCGGGCCTTGATCCCAGGACACTGAGATCATGACCCAAGCCGAAGGCAGAGGCCTAACCAACTGAACCACACAGGTGCCCTGAGAACTTCTTATTTTCAACTCCAGAATCATTGTTGGGATTCCCTTTTGGCCCTTCTCAAAACTTAGAGTTTTCCTTAACTTTGGGATTCAGAGACATCTGGAAGTATTGGCCTAAAGAACATCAGTGGTGTCAAAACATAACTCCCAACTACTAGACCTTAGTTTGGAAACTCCAAGTCATGCTCATTTTACCTTCCACAGGGCCAACTTGTACATTTAATTGAATGACCCAGGAATAATGATGTGGCTTACATCTGTGTATCTGATGTTTTAATCTCATTTCAGGGATAAAAAAATGAAGAGAATTTTGGATTTTGGAAGGTCTAGAAAAAGAGTCTTCAGCCTGCATGACGAGCGCCGTTCCTTACTTAGGGGTTCTAAACTTTTTTTGTGTGGCATGGACCCCTTTGGCAGTCTAATGAAGCCTATGATCCCTTTGCAGAAAAAAATGTTTTAAAATTCCTAGGCTAAAATATATACGATTAGAAAAAAAGCCAATTAGATTGAAACGTGGTTATCAAAATACTGAGAAACAAATTTATGTTATAGTAACCCATGTCCCTCTTTTTTAACCCTTTAATAATAAGGTCCAGAAGCAGGTCTGAGGATTTTGACACAATGACCATTTTTTACATCATCTTGTGATATCTGCTACAAATATAAAGTGATATGGAAAATATGTGTGATTTCTCCTGGTGAGAGTTAATGGATACTACTAATAGGACAGTGGTTTGTTGTCTACATTTATAGGAGAGAAATGTCTCATTATAATCTGGGAATAGTGAAAATTTTTTTCCATTTCAAGGTCACAGACCCTCCCCCTTAAGTTCTGTTAGTGTGAAGACCTCAGGTTAAGAACACCTATGTTAAAGGATTGTTTCTAAGTAAACACAAGCTGCCAGGGATTTTACAGACCTCTACTCAGGCAGCATGGAGGTGACCCCACTGCCACCCTGGGAAGGGGTCCACTGAGCTTGCTCACCACTGTAACCAGCCCCTAGCATCATGTCTCACCCAGAGCAGATGTTCATCACAGATATATTGATTGATTGTAGGAAGACAGAGTTGGAGAGATAATAGAGGAGATGGCACTTGGCTTTTGAAAGTCCTTTCTGCCCTAATGTTCTGAGACTGTGGCTCTGTGACAAATGCAGAAGGAATTTCACTGAAGCCAGCTCAGAGGGCTATGGCTGCCAGGAAGTGACCGCAGGAGACAGTTCGGGGAGGGGGTAGAAAAGCAATGCAGAACAGCAGGGGTGAAGTGGGCCGGGTGTTGAAAACTCAGCAGTGAGTCTTAACTCCATCCCTAAGATAAAGATCCAGATCAGAAAATGGGGCTGCCACATCCAGTGACCACAGAGGGTAACCAAAGGGCAGAGAAACAGCTGAGGCTGCCCAGCTGTTTTTTGGTTGTTTGTTTTTTTTTTCTTTTTTCTTTTTTCTTTTTTCTTTTCCTGCTGCATGTCTATCAGCAAGGGGAATGGACAGGAAATTCATTCTTCAAGATTCTGGCTCATAATTCTCTTGATGAGGAGATTATTTGTAAGCCTAAAGTCTTTCTGTGTTTCTGACAAGAGTCATTAGTGGAAAGTGTTGATTGAGGGTGCTCCCCACCTCTACCCCCAGAAAAGAAAGAAGGCCGAATTCACACAGCCTTGTGAAGCTCCTGTCAGGACAAAGTGTTGGAAATTAAGACAAACATAATGTAAAGCAATTGTTAAGGTTAATAATAGTTGTAAACTTGGCACAGATGAATGAATTTATTTCAGTTGAGACATTTATTTATTTCAGTTGAGACATTTAACACTTTTGTATTGGGGGCCCTCACGTTAGACAAAAGAATAATAAAAATAGCTATTATTTTTCAAGTATGCCTACCATGTATCAGGTAACTTGTGTAATTCTGTAATGCTCACAACAAGCCTGTGTGCTTACTAGCCCCTGTAGTGGGTTAAATCGTGGCTGCACCAGAAGATTTGTCTACCTAGAACCTGTCTGTGAATGTGATCTTATTTGGAAAAAAGTTTTTACAGAGAAATTAAGGATTGTGGGATGAGATCATCCTGGACTATTTGGGTGGGTCCTAAATCAATGACAAAAGTCCTGATAAGAAGAGGGGTTGATCCAGACAGAGGAGAAGACAGAGGAGAAAGCTGCAGGCAGATGAGGTGTTGGTGCCATGGGTCGCTAACTCAAGGAAGGTCAAGGACTGATGTCAGCCACCACAAACTAGGAGAGAAGTATGGAACAGACTCTCCCTCACAGCAACCAGAAAAAAAATCAACCCTGTCAACATGTTGATTTCAGACTTCTAGCTTCTTGAACCTCGAGGGAATAAATTTCTGTTGTTTCCAGCTTCCTGGTTTCCTCTAGGATGTGCTCGAGGCTCTGAGAATCAGGGAACTATTGCTCTACTGTTGAAAACTGCCCATGCGACCGTGGCCAATCATTAACTAGTTAAGACCTGTGTCAGGTATTCTCATCCCTCTGCTGCCTGACCAGACGCATAACTTCAGTAATTTCAAGTTGAAATAATCCCATGAGGGTAATAAAATCCAGTATGAAGGTTAATCCCATGCCTGGAATCAGAGTGCCTGGATTTGAGGCCAACTTTTCCACTTAGTAACTAGGAGACCACGGGCAAGTTATTTAACCTCTCTCTGTGCCACATTTTTTTTCTTTTGTATGATGGGAAGAACTCAAGAGGAGCCTAAGGAAATATAACAACAGGTGTAATGTGGTTTCCTGTGTGGGATTCTTGAGCAGAAAGAGGAGATTAAGTAAAACCTGAGGAAATATGAATAAAATATGGACTTTAGATAATAATAGCATATCCATATGGGTTTATTATTATAACAAATGTACCATAATAATATAAGATGTTACTAATAGGGAATAATAGGGATCCCTGGGTGTGAGGCATATGGGAACTCTCTCTTCTAATCAATCTAAAACTGTTCTAAAATATAAAATTAAATTAAATATTATTTTTTAAATGGGGAAGCTATCAGTACCCTGACTCACAGTGTGAAACAAAATTTAGAACAGTGCATGGCACATTGTAAGGGCCATCGTTTGCTACTATTGTTTTAGGATTAGTATCAAGACCAAGATAATTTTGTTTCCCATGTTCCATGAAACAGGCTAAATAATTCCCTTCAAAAGTAAGATGGTGCTATATTGTTAGAGTAAGGTTGTCTGAAAATGTTGTTGCAATTCGAGTTTTGTCTCACTCCAAAGCTAGGTGAAGCTAAATAAAGTCACTAAACATTCTCTTATACCTCAGTATTTCTTGGTTTTTAGATTGTCAAACTGATTTCTGACAACCATCTTACTATCTGCATGCAGTTCAAATGAATAATCCAGCTTATTTATCTGTGAACAAGAAAAAAAAATACTTGCAAATATAGCTTTGAAACATGTCTTCAGGTGTTAAAAAATGTTACTGGCTTCCCTGTTTTAAAAACACCTCTAACGGGGCACCTGGATGGCTCAGTGGGTTAAAGTCTCTGCCTTTGGCTTGGGTCATGATCCCAGGGTCCTGGGATCAAGCCCCGAATCGGGCTCTCTGCTCAGCGGGGAGCCTGTTTCCTCCTCTTTCTCTGCCTGCCTCTCTGCCTCCTTGTCATTTCTATCTGTCAAATAAATAAATAAATCTTTAAAAAACAAAAACAAAAACAAAAAACCAAAAAAACCTCTACCACATTTTACCCTTTCTTGGGAAATCAGGCAGACTGAATTATAGTGACTCTTCCTCTGCTATGTTGACACCCCACAAGGTAGTCAAATTATTCGTTTCTTATATATTCATGTAGATCCTCATCTCAGTGAAGTAACATTTTTATTCCTGAACAATGACATAAAACTGACCACTGTAGGAAGTGAGGCTTCTTGGGGTGCCTGGGTGGCTCAGTGGGTTAAGCCTCTGCCTTCAACTCGGGTCATGATCTCAGGGTTCTGGGACGTGCCCATATCAGGCTCTCTGCTTGGCAGGGAGCCTGCTTCCCCCTCTCTCTGCCTGCCTCTCTGCCTATGTGTGATCTCTCTCTCCCTCTCTGTCAAATAAATAAATAAAATATTTAAAAAAAAAAAAGAAGTAAGGCTTCTTATGAGAATGATCGTGTCGAGGAAGGACGTCTAGATTCAAGCAGACTGTTCCCACCTCACCTGAAGCCACACATCCAAAGAGTTTGAGTCAGTAGGAAGGAAAGCAAGTTTGGGACAAAGTGTTGCCCACTTTCTCACCTACCTAAAGGAGAAAACGCTGTTGTCTTAGAGGGAACTACTCTTTTACACCTTCTGCAAGCAAGACAGGCTCAAGGGTCCACAGAAGAGAGCTTGAGGAAGGAATGCCGTACTAACAAGAAATAAGCAAAGGGTGGACACAAGCCAGAGTGGGGATCCTCTGCGTCATAGGGAAGTAGCATGCAGTGTTTCATAAGGGAAACCAGACCAGGTCATTCAGTACAAAAAATATTTTAAATAACCAAGGTCAAGACCTGGGTCTGAGTTTAGAGATTTATGAGTCATCACTACCCCAAGTTCTTATTCTGAACTTTCATATAAATGGACTCATTTTTTGGACTTCCCTGAGAAAGAGAATTTTCTCCAGGAAAACCCATCTTGAAAGGTCTTTGAATGAGATAATACGTTCAAACTGCAGCAGGAAACTAATTCACACGTGGATTCTTGGGAAATCTGGCTATAATGCTTAAGTTTGATTCTGGATCTCCTCAACAGGATCTTAGGTAAAATTTCACAAAACTTTCAATATCTCTATTCTTTCTTCTAGCACTTCTGAAACTATTAGGTGGAAATGGATCTAGGAATGCTAATAAGTACATGAAGAAAAAAGGCTTTCCCTAAGCAAACAATTTTTTGTTTAATTGGCTTTTTAATTGTTAAACAAAGGTAAGCAATTTTCTTCACTGTGGGGCATCTTAAAGTGTTTAAAAGGTTAATGAGCACTGTGGTTTCTGATACGAGAGATTTGATCCTCTGCATTAACTAAACTATAGGAACATTTCACCATCAGGGTAAGGATTAACAGCTCTCTTCAGAACAGACTTTGAGAGGTAATACTGATACATTATTTTGATCTGAAGTCCATACTTTATTCAATGCCTCTTCCTCCACTGACACCCATAAAAATAAATCATTCTGTTGGTTAACATTTAAATCCTGTCTTCCTCATCCTTAACTTCCAAAGTTTAGACCCTACACCATCTCAAATTAATTTACACCATGCAACAAATATCCAGTAATCCACCAAGATCTGGGCTGAGACCAGAGCTGACAACTGCCTTTTCCACGAGTTCCTCTATTAATGCTCAAGATGTCATAATTTTATCAATGTGTAGCATATTTGCCAAAAAACAAAACAAAAAAAAACTCTCCTAAAATATTTGCAGCTAACACAAAATTTCTTCTACCAAAAAACTTTCATTACATGTGTTTCGGTTGGAATTTTAAAACTTTGAACTCCTTGAAATGAAGAAAATTATTCACTACTTAAAAAAATGTTGAAACTATGGTTGAACCCTCTGCTGCACTGGGCATCAGTTAAAATCCTGGAACACTTTCCTCGGCTACCTGGCCCAGGGAAGGACAGACTGCCAGCACAGCTTCAGCCAGAGAAATTCTGAGACAACAGGATGCAGGACAGACAGGCTGTTTTCATAGTTCCTCAAAGTCCCCCACATCTGACAGTTCACTCAAGGCGTATTTTGTCTGAAAGTAATCATGTCCAACAATATATGGATTCATTCCTTCATTTAATTTACATGCCAGCTGAATTTGTTTGTTTTTTTAAAAATTTATTTATTTATTTGAGAGAGAAAGAGAGAGCATGAGCCAGGGGAAGGGAGAGAAGCAGGCTCCCTGCTGAACAGGGAGCAGGTACTGGATCCCTGGACTCTGGGATCATGACCTGAGCCAAAGACAGACGCTTAATTGACTGAGCCATCCAGGCACCATGAATTTGCTTTTAAAGACTTTTCATCTTCCTCCTTTTCCAATTTCTTTTAAGATTTTATAAGTATTTTTTTTAATTTTTTAAAGATTTTATTTATTTATTTGACAGAGAGAGATCACAAGTAGGCAGAGAGGCTGGCAGAGAGAGAGGAGGAAGCAGGCTCCCTGCTGAGCAGAGAGCCCAACGTGGGGCTTGATCCCAGGACCCTGGGATCATGACCTGAGTTGAAGGCAGAGGCTTTAATCCGCTGAGCCACACAGGTGCCCCCCCTTTTTTTAAGATTTTAAATTTTATTTATTTGAGAGAGAGAGAGAGCAGGAGCTTGGGTGAGGAGCAGAAGGACAAAGAAACAGACTCTCCGCTGAGCAAGGAGCCCAGTGCAGAGCTCGAATCCCAGGATCCTGGGATCATGACCTGAGCCCAAGGCAAATGCTTAACTGACTGATGACCCAGATGCCCCTCCTTTCCAATTCTTGAGACATCACCATGTTAACAACATTTTGAACAGTTTGTTAGAATAATTTATTGGTCAGCCTTTTTAACGATTAGAGCATTCAATGATCTCAATCCCTTTCCCTATTTGACTTTGCATAAACTTACTGGTAGGATTTAGTGAGCGGGCATCAACAACAATCAGAAAAAGTCCATAAAATGGGAGCTGAAAAAAAAATGGGAGCTGAAAGTAGTCAACTCTCTATGGACCTCCTCAAGGATATTCCTTAAACATAATCATTGGTGACCATTTCTCCCAGCTTTTTAGAAAATAAAAACCTTCTCTACTGTTGCAATTGCATGAATTACATCTTTAAGGTAAAAAAAAAAAAGTCCAGAATCCTTCTATTTTGCAAGATTTTTTAAAAATTAAAATATGCCCATCTCACCTGCCTTCTTACAGTGCCCTAGTGAGGAATTATATTTTTAAAAAATCTGTTAGGGCAGACTCTTTCCCTATTGGAATTCATCCCAATGGTCTACCTGTACAGTTAGGGAGGACTGTGGGATCATGGGGATTTTCCAGGCTTTTTTTTTTTTTTTTTTTTTGCTTCTCAAATACCAAGACACGGGGAATTCAAGAGCAGAGATGCCAGCCAATCGGACTTTCACCAAGCTGAAGGAATGTTAACAATACAAGTATGTAGACAGTCTCACCATGAAGCACTTGCCTTCATTGTTCTGAACCTTCCTATTCTGCCACAAAACACCTTCTGCACAGTTACGATTATACATGACTGTACAGGTTATTACAGCCAACTAAAACTGACCATGACTCTTACTATGGGCAGACCTTCTCTGTTATCTGTATGACATGTCTGGAGAAACCACGGATGATGGTTATCAAGCAGAAACGTTCATTATTCTTGGAGTCTTCCTAGAGCCCTGGATTCCTCTCCTTTCCTACACAAGACCCATTTGTAGATCCTGTCTATCTTGGAAGTATGTCCAGAATCTAACCACCTCTCACTACATTCCTTGTCTGAGCTTTCATCGTCTCTGGCCTGAACTACTGAAAAAGCCTCTGATAGGTCTCCCTGCTTCCGTCCTTGTCTGCTCAGAGTGATCCTCTCAAAACATAAGCTATGTTATGTCTCACAAAACCCCATTAAAACTTCTCTTCTCTATCAGAATACAAATCCAGAGTTCTACACATGGCCCACAAGGCTCTCCTGAGGAGCTCCTCACTGGCCTGCCCCAGTACCTCCTCAGGCTCACCCAACCCAATCTCACCAGCCACCTTGTCTGTTCCCAAATACTGTGCCCCAGGATCGTATACTTGATCTTCCTCCAGACAGCCCTGTGTCTCTCTTCTTCACTTCCCCAGAGAATTGTGTCATTCCACGTTATCAGAGGCTCCTCTGGCCACCCCACCCGGTCATTTCCTGACCCTTCACCATTCTTCATGTTTCTTAGCATGTACCACCGACTTAGCATGTATATCATTTATCTTTGTTTGTGGGCTTATTGTCCATCTCTTCCAGGAATGTCAGCTCCATAAGGAAGAGATTTTGTCAGTTTTAATCAATACTGTATTTCCAGAACAGTGCTTGGAACAGAGTAGGATCTCCATAGAGAGTTGCTGAATGAGTATGTGAATGAACAAATAAATAAATCAGAATCCATTTATTTGGATTCTGCCCATTACAGCCCCAGAAATAAGAAATGGTGCTCGTCAGAAAAAAACATTTGCTTAAAACCAAGGAATCCTAACCTCTAAACTATTCGAATTATCTTTTAAAAAGAAAAGAAAAAAATACTTAGTTTTGCAAGCTGTGAATGAGCAAATCACTCTGCAATCTGTGTGTTCATATGGACTTCTTGTCATGCCATACCATTCACTTCATAGTTGGGGGAAAAGGGCACAAAGAGAGTTCTGAGTCATGTTAGAATAAACTCCTATTTACCGAGATTTTATGAAAAATCTTGTCGTTGGGATTTTTCCACAAACTAAAGTGCAGAAGGAGCTCAGTTCTTTAAGCCTTCAAAATCATTTCCAAAACCTAAAGTGAGTGAGTTTCCCAAGCAGGCCTCACATGCAAGACATACATCAGACTTGCTAAGTGAGAGCTATCTTCCTTGAACCAAGTGTGACTAAGTCCTGAACTTCAGAGTTGGGTGGAGAGGGACTGCGGCTGGAGGAGGAGGAGTTAATCCTGAGTCATTTCCTGGCCACAGGACGCGCCTGCGACCGCCCTCTCCTGGACACAATGCCAGGCCTGGATCCTACAGGCAGTGTCACCTTCCCCTGAAAGGGCAAGGCAACAGGCTTTGTTTCATTTGCTTTTAAGTGATTTGTACCAGACTTCAGTCAGAGAAGGAATACAAAGGATTGTGTGATCCAGGACCACATTTCTGTCTCATTTTTGCTGGTGAATGATCCAAGTATGAACAACAAAACAAACCGAAAGGAAGACAGCTGGATACAGAGATCGAGCTGGAACACGGAGTCTCGAGGTTGAGAAGCAGACATGTCTTAAAGTTCCTTGGGAATTTCATTTCTTGCTGACAGCTGCTTGATGATTCTATGAACACCTTGTGTCTATCAGGAGGCAGTGGGCCTGGTGATGCTAAGTTTGGGTTGGAGGGAGCATTCTGTCTCCAAGGCTTTGCTGCCTGAGCAGCTCTGGGGACACTGGGCAGTTTACAGAGCTTCTCATGCCTCAGTCTCCTCATCTGGTAAATGGAAGTAAAGTAGTTCCTACTTCATAGAGATACTATGAAAATGAAATAAGGCAATATTACCAGATGTTTAATAGTGCCTGGCAAATAGGGAAGAGCTCAATAACACTAACTACAGTAAACATGAATCCTGAATGAAATCAGAGGGGGTTCTCCATAAAGGGATGAAGGCTCCTCTGAGGTTCCACCTTGTACAGGTGTGGGGGAGTAGCTGGGGCCAGTAGGTAGCTCCAACTGAGGGCAGAAAGCCAGATAACCCTCAGGAAGCATTCCTGGTGAACTCCCTGCCGAAGGAGATATCAAGAAGAATGGGACTAGAATCTCCAAGCCTTCCGTAGTTTGTCATATTTTTTTTTCTTTCCTTCTCATTTTAATGACAATAGACCCTTTCATACCTAATTTATTTCCAATTCTGCATTCTTTTTCTTTTCTTTTCTTTCTTTTTTTTTTTTTTTTTTAAGATTTATTCATTTGTAGAGAGCAAGCGAACATGTGAGCAGGAGGAGGGACAGCGGGAGAGGGAGAGAGAGAGTCCTCAAGCCAACTCCCTGCTGAGCACAGAGCCTGACACAGACTCATGACCCCGAGATCATGACCTGAGCAGAAATCAAGAGTTGGACCTTAACCAACTGAGCCACCCAGGTGTCCCTGCATTCCTTTTCTTAAAGAAGTCACCCCAAATCACATCATCTTTAGGCTTTTCACAACTGGATTCATCCCAGAATTATATAATTAAATCTTCACCATAATCTTGAAAAGTAGCTATTATCTCCATTTCTCAGGCTGGAAAGTGCTCAGAGATCAGTGGTATCCCCAGCAATATACCATAGGACCTGGCAGGACTACAATTTGAACCCAGGTCTCTCTATATACAAAATATCATTTCTTCCCACTAGACCCAACTTCCTCCCATCATGAGCATCATGAAGACTTCAAAAAGCGAGCTCCAGACTCAAACCAAACCCGTGTTCACAGCAGCATTATTCACAATAGCCAAAAGGCGGAAACAATTCCAATGGGTATGGACAATGAGTAGATAAAACAAAATGTGCTTTATCCACACAATGGAATATTATCTCTGAAAGAGGAATGAAACTCTAAAGCATGTGGATGAACCTCGAAAACTTTATGCTAAGTGAAATAAGCCACACATAGAAGGCTTCATTGTATGGTTCTACTTTTGGCCAGTTACCTAGAGTAGTGATTTCATAGAGGTGGAAAGAAAGAGTGAGGGTTAGCGGGGGCCAGGGACACAGGAAGTTATTTTTAATGGGTGCAAAGTTTCAGTTTGGGATGATAAAAATTCTGGAAAGGGATAGTAGTGAAAGTCGCAAAACAATATGAATGTACTTAATGCCAATGAATTGTACACTTAAAAACGGTTACTGTGATAGATGTTACGTTATGTATATTTTACCACAATAGAAAAAGTGAACTCCAGACTAGAATGTAAGGCCCAGGCCACTAAAAATTTCTCTAACATTTAATACATGTGGGCATTATGCACCAGGATGACAGGAGACTGGTCCATATCCTCTTTAAAAGAATTTTTCTGAAAGCCTTGAAATATGAAGGCATCATTTTTTCAAGTGGATACAAATGTATCCTGCACTTTGAAATGACACACACCTGCAAGTCATCCATAACATGTTGCCAATGCCCTTCCCTGCATTGTGTCACACACATAGATACATAAGGGTCGGACCCTAAGACAAAGCACCCATTTCTTCTGTCTTCTTTCAGCTACTCACTGTGAAACGTTTTCCTAGAAAGACAACTAGAGGTAGACCTGTCACTGGTACTTGAAATAAAGCTGGTAACACAGCAAGACCATCCCCAAAGCTGGCAGTCCTCACTAAGGTCCCAGGGTTTGAATTGGATACCAGCCAGGTCTACTCAGGAGGGTTTTGAGGTGCCCTGGGGCTGGCCCTGCTGGGCTCTAGATCGTCACTCTCTGATGTTGAGTGGCTATATTAGGAGAGACCCAAGCTAATTACAGCAAGTCAGATGGGTTCATGTGGCTTCCTGAAGTCAGGGCTCAGCTGAGGACAGCCCATTGCCAAATCTCAGAAGCTGAGGCTCGTTGAAGGACAGAACTGTGTCCTTCAGTGTTACCGAGCTGTGTTACTCCACCTGCCCCCAGCTCAGAGCCTTTGAAGATCAGACTTCTAGAAGGAGTCAGAGCCCCCAGGCTAGGGCTATGAACAATCGGGACAGTATAATTCTGTGAGCCTAATCAGCCTATATAAAAATGTACATGGTGTGACAGGATCTCTTGAGTTTAAAGAATAGAGACTCGTTTGACTACCTGTAAGTAATGGGAATTTGTTTCAAGATACACATTGCCCTAAAAGAGACAGGATCCTGGGAGACCTAAGAAGAGCCAGGCCTCAGAGAGATTCAGATTTTATTTATTTATTCGACAGAGAGATCACAAGTAGGCAGAGAGGCAGGCAGAAAGAGAGAGGAGGAAGCAGGTTCCCTGACGAGCAGAGAGCCCAATGCAGGGCTCAATCCCAGGACCCTGAGATCATGACCTGAGCCGAAGGCAGAGGCTTTAACCCACTGAGCCACCCAGGCGCCCCCTCAGAGAGATTCAGTCTGGAAGGGCATTTGGGATCTATAGCAATTCTAGCCTGGGCCATGCTCCTTTCTCCTTGACAGAGTAAGTTTGCCAACCTGACTCTGGTGTCCTGTTCTGGGCTCTGGGTCCCTTCTCTGCTGCTTTGACTATGGCACTCTTGACCCACCATCTCATCTTCTGTACATTATAGCTTTCCTCTGCCTTGGGCCTCTTCCTCCTTCTACCTCCTTGTAGCTGCCAATTCCTCCTGTCATCGACCCCCTCCTTGAAGTCATGTTCCCTCCAAACTGAGTGTACTCCCTGCTAGCTTCAGGTCCCAATACCAAACCCCTGATTTTTAGTCTTTCTTTCCCAGTTCAAATTTCATACGTAAAGGAACAGAGGTAATTAATCTGGGTGCCTTGGCTAAGGGGACACAGTTTTTATCCAGAATACCTTATGGGCTGCTGGTCACCTCATGGAACAACTCGGGTCACTCCCTCCACAGGGGTACAGAGGATTGATACTTTCCAGGAAAAGGCACCAGGTACCACATCTTCAGCAAGCAAGAATGTTTTTTCTATACCTTATAGCCTGTTACAAATTTTCAGAGTGGTGCCAAGGTGGAAACAGAGTGGATGGACATTTTCTTGTAGCATTGTTCTACTTTATATTTTCTCTTAAATATTTTTTCCCACCCTGCTTTTTATTCTCAGCTTTCATCACAACCCAAGCAAAGGATACCTTTTCCTTCTCCTAATTGCATTTGTAGCTCCCAAAAGCATTCATTCATTTACTTATCAATTTATTCATATCCATGGAGGGCATGCTTATAAGAGATAAAAGCCTAGACAATGAAGACATAAAATTCATCCACTGACTTGATAAATATTAATTCACTACCTGCAAAGTGCCAGGCTTATGCCATTTGCTGAGACTATGAAGGTAACTAAGACACAGTCCCTGCCTGATGTGTAGCAAGAATTCAGTAAATTCAGTTGAATAAGCAAATGCCTTAAAGGAGCTCCCAGCTTCGTGGGCAAGAGACGCCAAGTATTAAGCAATTACTAGCAGAGTGAAAAAGGCTGTCTGGAGAAAGTCCTTGGGAAGAGGCCTGGAGAGACAGGAAGGTCCTCCTGTGGGCACCCGTGTCTCTGCTGAGACATGGCAGTGAGCTGAGCTAGCCAGTGAGAAAACTGAGGTGAAGGCGGGGGCCTCCAGGCAGCACAAATGGCACAGGTAAAGGCTTGGAAGTAGGGCAGGGAATGAACCTCGAGGGGCTGCAATTTGAGACAAGGTATATAAAGCTGGCAATGATGATTTTAAGAACTGGGAGGGAAGTCTGTACATCGGATGGTATAGGGTCCTCAATTTAAACACAGGGTCATGTTGAGCATCTGGAATTCACCCAGGACCTTGACGTTGCCTGTCTCCAGTTGGCAGAAGTATAGGTAGATTGTCTGGATCTGGTGTGTACCACTCCCACTCATATTCCATTGGCAAGAGCTAGTCATTGGAATTCTCTTTAACTGTAAGACAGGCTGGGAGAGACAGTCCGACTGTGTTCCCAGGCGCAAGAGATTTCTGGCAGCTGTTAGAACCCTAGAGAACTGGTTCCAGGAAGTGGTCACATCCAGAGTTGTATGGGCATCCTTGATGCCAGCTCATTGCCGGGGAGGGCAGTGGGCGGAGAGACTACTCAGTGACCAGAGCAACACCAGTCTGTCCAAGGTCCATCAGGTGCTTCAGGCAGTCTGGGATGTAAGATCTTAGCTTCCAAAATGAGATTTGACAAGTGCATGTTCCATCGATAGAAAAAGGTAGATTTCAAGTAGAAATTGTCAAGAACTATGAAGGCCTTAAGATTTTCCTTGCAGGCTACCAAGAGAGCTCGTCACAGATTCGTGGATGCCGACAGACATAAGGGGTACCGAGGTCAGAGAGAAACGAATGTGTAATTCACACCACTAGCAGCAGCTGGAAGGGCAGCACTTTATTCCACCTGTTCCCCAAGGTCAAGTCTCACGAGGTAACACCAAGGGAAAGAGGGGACACCTGCACACGTGATGGGCTGTGTTACAACAGAGGAGCCCTGAGTTGAGGGAAACTGAACGCTTTATACTGGGCCATAAGCACGCCTACTCCCGTTCTAGAGGGTGACAAGATCTCTGTTTTCCAAAGCTGTAAGCTATCTTTTCTTGGCCTGACCAACCGTATCTGTCCCTTCAGACATCCTTGAAAAGAGAATCTAGAACAAAGGCAGTCAGTGCCTCTGCTTGCAAGACACGCAGAAATGTGAAAGAAATTTGGAGAACTGTCTTTCAGGAAAGAGGTTCCTTTCTAGCCAGGAATGTTCTTCAGCCAGCAGCTTTCTTAACTGGATCCTGCTCCGCCTGACCTCTAGATGTGGGCCCATCGCAGGCTCAGTTCGCAGAGCTCTTCCTTATCTACACTTCTTTCCTTGGGATCTCATTCAGACTCTTCCCTTTAAATCCATGTTGATGATACCAAATTTACAGTTTACCCTTCAACGCTACGCCTACTTCCAGACTCAGATAGCGAACTGCCTATGTGGCATCCTCCCTTTGTTATCTTGTGGAAGTCTCGAGCGTATTATTGAGTCCCATCCTCCACAGGAAAACGGATCTTTCCCCAGCGTAACCCCTCTTAGGAAAGACTATTAGACATTCAGTTGCTCAGGCCAAGAATTTCTCTTTCTTCCGTATCCATGCCAATATTCCATGAGCCTATTCTGTTTTCTTTTCTTTTCTTTTTTTTTTTTTAAGATTTTATTTATTTATCGGTCAGAGAGAGATAGCACAAGCAAGTGCCCAGGCAGGGGGAGCGGCAGGCAGAGGGAGAAGCTCCCCACTGAGCAAGGAGCCTGATGCGGGACTCAATTCCAACACCCCAGGGTCATGACCTGAGCTGAAGGCACACGCTTAACTGTCTGACCCTCCTAGGCATCCCAAGCCTATTCTGTTTTCAAATTATAACTTACGTCTGAGCACTGCTATCCTTCTATAGTACCATATCCTAGTCTCAACCACCTTGTCTCTTAGACAACTGCCGTAAATTTCTAATTGGCCTCTACCTTCTCACCATGCCCCATACATTCTAACCTCCATGGCGGCCAGAGTAATTCTTTTCAAATGTAAATCAAATAATATTATTCTGCTTCCAACCTTCCAACGACATTCCAAACGCATTTAGAGTAAAATTCAAGGTCAAAACGAACTCTGAACTCTGAACTCTGAACTCTGCCGCTAAATCGACCCACTAGGCTACCCTTCCTCTCCTTTCTCGTTCTCACTGTCTTTGAAAATGCTGAGCGTGAGGCTATCTCAGGGCCTTTACACTTTGTTGCCCAAGTCAGTTAGGGCTCTGTCAGGTGTCAGTTGAGCAGAGAACTCTTCTTGACTATCCTAAATAAAATAACACACCCTCGCTACCCCTCTTTCCTTTTAGCCAGCTTTATCATTTTTCTTCACCTTTATTACTGCCTGATTTTAAGCAGCAGCTTAGAATATATGTTTCATGAGTTAAGAACTTGGGTTTGTTTACTGACATATCATCTCTGCTTCTACAATGATACCTGACACAGAGTAGATGCTCAATAAGTATTTGTTGAATGAATGGATGGACGGATGAATGAATGAATGGATGGATGGATGAAAATAGTTAATATGAGGTACGAATATAGAGACAATATCAGGGGCACAGATATTTTATGCCTCAATCTCTTCTTTAAGCTAAATCAATTGATTTCATACCATGTTTTTCTCCCAAAAGGCTTATCTTTCAGCTCTTTAATAATTCTGCTTTCTCTCTACAGGATTCTTGCCATGTTCTTTCATGTTCGTGTGTATGATGGAGTTCAAAATTGAACATAGCCTTCTGAGAAGAACCTGAGCAGTCTATAATTAGTTTTCCCTCTCTCCACAGGATTCGCATGCTTGTCTAGAAATACACATTTAAAAGCTAATCTCCCAGGACAAACGCCCAGCCACAAAGAAGCCTGTCCAAGGTCAGACAGTTTAGAGAGTAACAAAGCGAATATTTGACTCTTACCTGTTTGGAGTTTTTACAAATCCCCATACATTCTCCTGAATACATTGGGACGAATATATAATCAACCTCATGAATTTAACCATAGATTGTTTCTATTTTAAATTGGCCACTCTTCCTTTTAACCACTGATTACCTGCACTGTGCCAAGTGGTGAGCTAGAGGCTGGGACAGAGAAAAGAGCCCTTGGTCCCTATCCAGAAGGATGCCAAATCCTGGGCACCTATGTGTCTGTTTCCATTGTTGTTGTTGTGAAATTATCTAATCTGGCTCTAATTTCATTTTCATATATTATATTTATTTCCAATATCACTTCTTAATTAAGGATTCTATACTTATAGAAAGAATATCTTTCATCTGGTTTGGAAAGCAAGGGAGCACAGTGTTTTGCTTTCCCTAGCCTGCCTTCTATTTTAATTGTGAAATAATTTTTATTTTTCAGAGTTCCTTTCAATTATCTGCGAAGGATTTAACAATGGAATACAAAAATCTCAGGTATATTCCTTTAGCTCATTTTTAAAACCCTCCTTACATATAACTTATATGTTTTTATTTTATTTATCACCTTTACTATTGCTACTAAATTAAAATTATTTTAGGAACAACTTCAGATTATATTTCCATTGCTTTTCTGACATTTTATTGATTAACATTTCACTAAAGATATTAACTTTCTCTAGGATGCAGAGAGACTAAGAGAACTCACACAAAAATTTCTACTGAATGAATTTCCCCACCTTCTTGGTGATTGTACACCTGCTTTCCTTATAAGGAGAACAAGGAAGTAAATCATGTTGAAGTTGCTCTTAAACACAGCTTTCCTTCTTTACCTGTCCAGGTAGCCTGTTTTCATTTCAGTCTTAATGAAAACTTTTAAATTTACATCTCAAGTTTCTTTCCAAAACAGTGTAAGTAGTATTTAACATTTTAAACCTCAAGAAAGAAAGACTTTAACGATGTTCAGCTTTGGTCTTATAATGCTGAAGGTAATTCATTTTTTAATCTGTCTGCACAGCGAGAACTGAAACGAATGGGGATTGAACTGCTTTGCCTGTTCTTTCTATTTCTAGGAAGGAATGATCACGTACAAGGTAAGACCTAAGCTCTCCGATATATTGCTTTTGTGGTATGCTTGACAAACCTGTCATTTGGTTCAGAAACTGTATCTGAAGTCATTTTTTATTTGATCTGTTCGATCGCTCGTTTGCCATTGAACAAACGCTTTAACATATTACAGGCAGAGGCAGGGCTGTTCCCACAGCAAATGCTCTAGGCTTTAGGTAAATAAATACAAAGGTTGCACAGGCATCTTAATGAGGAGAATTAAACAGCTTAACTACACAATAGGGCTCCTTAATTCCTTAGTGACAACCATCTTGGTTAACTTTTCTAGCTATTCTATTGACAAGGTGTTCCACTTAAGAGAAATAATCCTGAGAAAGAAAAACTTACTTTAAAAATAAAAAATCCATTCGTCTGTTGAATTAAAAAAAAACAACAACAACATGCATTTAGGAGAGATGCATTTTTTATTGGTAGCAAACAATTTTTAAAAATTAAAGTGGGGGATAGTGAATGAGGATAATAAAGATAATGTCCTAAGTTTGTGAAAGTTGAAGTAGTTTTGTATTTTAGGAAAAAAAAAGAATGATCTCTTTTGGCTAAAAAGACATATATCTTCTCCATGGGACAGACGTGAAATATGAACTTTTTACTGAGTTGCTAACATTTTAAGGACTGATCTCTGAAGGCTAACATCAACTCTGATGTTGCTTCATTCAAGCACGTTAAGAACTAGCCTTCTTTCTCGTAAATGAAAATGAATGTGAGTCTGCTGAATCCTTGTGTCTTGCTGGGTTTAAACACAGGTGGCTGTGCCATGGGAGGTGCAGAAACCTGTGAAGACTGCTTGCTCATTGGACCTCAGTGTGCCTGGTGTTCTCAGGAGGTAAACAAACCACCTCAGCATGCTGGTAAAACTGCAGTTACGGGTTATGCGGCTTCCCTCGGTGATTGCTCTGGGAGTGTCCTGCCTTCTGTGGGGAACAGGAGTGAGATGAATAGGGAAAGGAAAATAAAAGCATCAATAGGCCACAATGTCATTCATGTGATTACCTCCAAAAACAACTTGTGGAGGTGGCGAATGTCAAATCATTGTGAAAATTACCTACCTGGGTGCCTTTATTTAACCTGATTCCTCCTCTTATTTTAAAGTCATTTCTCACTGGTTACGTGTCAAATACCAAGGCTCTGAGTAATCGGAGATCATGGAGATGATATTTTCTAAAGTTAAATGTACATAGGACTTCAATATCATAATTGCGTTCCATCTGGGAACCAGGATCCCCTGGGAAACACTGCTAGGCTCTAAGAGAAATCTTCTAGGTTTGGGGCAAATTTTACTGCTCAGACAGTATCCAGTTCTTTTTAAAAATTAAGCTTTCATGAGCTTGGTGACTGTACCACACCGATGACAAAGCCTGAAACGGACATTCCTTATATGATCAAACTGAAAAGTATGTGAAAGTAATATTAGGGATGGGGGCATGGGTAACAAGGAATCCCCAGTCACTGCCTCCCGTGACCCTGAAGAACAGTCTGTAAATGATTCCTGGTAAGAAAGAGCTGCCTTAACTCTTTCTGGATTTAAAACAGTTCTCTACTGAATCTCATAAAGAACATTTGCGCATAAATGAAAGCATACAAATGCCAGGTTCAGCAAGAACTGAGTAACAGGCTCAAAGGGGAATAAGCCTGGGTGCCTGGCCCAGGAGGAAGGGGAGAGAACTATTAAGACTCAGATTCCAGGGGTGCCTGGGCGGCTCAGTGGGTTAAAGCCTTTGCCTTCGGCTCAGGTCATGATCTCAGGATCCTGGGATCGAGCCCCACATCGGGCTCTCTGCTCAGCAGGAAGCCTGCTTCCTCCTCTCTCTTTCTGCCTGCCTCTCTGCCTACTTGTGATCTCTCTCTGTCAAATAAATAAATAAAATCTTAAAAAAAAAAAAGACTCAGATTCCAGGCTGAATGTATTCCATGGAGGAAGGCCTCAAAGGCACAGAGTGTGAACCAAGCTTACTCCCCCACTACTGCTTTGACAGATGAGCCATACGTAACGCTGCGAAAGAATTATGCTTTTTTTGAGCTCATGTATCAAAAGCGGTTTTGAGGATATACCAAGACGGAAAAAACCACGTATTTTTTTTATGTTGACTTCCTGAAGAAGACAGTATTAGTTGCATGCCAGAGACATAAAACAACAAATCAGTCTAACTGTAGGCCTACCTGTAGAATTTTTATTTAAATGCATTTTTTAAGAATTCATTTAAGAGAGCTTCTTAAGTTACTATTGATAGTTTTACTTGTAGATGATACTTATTAGCCAAATCACTGTTGATTTTTTTTTTAAAGATTTTATTTATTTATTTGAGAGGGAGAGAGAGAAGTGTGTAGGAGCACAAGTGCAGGGGAAGGGCAGAGGGAGAGGGAGACTGGGATTGTGACCTGAGCCCAAGGGAGACACTTAACCAGAGCCACCCAGGCGCCCCACGAATCACCACCAGTTTTTAAGGCCACATTTTTCTAAATGCTCTCTAATAATAGTAGTAGTTGAAGCAACTGAAGCAAAAAGTACATTAGGCCTCTGTTTAGAGCAGATTGAAAAAACGGGTCTAAGGTTAGCACCACCTCTGACGCGCTGGCCAGCACTGTGGTTACAGGTGGTAGCGGCAACACTTGCTGAGAAGCATCCTGATGCCTTGTCAAGCCACTGTTTGCCTTGGACATATCAGGAGAAGTTACAGTGTTCGCAATGCTTAGTCCAGGGCCTCAAATATGCACGGGGCTGGCTGACAGATAATGAGTTATATTGTAAAAAATCAATTTCAGGGGAGCCTGGGTAGCTCAATCTGACAAGTATCTGATTCTTGATTTCGACTCATGTCATGATTTCATGGTCATGGGATCCAGCCCCACGCTGGGCTTAGAGCTCAGCAGGGACTCTTCTTGAGATTCTCTCTCTTCCTTTCTCCCTCTGCCCCTCCTTCCATGCACATGCTCTCTTTCTCTCAAATAAATCAATTAATCTTTAAAAAATGAATTTCAGAAGAAACGTAATTTTTTTAGTTGGTGAAATAGCTTAGAATTTAGAATTAGAGTGGCTTAGAATTCTAAGAGATGAGGAAAAACAGCATGCACGTTTGTTTGCTTCTTTTCAAGCATGAGAGTCAATAAGCCTCAGGCTTGACTTTGCTTAGAGCTAAGAGTACCTCTAGAGCAGCCTTGACTCTCAGGTAAGACAGGTCAATGTTGCAAGGTTGTACTGGCCACATCTCTGCTCAGAAACATTCATCTCTCTGTGTCCTGTTACAACATGGATCAGAAGGGGACTGGGAAACTTCTGAGCCCTACACAGAAACGTGGCCTTTTATGCCATAGTCCCTTTTGCTTCCCACCTCCAAATCTTGGAGAGAAGTTCTACAAGACCTTGAACTGGAACACTTTAAGACACAGAGTTTAAAGTCCCCAAGAGGCGGACTTTAGCGAAGTAAGGCTGCAATAGTGGGGGTAATGAGGCATCCACGAATTAAACCTCAACAGAGAGCTAGATAGGGAAATGTCACCATCTTTCGCCCTTTCAGACCCCACAGGAAAGCCTGTCTTTGCCACCAGATTTGGTAATAGACATACTGAGAGCTAAGACAGTCCAGGATCCTACAGGTCAACCCAAACAGATAAATCCATGGGATGATATTAACTCTAGAACCCAACTGTTTCAAGGATCTGGTCATGGCACAGAAGAAGCTTTAAAGAAGTGAACATGAAAAACAAAATGGCAATGCCGACAAATAAAAGACTGTTAGGTGAATCCAACTGGGTCTAGTTAAAAGGAGGTTCTGATTTTACTTGGAATTTTACTGGCAGAATTCTCTGGTTATTCTGCTGAAACTTAATTTTAGACCTACAATTAACATCAGGCACATGGGAATATGATATACTGAGTATGGCAAGATGCCTAACTAGCAAAACAAGCCAAAAAAAATTTTTTTTGTCCTATAAACAAATGGTGATTTGTCTTCTTTTTCTTTGTCTTTTTTTTTGTCTTTTTTTTTAGAATTTTACCCATCCATCTGGAGTTGGAGAAAGGTGTGATACCCCAGCGACTCTCTTAGCTAAAGGATGTCAACTCACTTTCATCGAAAACCCTGTCTCTCAAGTAGAAATACATACAAATAAGCCTCTCAGTGTAGGCAGACAGAAAAATAGTTCTGACATTGTTCAGATTGCACCTCAAAAGTTGACTCTTAAATTGAGACCAGGTATGTTATAATTTCCAGGAGCATTGGCTCATGTAATACATCTCATGCCACATATGGTAATACCACTATTAAGCTAACATATCTTGTACCATCTTACATATCATTGATTATTTTGACTCAGATTTCCCATTCTGAAGGAAATAGAGAATCGCTGGCCTAACACTTTTCTTCATTCACATTGGTCGCTTGCACTCCAAACGCGTTACTAAAATAAGCTTATCTAATAGTAAGCATTTGAATTACTCAAATGTTGTTAAGGCTTACCTCACATTTCTTTAAGCGTTGTAATGTAGCTTTAAACTCCTCTTTATGTTCTTCTCTTTTGCTAAAACCACATACAAAAAAATTCAGCTTATCTTCCATCTAAATGGATGCTAGCTCTCCCAAGGAGATATAAAATATCCTAACTTTTAGCTCCTTCGGTAGCTCTAAACTCACTGCTGAGAGATTCTCATGGGCTCATTCACTTGTAAACTTTACCAGATAGTTTATGAAATCCTAAGTATCTTCAACTTCAGTTCTCACTGAAATGAAATAGCCAGGTGACCCAGTAATTGGCCGCTCACGAAGAAGTCTCCATGTATTTTCACGGATTTGCTTTTCTCCGGGGGCTTTGCAGGCAGTGAACAGACTCTACAAGTGCAAGTCCGCCAGACAGAGGATTACCCAGTGGACTTGTATTACCTCATGGACCTCTCGGCCTCCATGGATGATGACCTCAACACCATTAAAGAGCTGGGCTCTCTGCTTTCCAAGGAGATGTCTAAATTAACCAGCAACTTTAGACTGGGCTTCGGCTCTTTTGTGGAAAAACCCGTCTCCCCTTTTGTGAAAACAACACCAGAAGAAATCGCCAACCCTTGCAGGTAAGTAAATGATTCTCTGGCATTGTGGAACACTGATTTTCTGTAAAGATAGCCCCACTCTGAGCTGTGCTTGGCAGGATCTTGCTAACTCCCTGGCATTTCCCACCTGCCAGGTTGGATCTCAGCAGCTCTCTCAGTTGCCTGGGCTTCTTGAAACCAAGTTGACCTCGTTTTAATACCTGGTTCTAGTTTGGGTTCTTGCAGCATTCTCATGTCTGTCTTCCTGTGTAGCAGCTTTTTCAGGATGTGGCAAATTTGACTTTGTGTTTTGTAGACTAGGGAAGCAAATTTTTCACTGTAGGTACCAATGGCCTGTGTCCATCCCAGCCCCTCAGAGACATTCTAGGCCCAAGGACCACCACTTTTTGAGGCTATTGGACAGTAATTCACACTTTCTCAAGGTATCTTTCTCTACTACCATAACTTCTGCCAAAATAACAATTTGTGCAGCTCCGTCTGACATACTTTGGGAAATGAGGATTTCTCTTTCTGCTTGGAGAAGGACTTGGCAACCTTCACTGCTATCCAATTCGGTAGAAATGAAGCATTACGGACCCCACTATACCCTGTTATTATCAGCTGTTAAAAACATTTATTATCTGGATGATTGTCAAGGGCAAGTTGCTTTGTGATGGCTTACCTGTACAGTCTATGACATATTCAAAATCAAATTATTCAATATCTTTCTATAAAGAAGATCTACCATTTGCTCTGTGCCAGACTCTGGGTTGAAGGTTTCACATACATGACCTCATTCAATCTTCATAATAACAGCAGTTGAAAGCAAGTTTTATCATACCTATACTCAGAAGAAGTAACAGAGGCTCTGCCAGGTTAGTATTTCTCCCAAGGCCACATGACTAATCAGTGATCTGTACCAAGTCTAGTTTGATCCCAAACCAAGGCCCTTTCTACTATGAATCTAGTGTATATGCAATGACTTTCCAAAACTATATTGACTTTTAATACTTGTATACACCTAAGGCATCATCTCTAAAAGACAAGCAGCTTTATAATATCATTTAAAAACATTTCAGTGTGGTTCTTAACAATAATCTAACACAGTCAAAATAATTTGACCATGAAAAGAATTCATTGCTGATTATAACTGTTAGGAACTGTGTTTGGTTGCAAGCATCAGGGATAGTAGCTTATAAAGGGAGAGGTTTTTTCTTTCTCACATGAACGGAGTCTAGAGAAAGGCAATTCAGGGCTGATATGGCAGGTCCCCACATCAGGGATCTGGACCTTTTCTGCTTTCTGCTCTACCATATTGGCTCTTGGATTTTATCTTCTAGTCCGAAGGAGTTTTCAGGGATATTACTCAAGACTTCTTCATTGTAGGCAGAAAAGAAAGAGGAAAAGAGGGGCAGATCAATAAAGGGCACTGTCATTCTCCCCACCTTTTACTTTGAGGTATAGTTGACATGTACCAAGATGCACACATGGAAAAGCTCAGACTGATGAGTTTTGACAATTGAATATACCAACGTAATTACTACCTAAAACGTGATGTAAAACATTTCTATCACTTCAGAAAGTTTCTTTGTGTGTATTATAGATAGTTCTACTCCCCCAAAGATAATCGTTTTCTGAATTCATAATTTAGATTGGTTTTTGCCTATTCTTGGATTTCATATAAATGAAATAATACAGTATATACAATTTATTTCTGGCTTCTTTTGTTCAATATAATGTTTTTGAGATTCATCCATAATTTTGTGTTTATCAGCAGTTTGTTCCTTTTTGTTTTAAGTAATAGTCCACTCTGTGTATTTACTATACTTTCACTTATTCATTCTTTCATTGAGGGACATTTGGGTTGTTTCCCACTTTTTGGCTATCATGAAAAATGCTGCTATGATTGACCACTTGCTTATAAATCTTTGTGTGTAGGTATGTTTTGTTCTCTTGGATAGATATCTAGAATTGGAACTACTGAATTGTGTAATAAGTGTCACTTTAATCCTTAAAGGAACTATCAAATTTTTTTCCAAAGTAGATGTGCCATTTTACATTCCATCAGCAATGTGTGAGGATTCCAATCATTCCAAATCCTTGATAACATCTAGTATTGACAGTCTTTCTAATTTTAGCCATTCTAATGGCTGTGTATCTTACTGTAGCTTTAATTTACATTTCCCTAGTAACGAATGTTGTTGAGCATCTTTTCATGTGTCTTTCTCCCATTCTCGTATCTTATTTTGTGAAGTATCTTTTCAAAATTTTTGCCCATTCTTAAAAATTAGATTTTTTTCTTAATATTGTGTCATATGAGTTTCTTGTATATCGTGGATAAAAGCTCTTCCCCAACTCTATGCTTTATAAATATTTCTTCCCAGTTTGTGTGTTGTGCTTTTATTTTTGTAGTAATGCCTTTGGACAAGCAAAAGTTTCTAGTATTGTTGGAGTCTGGTTTGTCAATTTTTAAAATCTTTGCCCAACTAAATAACCCAAATTGTCTTCCTTTTTTGATTCTAGAAACTTTATGGTTCAAGCTCTTGCATTTAAGTCTATAATCTCAAATTACTTTTTTAGGTTTGGAATGAGGGAAAGGCTTAGATTTGTCTTTTGTTCCCATGCAATTATCCAATTGCTCCAGCACCATTTGTTAAGCAAGATTTTCCTTTCCCCATTGAATTATCTTTATGCCCTTTTTAATAAGCAATTGAGTGCATATGTATGAGTGTAATTCTGGACTTTTCATTCTGACCCACTGATCCACTGAATTACACCCATGTAAACACCAATGTCTTCCCATCTTTATTACTGCAACTTTATAAAAAATCTTGAGATCAAGAGTGTAAATCCTCTTTGTTCCCCTTTTGTTTTGCTATTCTAGATACTCTACATTTCCACAGAAATTTTAGAATCATATTGTTGATTTCTTCTGAAAAACATGCTGAGATTTTGATTAGAATTGCACTGAACTCATATGTCAATCTAGAGAGAATGGATATCTTAAAAATACTGAATGTTCCAATCATTACATATGACATACATTTCCATTCATTTAGATATTGCCTTCTTTTTCTCAGAAATGGTTTGTCATTTTCAAGATAGATATCCCACACATCCTTTGTTTGATTTATTCCTAGGGTTTTTTAAAAATATTATGGTTAATGGTGTTTTCTACTTGTTGGTTGAAAACATACAGAAACGCAGTTGATTTTGCGTACTCACATTGTATTCTGCAACTTTGGTAAATTTTGTCATTGGTTCTAGTTTGATTTTTTTATAAATTCCTAAAAATTTTCTGTGCACTTGATCATGTCATTTATGAATAACAACTTCTTCCTCTTCCAGTTCATATACCTTTTCATTCTTTTTCTTGCCTTATTGCACTGGTTAGGGTCATTTTAAAGTGGAGAGAGATGTCACTTATGTTTCTTGTGATTTTAGGAGAATATCTTCAACATTTCACCATTGATTGTGTTGTTAGCTAGTGGTTTTTTTGATTCCTTTTATGAAATCGAGGAAGTTCCCTTCTATTTCTTCTTGGGTAAAGTTTTTTTTAATCATAAATGGATGTTGAATTTTATTTCCTCCATATAAGGAGTTTTGTCAGAAATTTTCCCCACCTCCTTATATTTGTATCTCATTGGTAGACTTTGTTACATGGCTACAGCTAGTTGGAAAAGAAGCATATTGTTACCCCCAATAAAGCCAGGATTCTGTTAGTAGGGAAGAAAAAAAAGAATGGATCTTTCTAGCACTTCCAACAACACTGAACAAATAGATTTCTAGAGAACAGATTTATGCTGTATAATAAATAGTAAGGTATGATTACTGTTATCAGTTGTTTGATTCACTTGTAAAGTGAAATAAACTTTGTTTTAACACCTCCTAATTATTTAATACAAAAGCATTTCTAATGCTCTGCCCCCTCCCCTTTTTTTTAATCAGAAAAAGTTGTACCTGTTTAAAATCTGTATTATTTAGATCTTAGGGTAGCGAGTCTAGCAGTGTAGTTTCATTTAGGATCTCAAAATGTTACCTCTGTCTCAGAGGGCTTGTTTAAAATCATTCTTTCTGTCACAGGCCAGATAAAATGTAGGAATATGAAGTACAGTAATGACAATGGGAAACAATGCTAAGGTATGTTGCCAGAGAAAACAACTAAAATTAACAAATAAGGCTCGGCTAAGTGGGCAGCCCATCATCTAACAAGACCTTGCCTTTAATCAGATTCCTAGAAAAAAGAGAGAAGTTTGGTTTTTCAAAGCTCTGACTGCTTTTCATTCATGCATTCTTTTATTCATTCATTCAACAAAAATTTACTGTGCTCCAACTAGGTACCAAGCATTGTGTTAGGCATGGGGATATCTGGAAGAAAAAGATTTGCACCCAGTCCTCAGAAAGTTGAAATTCTTTGGGGAGAAGGCATTCAATATAGCATGGTGATATAAGAGCATGGGTTTGATAGTCAGCCCTGGATTCGGTTCTGATTCATCTATTCACTTATAACTTATAACTCACTTATAACACTTATAGATGAGTTTTTCACCCTCAAAGCTTTAGTTTGGAATAACCAGACGAATTACACACAGTGGTCATAAGGATTGGGTGAGGTAATGAAGAATTTGGTACTGGCCTTGACCATGAAGTGCTCCATAAATGGTACTTACTAGCAACACCAACAGAGTGAAGTTAGGGGGAGAGCAGAGTATGGTATAAAGTTTGGTGAATGGGGTCCCAAACAAGGGTCATACAATTGATCTTTTGGAAGGTCAATATTTTCCCATTTTTTAAAAGGTATTGCTTTTATTCTTATTGACAAAACCACCATTAGTGGGGCACCTGGGTGGCTCAGTTGGTTAAGCAGCTCCCTTTGGCTCAGGTCATGATTCCTGGGTCCAGGGATCTATCCTGACATCAGGCTCGCTGCTCAGCAAGGAGCCTGCTTCTCCCTCTCCCTCTGTCTGCTGCTCCCTCTACTCTCTCCCTACTCTCTCCCTGTCAAATAAATAAATAAAATCTTAAAAAGAAAAAAAAATGACCATTAGTTAAAATTATAAATAACAAGTTCTTTCCCACATTATATTTTTCCTTGCCCATCACATCCTTAATTCTTCCACTTTCTCTGTCCAGATACTACCTCTCAGACATATACACGCCAAGAACTTAAATACCAAACATAAAAGTCAATCTTTGATCAATCTAAACCTTATAATTATGGAATAAAATGTTCTTTAGTAGGAAGGCAATGAAAGGTAGGAGGAAAGAGTGTGGAGTTTTTCAGACCTAGGTTTAAATCATAACCTTAGACAAACAACTTACACTCTATGAGTTTGGTCTCTTCTCTTGTAAATGGAGATAATAATATTCACCTCCTGGGATAATTGTGAAAATTGAGCAAGTTTAGAACATAACAAACAAGTGTTAATTTTCTTTCTCTCATCAACTCTTGGTATCTCTAGTTATTTTAAGCTGGAGTCCTCAAACTTTTAGATGTCAGGACTTTCTTACACTTCTAAAAATTAAGACCCCAAAGAGCTTCAGTTTATGTGGGTTATATTTATCAATATTCAGCATATTAGAAAATAAAACAGAAAATTTTAAAATAATTATTTATTGAGTCATTAATAATTACAATAAGAAACACACACAGCACATTACTATAAAACTGCTACTATAAAACAGCATCTTTGTTAAAAATAAATCTATTTTTTAAAACAAAACAAAAATTGGGCACCTGGGTGGCTCAGTGGGTTAAGCATCTGCCTTTGGCTCAGGTCATGATCTCAGGGTCCTGGGATCGAGTCCCACATCAGGCTCTCTGCTTAGCAGAGAGCCTGCTTCCCCCTCTCTCTCTGCCTGCCTCTCTGACTACTTGTGATTTCTCTCTGTGTGTGTCAAATAAATAAATAAAATCTGTAAAAAAAAAAATTAACAAGAGGAGTAGCACTGTTTTACGTTTTTACAAATTTCTTAAAATATCTGGTCTAATAAAAAAATGACTGGATTCTCATATCTACTTTGGCATTTAATTTGTTGCAATATTTGTTTTGGTTGAACTCCATGAAGAAAGTCAAACCTCACATAGATACACAGTTGGAAAACAGAAAAGCGTTTGATTTCTTTTTACAATGTCTATGGACATTCTTCTCTGAGACTATGTTCAACCTAGATAAGAGGTAAAAGCTAGTTTCAAGGTGTATCTGAAACAATGTCAAGGAACTTTTAATAAAGCCATTGGTCAGTCTTGCACATTTTTAAAAAAAGATTGTATTTATTTGTTTATTTGAGAGAGATCTTGCAAGTAGGGGGAAGGAGCAGAAGGAGAGGGAGAAGCAGAGAAATCCAAGTATACTGTGCTGAACAAGAAGCCTGGTGCAGGACTAGATCCCATGACCCATGATATCAGACATGAGCTGAAACCAAGAGTCGGAAACTTAACTGACTGAGTCACCCAGATGCCCCGTCTTGCACTTCTAATGGCTCTTTTACTTATGTATGGATTTTGTAATATGCTTCAGCCATTTGGAAAATATTGTTTCAGTGAATTGTATAGATCTTCTAAGTTTCATGACACAGTATTTAAAAAGTCACATTTGTTAATATCACCATAAATCTCATCAGATTAAATCTTGAAGTACTGACAAGCTATTGATCTCATGGGTAGCAGATTAAAGTTTTCCAAATTTTAATTTTCTAGTTACCTCAAATTTTATCATTGGCAACAAATACTGACAGTTGTTTTCCTTGAACTGACAGGCTTTCCTCATATTTAAGAACATGCCTGCTAAATACCCAGGTTGGAATAATAGTTTGGCTGTCATGTTTGACATGTATAACCTGTCCAGGTAAAACCGTTCTATTAAAAAAAAGAGCCAGTTCAGCTCAAACAACTGCAAAATTTTTTTCCCATTATAAACTTCCTACTTTGGTGCTGCAGAAATGTTATATTCGTATTTCCCATGTAGTTACACAGAAATATTTATTTATTTGTTTGTTTGTTTATTTATTTATTTTTAAGTAAGCTCCATGCCCCTGGTGGGGTTCAAACTCATGACCCAGAGATCAAGAGTCACATATTCTACCAACTGAGCCTGCCAGGTGTCCCAGAAATATATATATATTAAAAAAAAAAAAAACATGTATTCAAGGGTGTAGACTTATAAAATTAACAACTTTTACTGTTTTATCAAGGATAATCAAGTGCAACTAGCAATTTTGTTATGATGATAAACACTTGCCAGGAAAAATCCCACACGCCACTAGCCGCTTGCCAGCCACTGCTTTGATCCATGTGAAAGGCAACAATCGCTTTACTCATCATTGCCTTTGCAGCATCAGTGCAAATGTCAACACAGTGAAAAAGACAAATAACATCTTTTATTATTATTAAAAAATAATTTGACGTGAAGGTCTCTCTGAAAATGTTTCAGTGACCTTTGTGGGTCTGTGCACCACACATTTAAAACCTCTGTTTTAACCTAATCTCTAAAGCTTTTTGGAGTGGCTTGCTTTCTTTATCTTCCTTGGATGTAGAGTCACTAAAAATTTTATTTCACCACATAAGAACGCTGAAGTGGCTTACGTTTTTAAAGAAATTTCCTTAGGCTGTTATCTAAGACGCAGTAACAAGAATCTATTTTTCCATTGTCATGTTTATAGATAGGTTGTAATGTACATTTAAAAATATTTAATAGCACAAAGGTCAGACTTTCTTCCTCTATCGAACCCTGTGAGAGATTTCTTTCTTAACATCATTCCTCCTGTGCTATGTTTTGTTTGTTTTTTAATATGACACCAATAGTGAGGGATTCATTGTAGTTTTGCAAAAGAGGAAGCAGAACCATGAAATGCTTAGATTTCTTATATGTACACACACATAAATATATATGAGTGTACAGAATAGTTTCTTATTGCAAAGGTAATACAAGGCCATGTGAGAATACAGACAAAAAGAGGAAGAGGTAAATTATTTTTAATCCCACTTAAAAAGATGGTGTTGTAATCTTAGTTTATGTGTATTTATTTAAAATTCTAACAAAAATAGTCTTTTTTATATTGTGTTTTCTAATTATTCTGCATTTTAATGTAAATCTATAGTTACCTAGCTACTCAAAATCAAATTATTTTGTAATGAGTACCTACTTCCTTCAATTGCTATGCTAAGAAAGTATCAGCCAAACATGAGTCTCTGTTAGAGGAAGGACTCTGATCAAAACAGGGGAGTCTCCACTCAAAATTTCCTGGCGTCACCCAAGTCTGACATTCTGCTTTGCTTTAGCTGCATAGGTCTCCCAGCCCATGAGTCTGTTTACTGAATTAAACTAACATTTCCTTCCACTTTCTAAAAAGCACAGAGTTCTAGTAGATTCTATCTAGTAATTCTAAACCACAGAGGTCAATTTTTTACAAAAAGATAGGAATGCTAATTCTTTGATTTCAGAAGATGCTCAAATGCCATTTTGGTCCAGTATGAACAAGCTGACCCAAATAAAAGATTAAGCTACAATTTCCAAGAACAGTTAGATTATAGGGACAGTGGCTCACCTCACATAGTTCCATACATTTTATCTCATGTAACCTTCACAAGAACTTTGTGAAGTAGGTAGTATTATCAGTCTCATTTTACAGATGAGGATACTGAGGCCCAGCAGTGGTAAGTGACTTGCCCAAGAATAAAAAACTATTCAGTCCTTTTATTCTAAATTGAATGAATTTTCTTCCAGCACACAACTACTCTAAATGCTAGCAGAGCAATTAGAACAAACACTAAATCATTGCCATTTAATAGGTAACAATTGGGGGAAAAAATAAGCAACAATTGGAAAAGGAAATTAAACCTCTTTCTCATAAATAATTCTTTAAAATATATCTCACATTTTAAGGTTGAAAAACATTTGACTGCCTAAAAAGTTTTAAGGTATATATCCCCAAACAGCATAAACAAAATTAAAAGATAAACCACAAGACAAAATGTTGATATTTTTAAGAGAAAAGTTTCTTAAAATTAAGTTAGAAAATAAAAACCAAGAAAATGAACAAAAGATGTAAGTTGGCAATTGGCAAAAGAAGAAATACAAACTGAAAATAAATATAAACAAATGAGTGGTCTTAGTAGCAATAAAATGGAAATTAAAGATTAAATTAAGATGCCATTTTTAACCAATCAACTGGTATATTTTTGTTTTGACTTGTTTATTTTTTTTATGATATAACTGATACAATCTTTTTGGAAAGGAGTTTGCTAATATGGATCGAAATGTAACTCAGCACTTTCCCTTGAAAGAATCAATTCTAAGCAGAGATACGGTCTGCAAAGGTGTATGCAGAAGGATCACTGTGTTATTTAATTGCACAAAGATTTATTAAATAAATTTTTAGTAATACATTATCAAACTGTGATACATCTCATAACTATTAAAATTTATGTTTTTATTTTATTCTTTATACTCTTATTTAACTCAAATTTTCCTCAGTTAACATGTATTATTTCTTTAATCAGGAAAAAAACCATATGATTCTAGAGGTAGCATTGATCAAATCTATGTTCTGTCCTCAAGTCTGTGCTAGACTCTGTGTAAAATTAATTCATGTAAAAAGTGACAGTAATGTTTAGTAAGCAAGTACCTGAAAAGCACATTGTGCTGTGTGCTTTGCATATTTTATCTCAGTCAGGGCTTACAATGATCCTAATAAGTTGATACTATCTGTGGTCAGCATTTCAGAGCTTCAATGAAAGCTAATGCAAGATATTAAAAATAAGAGAATGAGATTGCCTTCTGAGAATTAAAGTTAAAAATAATGAGTCAGAAAGGAAATACAAGAAGTTCCCTAGAAGCTATAGGCTGGCTCAGGGGCCCACCAGGTGAGGTGTCTTGGCAGAGCTGAAAGATTGAACAGGCCTGTAGGCTACTCATAGGAGGTTAGGGGAATGCCAAGAAAGAGCAGTCCCGGAGGCAAGTATGGGCCATAACCATCCAAGAGCCTTAGCCCAGGCTTTTGCAGAGTTTCCAGTCCTGTCAGCTAGTAGGGCGTCCCAAATTTTTGTTAGCTGAGAAAGCTGACTGCAGGTGAGGGAGAGCCAGATATGATCAAGAACATCCATTCTGGAAATGGTTTTCTTGGGACAACTTAGGCTGCTGAGTTCTTCCAACTCTCCTTGTTCTGAAGCCTGAGGATATTTGGATTATGACCTACTTTCCATGAAAGTCTACCGACGGGAAGAAAATAACTACCTTTGCAGACACCAGCATTTTGGTCCCAGGAGAGCTCCATTTCTCAGTGTAAACAAATCCATAGTCATTTTCTGATTTGTGTAGTTGATTCTCATCACTCATGGGAGTATTGCTCTACAAACTTTCCCAACACTGACTTAGCCAATGCTAAAACTGCTGCTCTGAGGGGAAACACAAGATTAGGCTCATGCAAGCCTCTGGCTATTTTTTTTTTCCAATTGATCAATATATATCTTTATTTTCTGTGTCTTTCTTTTTAAGGACAACTTAGCACGTATTGTTGATTCACTAGCATTGTGCTCACAGCCAACAACACTGTATAAGTCATTGCCAGCACAAAGCTTATTTAACAGATATATTTTCTCTATAAGGCCCATAACAGACTTCTTGCACTTGGGAACACTAGACAGCAGCACTACACTTGAGGGCCATTCTAAACAGCAAAATCACCAACAAAAAGCCCAAAAATGAAAAAAAAAAAAAAGAAAGAAAAGAAAGAAAAAGAAAAAATGCACCAAATATACCATGAAAGGACACTTGTTTATTTATAGTTTGAGAGCTGAAGCAGAACACAGAGCCTTGTTTTACCTCAGTGAACCAGGTGACTCAAATTTTTTGCCAGTCTGTGTGGGTACATGAGTGAATCAGAACATACGGAAGGTATTGATTTGGGGGTTAAAATAAATATTAGTGAGTATTGTGAAGAATGAAGACTGTATACTTCAGGAAGATGAACTTGGTGAACAGAAACCTCAGTGTGAAAGATGTTCCAGCTTTCCTGTGCTCACAAGACAGGCTCCTGAACGTAGAAAGCTGTTCTTGTAAGAGTCAACCTGCTCTCCCCAGCTGGCATAGTGGAACCACACTGAGGGCCAGTCTTTTCATCTCTGTACTCTATATACATGTTTCTCAAACATTAGAATGCATCAGGAAGATTTTAATGCATCACGGAACCCATCCCTCACATGTCTCACTCAGTAAGTCTGGAAGAGTATTCCCAGATTTTGCATTTATAACAAGTTACCATGTGATGTTTGTGTGGCTGGTCCAGAGACTGTACTTTGAGAACCTCTGCTCTATACTACTATCTCCATTGTATAAATGAACACCCAAAGCTCAGAGGGTTAAGTAACTTGTCCAAGGTCTCATCCACAACTACTAACTGGCTTTCAGAATAAGATGTGGCTGAATTCATGATCAGCTTTTTCTGTTCAACTGCAATATCTTTGGGGCAGATCTCATCCTAACATGGTGTTTCTCCCATGTGTCAACTGTTTTAAGTGGTAGTTTTATTCCTAGCCATGCCCACAACAGTCTGTTCAGTCATTGTTGAGCTGCGCTCCAGAACCAAGAGACCTGCTATGATTTAGGGGCCCCTGGCAGGCAGAGTTGGGAGTACAGGAAGGAGCAGAGTAGAAAGAAGACGGGTATCTTTCTCAATCTTGCTACAAGGTGACTCATACTTGATAACAGCTTAAGCTATCAGAATACAAAGGAATTGTTTTCATCACAGAAACTTAATGGTAGATTTTGGTTGAGAAGCACTAGAAGGTAGTGATTACACACACACACACACACACACACACACACACACACACAGGAGTGGAGAGTCTGACCTGATTATCTGTTATCTGAGCTTGAGCCAAAATAAACACACAGTAAGCACTAAGTGGTAGCTAATACGGTCAATTTGGAAGGGGTAAGTGGGAGATGCTGAAACAAGCTTAACTGGGGGACTCACAGCCAAGTTCCAGAGTCAGGCACTTGAGCAAAATCCATCTTCACTTAAGATGAAGTTGCTCGGGGCACCTGGGTGGCTCAGTGGTTAAGCCTCTGCCTTCGGCTCAGGTCATGATCCCAGAGTCCTGGGATCGAGCCCCGCATCGGGCTCTCTGCTCCACGAGGAGCTTGCTTCCTCCTCTCTCTCTCTGCCTGCCTCTCTGCCCACTTGTGATCTCTGTCTGTCAAATAAATAAAATCTTAAAAAAAAAAAAAAGATGAAGTTGCTCGGCTACTAGGTCCATTACTTGTGTGCTGTATCCATATTTCATCAAGAACATTTTTACATCTTACTTTTGCAGTAGTATTCCGTACTTCTGCTTACCTACATTTGGATTCAAGCACATTTTGCCATTGACGAATGATGCTGAAAGATTCAATGAAATTGTGAAGAATCAGAAAATTTCTGCTAATATTGACACACCAGAAGGTGGATTTGATGCAATTATGCAAGCTGCTGTGTGTAAGGTACGCTGAGGGCTAACACAAATTGCATCTCTTATCAGCAAGTCTATTTTGAAAAGTTTAGATAACTATCTTTCCTTTAATTGCCATATTTTTACATTTCTTAAAACACAAAATTTCCAAAAATTTGTAATTCAGTCATGTTGAAACAGATACTTTTTTATGTCTGACATTCAAATGATCTAATAAAATTATAGTAGTGTTGGGAAAAATTGTTTAAAACAGTAGTCATGTATGATTAATTTTCAGAGATCAAGATTAGATTAGTTTTTGAATTAACCATGGTAAAAATAAAAATCAGAGGCAGAAATTAATGAAAAAAGTAAAAATGCCTTGTATTGGTATAAACTTCTACATAAATTTAAGATTATGATTAATAAGATTAGATATCTATTGTTTTGAACCAACAAAATAGATATCAGAAGCTATGTTGTCCCTACAACAATGCAGGAGCACCACTCCTCCTTGACAATCAGGTATCCAAAGGAATGATTCCCCTTCTTCAGATGATAGCTCTTCCTGGAAAATACAAGGAAACAGACAGGGCTGAAAGTCCTGGAAGGTGGGTGGCTGGCAAGGTATTAGGGAAGGAAGGAAAAAAATAAGGTGGGATGGCCCTGCCAGGATGAGCTTTCCTCCCACTAGTTCTTGGACTAATATCAATTAAAGGGGAGAGCTCTACTAAGAAACAGACAACAGACCATCTTAGAAAGCCATATTCTGGAGGTCATATTTTGATAGGCAATTTTACCTTTGTATTACATTTATAATTTTTGGATGGTATCAGTAGAAAGAGAAAAATGTGCCTAATTTTGGGTGACATTTTAATAAAACAGGCATCCTTTAAGTCCATTATGTATTTCGTGCTTACCAGTTTTGCTTCAGCTTGGATTTGGGATAATCTATGACCTCCCTCATTCCCTCTCCTCATTTTTCAGGTACATTAAAATCTGGACAGTAAAAATAATTAACTATGTACAAGTCAAGATCAACTGGATAGTGATTATAGTGGAACTATTTTTTCTGAAGCATAAATCATCTGAAAGTGTTATCCAAGAAAAAGCAACCATCATAGAATTTCGTGTTTTTAATACATTAATAATTACCAACTTACAATAGATAAAAAAGATCAAGATAGATTAGCAATATAGTTTTCATCGTCTGAATGTATCCAATCGTAATTGATCTGCTCTCAAGAAATGCCTGCCTCTATCCCATATGACCCAAATGTTTCTTTCTCACTGTAGGAAAAGATTGGCTGGCGGAATGACTCCCTCCATCTCCTGGTCTTTGTGAGTGATGCCGATTCTCATTTTGGAATGGACAGCAAACTGGCAGGCATCGTCATTCCTAATGATGGGCTCTGTCACTTGGACAACAAGAATGAATATTCCATGTCAACTGTCTTGGTGTGTAACCTGCACTCTACATGGTTTCCAGGGTTGCATGTAGGCAAATGAAACAACACACATCAGAATAACCCACATTTGGTGAAAACAGTGCACATTTTCTGCTTTGAGATGAACAAATTCCCCTATGAGCTTCCTACGAGAACACACGTGAGGAGTGGTATGTGAGAAGTTTGGGTCTACTATGGCTTGAATGACCCCAGAACCTCCTTCATTTTTCAAAGAGCCCAAGGTCAGTAAAAAGCAGTGCAGTCAGCTCATTCTGTTCTCAAAGACAGCTCCAGAAAGGGGGGCTGAGGCCAAAACAACAATCACCTAGGAGTTTCTGTGAATGATGGGTCCCAGAGTTGTGCCCCCTAATAATATCATACTTTTAGGCACCATGGTGCTTCATGGGGAACAGCCGTCAAGTACTGCTTGGCTGGTGTTCATTCACATTTGGTTTATTTTTGTCATTTAAAATTTAAAATATTTTAAAAATGCTGGTAATATTAAAAGAGAAAAAAAAAAAGCTCTTGACTTGTGCAAAACTTTCAGAGCTCTTTGACATACATGATCACATTTGATGCTCCCCAGAACCCTGGGTATCTAATAGTCCTTGTAGGGACTGTGAGGCTTCCACACAACGTGCATGTGTTGTTCCCTCTGTCTGGAATGGCCTTCCCTCTGAGGCCGCTGAGAGACTCTTAATTATCCTTTAAAACCCAACTCAATGATGACCACTCCCAGAGAGCCCTCTTCAACCTTTGCTGAGCCCCAAAGTGATCAACCCTCCCCTTGCTCTAGTACATAGATGTCTTCTTACCCATCATTATATGGAAATGTATTTGCTTATGTTTGTCTGTCTTTCTCTACTATGCATTCCTCGGGACGAGGACTGGTGTATAATCTCTATTTCCTGCCAGCACAGTACCTGGAACACAGTGGGTTTTGACTATGTATGAAATAAAATTAAATTATGAAGCAGCAACCTGGGAAGGTCATATTATCCCCATTTAACACTTGGGAAAATATGACACAGAGAATTCAATTCTTAAAATGACAGTGCTATAGAAATGTATTTGAGAGAGAGACAGAGACAGAGAAGAGAACCCAGAATACTAATATCAGATTGGAAAAACTATTCTCTAAAAAAAGAATTCAGTGAGATATATATATATAATATATATATATATAATATATATATATGAATTTATATATATATGAATATATGAATGACATGGATCTCTTTTGTTATTTATTTTATTATTTTATTATTTATTTACTTATTTTATTACTTTTTTATTACTTTTTCTTGCAATTATTCAAATGCCCCATTAATAGACATCTTGGAAAAAGCAGGATCATAGAAGCAAAGATGACTTGTTGCTTAGTATGATCTCTCATCTAATAAATGTTCAATTCATTGTTTCTCAATAAGTTGCTACAAATGCACAGAAGTCTTGGGTTATCTTCATGCTTGCCTATAGCACTGGACTCGGTTCCAGGGGCCACTAAACTATAGGACATGGTCCCTGGTCTTGAGGAGCACACACATAATATAACTATGTGAATTAAGCCAATTGATCTCGGTCAAATAGAAAATGACACTTGTCCACTTATGAAGGGCTTCATGGTATGATCCTTGCTACATCCCCACAGCAGCTAAAAGTGCAAGAACCTGGAGATAGGAGGGGACAGCGTAGGGGGAAGTCAGGCTTAAAGGTAAAGAATTCTTGGTGTTTGGGTAGTTGAAAAAACATCTGAACATGTCAGACTCTGGAAGATTTGTATTATCTGGATTCTACCATTGTTTACCAATAAAAATCCAAATAAGATGGCAAGCATGTATTATACAGCCAGATACGCAGTTGGGTCATTTATCTGAGTATTTTAGGCAAAATTGCACTTTTCCCTCAATTTGAATCTTGGGTCTAACAAAGATATTAGACAGAATTACTCCCAGAGTGCAGAGTGTTAGTGTCCAGGAAGGATTACTTCCTCTACTTTGGCTGACTTCATGATCAACATATTCTTAGTTTCATTGTTTTTAGGCTTCTTTTTCATTTGAGCTTTCTCTTTGTACATTATCCACATATGGAGTCATACAACAGCCAAAGGTGTTGCACGGTTTTTAACTTTGGCAAGTAGAGGCCATGTTCAAAGTTGATTAATCTATGCCTACTTTATTTTTGAAAGAACTTGTATCACTTGGGAATGAATGTGTCAGTGAAAAAAAAAATACACTGTGTTTTCAGTTGTCCTGGAAAAATATGGCAGGATCCCATAAAACTGATTAGTGACATCAAAACATCAGTAAGACCAAACCCAAAACTGGTGCAGAATGTCTCAAATCAAATGGACACAGGAATTGTAGTGTATCATCCTTCAGCAAGCTGTCCTTTCCTCAGCTCTCAGCCCGCCTCATCCAATTCCAGTAGGAGTTTCTGAGCTACCTGAGTCCCCTCGGTCACATCTATCATCATCTATCCACTCCTCCCCGGACTGTAACATTCTCTACACCTTGAGCCAGCTGCCAAGCGGCACTCAGAAGAATTGTGTCTCTACCCTTGAAAATATGACACACTATAAGTCTTTAAATAAATTCCAAGTGTCCTCCTTAGAAGCAACAGACTATAACACACCACAATGCCAGGCACTGACTCTTAGGAATTAATTGGATTTACAAGATTCAGGCAACAATTATTAAACCAATTAAGTGACTATGTTAATTGTGTATTTTTAAAATTATTATTATTTTTTTTACTTGGAACCAAACCAAAATGCCAAACTCAGTATGATATCTTTGAAAGAAGCATTCCTTTCTTTATTTTACATACTTGAGTTAAGATGATACTTAAAATCTTTATGTCAATTTTAGGAATATCCAACAATTGGACAACTCATTGAGAAACTGGTGCAAAATAATGTGCTATTAATCTTTGCTGTAACCCAAGAACAAGTTCATTTATATGAGGTAAGCAAACACAATTTGGGGAATTCCTCTGGGGAGATTACTCGACGTGAAACTTTAACATGAACTCTGAGTGTTTAATGCATGGAACGCCATTAGAAAATCGTGAACACTGACAAATATACTGGACACTTGGTAAAGTGAATTCAGTTACTGTTGGCAATTTAAATTACAAACCCAGGGGTACGATGGAGAGTGGGGGACAGATATGGTAGGCCAAGAAAGAAAGAATTCGAGAATGACATGCTAAGTTGTAAAGCACCAATGAATGGAGAGCACCCACCTAACAAAAATCAGTCTGTCTTCCCTTGAACTGTTCCATCTGACCAGGAGAGGGTTAGCAGAGAATGGGAGCAGAATTGACTTCAAACTTTCAGACAGCTATAGATCAGATGCATATATGTAGAGACACAATTTCAACCATTGAGAAGAAAGAAGTTGAAAGAAAAACTTGTTAAATTGGGCCAAAATATATTTTCTCCTTCCTAGTAGCTGGATTTGCAGTTCGAGTTTGGAAACACCGGATGCAGAAAGGGAACTGTTTCCTTAGATGAGCTAATGTTCATAAACCACTGCCTAAACTGTAAAATGCATATGCAAACACAAAAGGTTTCTGTGGTTTCATGCCAGCCCATGAAAACAGTATGTCAGAATACCATGAATCAAAGTAGTAGCAAATGATTTATTGCTAAAGGATGGTTTCACAGAGAAGTAAGGAATCTCCAGCCTGGCCCCAAGAAAATGTAGAGAAAATAAGTGTACATTAAATTGTCTACATCTTCCTTCTATGCAGAAGCTTCAAATACTCCTAAGTTCAGAGTCTGATCTCCCCTTCCTTTGAAAGGACCTCTTAACTCTCTTGGTGACTTCACAGGGCTCAGGAAACTCTGAGATTATTTCACAGAAGGATTTGATTAAATGCCACTCACTGCTGAGGACAGTATAGCCCATGAGCTTGCAATGGGTTTTGTAGAAAGGATCCAGGAGGAGATCCTATCTTGCATTTTTAATGAGAGGAGGGTATTGTACTCCAGGTGAGATTGCCTTCTGCTGAAAACCAAAAAAGTCCTTGGCAATCAAGCTGCATACTCAAGGCCTTTGTTCTACTCAGGGACCATGTGGGTTCACCTGATCTGGGCATTTTTTTTTAAAGCTCTTTAGTATGTGATACTTGTTTCCAGTGGTTTTAAGTAGTAGAGCTGCAGTGAAGATTGTTAAAAAAAAAATACCCCAAATACAATAGGGAGCCTATTCTGCCTTTGATCCTTAAGGCTATAGTGAAAGGACCCCAGGGGTCACAGCACCTCCTCCTCAGCCGGTTCCTGTTTAGAAAGGACAAGAGGGTTGCGCAGAACTTTTCTTAAAAGGGGAGTCTGGGAAATACGATTGATGATCATGAACATAGTCGTCCATAACTCACTTCGGTAATAGTCTTTAAGACTCACAACTCATTTACACACCTCCTCAAAACTGCTATTAAAAAGACAGAAGAAGATGAAAAATAACCACGTGGCAAAACAGAATCTGTCGGATTTAAGTTTGTTACACTGATGATTCCCCTGTTGCAAAGGAAATGATCATTTCCAAGGAAAACACCAGATTAGAGCCTGCCTCTAATGTAACAGCAGGACATTTATTTTGCCTGCCTACTAATCTCATTACGAGGCGAATTTATGTTCTGTCATGATCTGTGGTCTTTACCATCCAGGCTCCACTAAATTCAAAAGGACATTGTCAGGGAGCCACGCAGCAGACCAGGGCAGCAGCCCACTCTATGACTCTGATGCTTTCTTTCATCATTTTATCTCTATTTTGATAGACTCATCATTTCATCTGCATTAGTGGGGGTGGATGTGGCCGCCTGGTCTAAAAATAATAACAGCGACATTGCACTTCCCTGAAGGCTTCACACAGCATGAAAATGCTGATCTCTTGTTTTATTGATAATGAAAACTGAAAATAAACCAATAATGGCTTGTGTTGCATTTCCATTTAAATCTCTTAGAAGGAGCCCTATATGAGCAGGAGCCCCATGCAACCTGATGTTTGGATAGCTGGCGATAGAAGGAACATATCTACTAAAGAATCAGTGAAAAATAAAATCAGCAGTAGTATAATAAAGCAGCTAAGTTGTTGGGTCTATGGAAATTCCAGAAGGCAATTTGCTTGGCCCGGCTCTGTGTTGAGCACAGTTATGTGCATACAGTCCAGGCAGGGGATGGCTCTGATTCAATGGTGGCCCCTCTTGCAGTAAATACGATTTATGTCGCCCATTCATAGAATGCAGGAAAAATCACTGGTTTTGGTTTTGGGTTGATTTTTTTTGTTTTTGTTCTTTGAGAGGGGGGTAACTTTGCTAAAGATGCTCTGGACTGTCCAGATATGTAGTGTTGCTGTTCTTTGTGGTAACAAAGAAGAACGAACAATGGAAAGCATAAAGTAAGCAGTTTTGCTGTCAGTTCACTATGACTGCAACGTGCACCCCAGACTCCAGCAAACAGATGATTTTGAACAAACTTATTATTATGAATAGATGCCTGTTTGTCCAATTACAGGGTCCAAAAGATAATGATAGATAATAGACCGAGCAGTAGGTAGTATATTACATTCTAGTGCTAAACACCATTTTGAATCAGGATTCAATTACCCAAGCTTAAAAAAAAAAATTTATCTTCTCTGCTGCTTTCAAATGTGTACTGTTAATTTACATTAAGATAGTATCAGGCTGCTAAAGCCCAATTGTCTAATTTGACTAGTCTTTTCTTCCTAGTGAGATATTGAGATAAAAAGCAATTAAATTAGCTTTCTTAACTACGTTGTCAAATCATATTATTAATCACCTGGGATTTGTTGCAAGACTTGGAAAAATTCTAATCTTTCAAAATGTCTACATCTGGCTGGAAAAGATGAGTTTTGTGAAGTTAATAATGATAATTATTATATAACCTAGTATTTACAACATAATGTTGAAACTTTAGAAAGTAAACAAGACATTGGTAAGGAACACCTCCAGTTTTGACGCTAACATCTATGACTGCTAATTGATGTCCCTATGGTTATTAGGACAGAGTGATGTATCTAAATCACAGGGACAGGGGACCCATGCTGGTTTTAATACCTCCAAAGGGTCCTTTCCTCTGGAGGTGAAACACCTTCAACGATTGCCTGTTTGAGGAGAATGGTGGGTTTTGCTCATCTTTCTGTTTAGGCTATTTCTTGGTGTCAGTAGATTTTCATCTTTTGTCAAATTGGGTCAAAGTTCCTAAATAGTAACTTGGAGATTTATGTGACAAATACCTGTCAAAGTTGAGGGACCCCATGTACAAGAGCAGGGAGAAGGGTGCCTGACCATTGCTACAATCTTCTGCAGTCCTGGCCATCCCCTCCCCAACCCCTTCCACCTTGGACTCAGATGGCACCAGGGGACAGAAACTCTCTGCCATCACCCTTGGGACTAACCTGTTGGATAAGCTTAAGAGCCTTCTTGCTCGGTTCGTAAAAGGAAAAACCCTGAACAAGTAACCCCATTTGACGATCACTGTTATCTAAGAACAAGCATAAAGAGTAGCCACAACATGCTATGAGCCTGATGTTTTTGTGTGGTTTGTGAATATCATCTATCACATACAAGTTTCAGTTTTTTTAGGAATCAAAAACTAACTTTTTTTTTCACCTCTTCTTTCCTTTTTTGCTCATCTTTTGAGCTTTTCACTGAAGCAAGAGAGTTGAAAGGAGAAAGAGAATTAGAGAGGGAGATAAAACAAAAATCGGACCCTTTAAAACAAAAATTGGACCCTTTTGCTGTCTGTTAGCCTGTTCTATTATTGTTTTGTTTTATAATGTTCACTACCAGAAAAGATCAAAACAGTTTTGCTCTGATGAAAACCCCCTTTTCTCTGGCTTCAATTTTGACAAAATAAAAGGACTGGACCAGATGACCTCCAGCTTTAGTAGTCAGAGACTCTAAACCTGGTGGAGGTAAATCACCATGAATTCCAATGATCTACACACCAAGTTCAGGGAACCAAAATATAGCTAATTTCAGGGCATGGACAAAAACGTTCATTCTATCCCCCATCCTGTAACAAAGTATTCCAAATTTATGCTCTTAGTTGATATAAAATCATCTAAGAATAAAAAGAGAAATTCTGGATTATGAGAAATCCCCACAGAGTTAACAAATTACTCTTAAGTCAAGTGTAATGGAAAAGGATTTTGACTTCTCTTTAATTGATGGTATCTGGGAATAAAGACTGAGGAGAGCTAGCCTACGCTTTCCTCATTAATGAAAACAGCTTGTAGAGAGGGAGGATTTGGAAATAAAACTCATGTCCTCATATTATCAGGGCAAAGTTGTTAGAAGCATTTTCCACACTAATTAATAAATCACAACCGTGAAAAGTCACCACTAGTTATCCTGAGTTTACACATAGTACTTCTAAAGAACTCAAAGGCTCATAAATCAGAAAATAAACACACAGGGTAAAAAAAAATTTAAAGATACAGATTTAAAGTAAGGTTTTAACGAGATGTCCTATTAGGCCGAACCTTAGACAAATACAAAATGGAATTTTTTTAAGTTTTATTGATTTAAGTAATCTCTATACACAATGTGGGGCTCAAACTCCTGACCTTAAGATCAAGAGTCGCATGTTCTTCCCACTGAGCCAGACAGGTGTCCCCTAGAATAGAACTTCAACACAAAGCCTAATTGTTTCAAAAATGTACACACCACCCAGAATGTCTAGCATATCTTTAGAACCAATATGTTATTGATAGCAGCCATTTATTTATTCATCGAATATTTCATGAGAACCTCCCTTGGACCAGGCCACGCTTTCTAACTACAGAGGAGGGTAAGACAGAGTGACTGCCTTAAGAAGTCTCACAGAGCATTAACAGACTTGTAGACCAATAATTTGCCTAAATAACAGGATGAGGGCATTTTAGAGGTTGTGTTCTGGACAGACATCCCAAGGCAGAGTTTTGCTGTGGGGTCAGAGTTTTCATATCTGTCAATGTTTTTACTTTTTTCTACTCACCGTCTTTGTTAGGAGGGGCAGCAAATTAATTGCCTATTGTAAAACTAGCTTTGATGCTAACAGTATGATAGCATTGGACTAAGCCCTTCACCTTATAACAATGGAAACTGAGAGCCAAAGATGTCATGCAGCTATGACTATGAGAATAATAGGGATGGGATGGTCTGCTGAGGGCTTAGCTTAGGGTGGTAAGCTTAGGGTTAAGCATTTTAACTCATTTTATCATTTAACCTGCATGTTATGGACGCAAAATAAACCCAGTTAAAATAAAAAATAAAAATTAAACCAAATAAAATAAATTAAAATGAAATAAGTAATAAAAGAACTCAAAACAAGTCGCCTGTGAAAGCCAGGATTTGAACCAAGGCACGTTGAGTCTATAGTCTTCAATCACTGAGTTAAGTTGCACTGGAACCTTGGCTGCTGTCCTGAAAGAGCCTGCCAATCCCTAACTACTAGACAACCAGAGAAGCAGCCTTGTCAACAAAGTAACCAACTGTGAAAGTCAATGAGCAGTAAAAGCAGTAAAATCCTAAGGGTAGAGCAGAGCAGTGTCACAGATGGAGAGAGGAGTACATAGAATTCTTAAAAATGGCCGAGTCCTTAAAAACCAGTGCATACTTCAACTCGGTCCTTGACTGTTTCTGTTAATTTAGATGAATACAGCAATTTTACAATTTGTGGACTTGAAAAAAAAGGAGACATTGGGATTCTGACTTAACGGGCTATTTAAGTTGAGTGGTAAGAACAGGTGACACAGCTAGGACACATCATGCCATTGGCCAACATATCCTCAACAGCTACTCTCTGTAGTACTCACTATCTGCAGTTCCAGCCAAAAGAGGAAAAGGGGGCACACGGTTCAACAACGACTACAGGCTTTGTTATGATTCTACAGTTCAAACACACAGAAAGATAGATTCATATAACGACATCCACATGCCTACTACCCAACTGTCTCAAATCTTAACATTTTGCCACTATATTTGCTTCAGATTTTTTAAGGAAATAAGACATTCCAGATATGGTTGCCTCCTGGGTACCTGTACAACGCTAGCCCTATCCTCCTCTTTTCTTCCATAGAATTAATCAGTTCCCTGAACTTAGTGTTTATCATGCCCGTGTTTATTTTATGTACCATAAAAAAAATCTATAGATCCATAAATAATTACATAATTTTGGCTTACAAGTTTAATTTCATGCTGTACCTATTATTTCTGCAATTTGCTTTTCAGCTCAATGTTATGTTTTTGGGGGTGGTTATAATAGTAAAATACACATAGCATAAAATTTACCATTTTAACCATGTTAACATATGCAGTGCTGTGACATTAAGTACATTCACATTGTGGTGCTTGATGTTATGTTTTTGAGGCTTATCCACAGAGATACGTGTACCTCTGGTGTACTCTGTTCCAATGCCATGCACAGTGTATTGAGTGTGTGCACTGCGGTATGCTCATTCTGCAACTGACAACATCAGATTGTTTCCAGTTGTGCAGCATTACAAAGGTTGTGGCCATGCACATCCTCACACATGTGTTCTCCATTGACGACCAGTTGTGCAGCATTACAAAGGTTGTGGCCATGCACATCCTCACACATGTGTTCTTCATTGACGATCCATGTCTAGAACTCAAGTCCTTGGCTCACAGGAAATGGCATCTGCAAGTCTCCTAAGTGTGTCCAAACTGCTTCCAAAGTGTCTGTATCAATTAATCTACCAACTCTGTGGGAGTGTGGTCAAACCAGGAAACAAAAAACACCACACACTTTAAGTTACTTTTCTTCCAACGACAAAATCAATCCATGTTAGTTGCCAAAAAAAGAACAGGGGGAAGGTGGATACAGAAAAGCACAAAGAAAATAAAGATCACTCATAAACTCATCACTTAGACACAGCTAACCATTCTTGACATTTTAAAATAACTCTTCTCTTTTTTTGCATGTATTTACATAGTTTAACATAATTGGCATCATACTATACATATTAAGTATATTCAGATTTTTTGAATGAATTTATACATTTATAGTCTTATAAAAGCATGAAAATTAAATTGTATTTAGTTGTATGTCAAACAATCACTTTTACTGACAAGAATCACATTAGATGAAATCAAGGGCATTCTACAGTATTCCAAATTTGTGGTTGCTATACTTACAGGGTGTCTGCTTTAAAATAAAAGCAAACTTGCTCCCAGGCACCTGGGTAGCTTAGTCAGCTTAGTCGGTTAAGCCTCCAGCCTCTGACTCTTAGTTTTGACTCAGGTCATGATCTCGTGGTCGTGGGATGGATCCCTGCATTGGGCTCCAGCACTCAGCACTAAGTCTGCTTCACATTCTTTCTCCCACTCCCTCTCCCTCCCCTTCTGTCCCTCTCTCTCTGTGCTCCCTCTCTCAAATAAATAAATAAATAAAATCTTAAAAAGCAAAAACAAACAAACAAAAAAACACCTTGTTCCCTTCCCACCAGCAGCCCCAGAACATCCACAATTACTATATTTTTATATTAACTACCAGGTCGCTTTTTCACATATTTGAATGATACTTAGTTATTTTTTATATATTCATGTAATAACCTTAATAGGACTAGCAAATTATTTCTAGTATTCTTTTTCTAATCCCCAAAAGTGCCCTTTTGATGAGGACTCCAACATCTGTGAAACAAACTGTTTCTTCAAAGGCACCCCTCTCTACCACAAAGTGCTCAAAGCTCTGTTAAGGGTTCCACTCTATGCTTTCTCGGAGCCTCACAGAATTCTTATTTAACTCAGTTACCCATTTATACCCTGAAGCCTACCTACAGCAACACTTGGCCACTCTGTCCATGCCTGCAAGGTTGGCCCAAATTACAGTGATGCTTAAAGGAAGCTCACCTTGGCTTGGATCATCAGACAGGAGTTTAACTACAACCAAGCATTCTTCACATGGTGTAGCCTTTTACAGATTACATAGAGCATCAGGGTGCAAGGACAAGTTAAACTTACAGGCCCTGAGCATAGAAAAATTTAGGAGTATTGTGCATTTTAATTTTATGCCTAATGACCTAAAAGAGCCAAAAATATGCTACAAGAGGTAACTACTAATTACAATATAGTTCAATATTTTCTTGCCCTTGTGGTATTGAATCTTCAAAAAGTAGACAGAAAATTCTCAAAGGAGAACATTTTGTTGAGCTTGAACATTTTGGGCATATTTTATTCACTTATTCAGAAGTCCACATACTTTTTCTATAAGGTTGCCAGATTTAGCACATAAAAATACAGGATATTCTATTTGAATTTCAAATAAACAAAAATAATTTTTCTTAGTATTATTATGTTCCATGACATATTTGAGACCCACACTAAAAACTTTGTAAATATTACTAAAAAATGGAAAAGAATAGTGTGTGACAAAGGAAAAAATAAAAGAGGAGAGTGTAAGACTTTCTTCTATAGGCTTTTCAGGGAAGACCCCTTTTATAAGGTGATTATAAGCAACCTAAAGGTTAAGGAGTTTTCAAGAGGAGAAGGCATGTGCAAAGGCCCAAGGCAGCAAAGGACTCAGTGCTCAATGTGTTTGAGAAACTGAAAAAAGGCTAGTCGGCCTGATGTAAGCTAGGATAGAAGAAGATGCAGTGGAAAAGGTAGGCTACAGCTAGATACCTCAGTCTTAAAGGCCTAGAGAAGTAAGCATGGTGTTATTCCATGGGCATCATGCATTCCAAAACATCACTTTTTTTTCTTGATTAGAAAATAGATATCACAGGTACCTGACCAACTAAGGACCCCTTATGAATTATGGGTGTACAAGGTTTTTTATTTTATTTTATTTTATTTTATTTATTTATTTATAGAGAGATTGAGAGCACGAGCAAGGGGAGGGGCAAAGGGGGAGGGAGAAAGGGTCTGAAGCAGACTCCTCACCAAGCATGGAGCCCAACGCAGGGCTCAAACCCATGACTCCAAGATAGTGACCTGAGTCAAAACCAAGGCTTAATTGACAGAGCTACCCAGGCACCCGTGGGTACATAGGTTTAAAAACATAGCAAACTTATTTTCCAGATTGTCACAACCCTTCCTGGAAGCATCCATTTGGCAACAAGAAGGATGTGGACGGACTATTCTATAATGGATATTCTTAAACTTTGGTGCTCATTAAAATCACCTAGGAAGCTTTCTAAAAAATCCAGTACCCAGGCCAATCCCTGATCTGATTAATTCAGTATCTCTAAGGCTAAGACCCAGGCGTCATTGTTGCTTTTTTTCTTTTCTTTTGTTTTGTTTTGGTTTTGGTTTTGGTTTTAAGTTCCTCAGGTGTCTCGAATCACTCAGGGAGTTTATTGAAACACCAGCTCTGATTCAGGTATAGGATGGGGTCTGAGTTTTTGCATTTCAACTTTTTAAAAAAAGTTGAGGTATAATGGACATATTTCATTAGTTTTAGTTGTACAACAAATGATTCAGTATTTGTATACACTCAAAATGATCACCATGATAAATTTAATTAACATCCATCACCATACATACTTCCAAAAATGTTTTCTTGTGATGAGAACTTTCAAGATTTGCTGTCTTAGCACCTTTCAAATATGTAATACAGTATTGTTAACCGTAGTTGTCATGCTACACATTATATCCCCATGATTTATTTATTTTAAAACTGGAAGTTTTACTTTTTGACTCCCCTTAACCATTTCATCCCCCCACCATCCCCTCTTTCCTCTGGAAACTATCAGTATGTTCTCTGTATCTGTGAGCTTGGCATTTTTGTTAGTTGTTTTATTTTGATTTAATTGAATCATATGGTATTTGTCTTTCTCTGTCAAACTTATTTTACTTAGATTTTACTTAGCATAACGCCTTCAAGGTCTAGCAATATTGCTGCAAATGCAAGATCTCTTTCTTTTTATGGCCAAGTAATATTCCACTGTGTGTGTGTGTGTGTGTGTGTGTGTGTGTGTGTACCACTCTTCTCTATCCATTCATCTATGGGTGGGCACTTAGGTTGTTTCCATATCTTGGTTATTATAAATAATCCTGTAGTAAACATGAAGGTGCATATATCTTTTTTGAATTAGTGTTTTCATTTTCTTTGAATAAACACCCAGAAGTAGAATTGCTGGATTATATGGTAGAAATAAACCCACACATATATACTCAATTAATCTACCACAAAGGAGGCAAAAATATACAATGTCCCTTCAAGTTCTCTTCAAGAAAGGATGTTGGGGGACACCTGGGTGGCTCAGTTGGTTAAGCAGCTGCCTTCAGCTCAGGTCATGATCCCAGCGTCCTGGGATCGAGTCCCACATCGGGCTCCTTGCTCGGCAGGGAGCCTGCTTCTCCCTCTGCCTCTGCCTGCCATTCTGTCTGCCTGTGCTCGCTCTCTCTCCCTCTCTCTCTCTGACAAATAAATAAATAAAATCTTAAAAAAAAAAAAAAGAAAGGATGTTGGGAAAACTGGACGGCCACCTGCAAAATAATGAAACCAGGCTACTGTCTTCTACTACACACAAAAATTAACTCAAAATGGAATCAAGACTTAAATGTAAGACCTAAAGCTATAAAACTCCTAGAAGAAAACATAGGTGGTAAGCTCCTTGATGTTGGTCTTGGCACTGATTTTTTGGATCCAACTCTAAAAGCAAAGGCAACAAACAAAAACAAAACTAAACAAGTGGAACTACAAGAAACTAAAAAGCTTCTGCACAAAAAAGGAAATGATCAACAAAATGAAAAGGCAACCTACTGAAAGAGAGAAAATATTTGCAAATCATATATCCAGTAAGGGGTTAATGTCTAAAATATATAAAGAATTCACACAAGTCAATAACAAAACAAAAACAAAACCCCAAAACCCTAAACGATCCAATTTTTAAAAAAATATTTTATTTATTTGACAGACAGAGATCACAAGTAGGCAGAGGCAGGCAGAGAGAGAAGGGGAAGCAGGCTCCCCACTGAGCAGAGAGCCTGATGTGGGGCTCCATCCCAGGACCCCTGGATCACAACCTGAGCCAAAGGCAGAGGCTTTAACCCACTGAGCCACCCAGGAGCCCCAACAATCCAATTAAAAAAAAAAAAAATGGGCGGAAGACCTGAATAGACACTTCTCCAAAGAAGACGTGCAGATGGCCAACAGGCACATGGAAAGATCCTTAACATCACTCATCATCAGAAAAATGCAAATCATAACCACAGTGAGATATCTGCTCACACCTGTTAGAATGGCTATCATTGAAAAGACAAGAAGTAACAAGTGTTGGTGAGGATGTGGAGGAAAGGGAACCCTCTTGCACTGTTGGTGGAAATGTAAATTGATTCAGCCACTATGGAAAGCCATATGGAGGGTCCTCAACAAGTTAAAAATGAGTTTTTGCATTTCTCACAATTTTCCAGATGCTGCTGCTGCTCCTGGCCAACCCACCACACTTGTAGTAACAAGGGCTGATACCCCTTTAGAAGTCCCTGTATATATTCCTGATTTCTCTTTGTTGGTCCCCTTCATTGTGCTTCTCCTAGTCATCTTTCAAAGTTTTATTACCTGCCGTTTGGTCTGCAAAGCACATAAGCTGCTACGGAACCCAACATTGCTTCCCATTTTAAAACAGCTCTGAAGCTTTGGGACTTGCATTTGCCAGCAAAGGTCTGCAATCCCTCTCGAAGAGCAGGGTGATCTTATTAAGGGATGATCTGAAGTCTCCTCAGCAACAAATAGTCAGGGTAGCCTCTTTGTTCTCTAAGTCTCCGTTCTCCAATGCCTCTGTGTGCATTTGTTTGTCTCAGCACAGTCATGCACGGTGGGTCCATTCGTCTTCCCTTATCACTCTGTCACTGTTGCCGAGCACTCTCGTTCAGCTGCGTGCTACGGCTCCTTGGCTGACAAGATAATTACATCCCAGGGCAGACTGAGAGAAAGACAGGTAGTGCTCAAAAGTTCCGAAGCCGACTACCTAGTCATTGCTGGTGCAGACTTCAAGATCAAGCACCTGATCTAATTAGTACACTCCCTTTGCTGCCTGCCTGACTGTGGAATGCTGACAATTGAAAGCCTGAAGGCAAAGCAGATAGCATGAAACCCAGAGACAGACATTCATGCTAACTTGTGCCAGAAACAATTACATATTCTTTTTGGAATCTTGGGTGTCCTAGTAACACAGTCAAGCCTGGGGGTAAACTTTTGCATAATACTGGGAGCCCTGCATTTACCGATAATGAACAAGAGAAATGAGCAGAATAAAATCCCACAAGAATGAAAGACCTCACCAGAAGAAAACCTTCTGATTGCCTTCAGAAGGACTTATTTCAGCAAACCCAGCCCGTCACTAGCTCTGGAAGAAGCATACTGCTCAACAAAGCAAAGCATCACCAGCAAAGAGCTGTTTTCCTTTGACCAGATAAATAGCACAATACGGCCCCCCGGGACCAAAAAAAAAAAAAAAAAAAAAATTGCTTCTATGCTTTTGCTACTTGCTACATTTCTTTCAAGATGTAGCCTTTCCATTTGAAAGTGATTATAGCCACAACCCTTTTTCTTCCTTTCTTTTTGCTTCAGGTAAGAAAATGTTTTGGGGTGCCTGGGTGGCTCAGTGGGTTAAGCCACTACTTTCAACTCGGGTCATGATTCCAGAGTCCTGGGATCGAGCCCCACATAGGGTTCCCTGTTCAGTAGGAAGCCTGCTTCTCCCTCTCCCACTCCTCCTACTTGTGTTCCCTCTCTCACTGTGTCTTTCTCTCTGTCAAATAAATATATAAAATCTTAAAAAAAAAATTTAAAGAAAATGTTCTATATTCTCTAACCCACTATATATATCAATACAAGGCATTATTATCGTAACTTTCTTTTTTTTTAAGATTGTAAATTTTGTGTTATGTGTTTTTTTTTAATTTTATTTTTATAAACATATAATATATTTTTATCCCCAGGGGTACAGGTCTGTGAATCACCAGGTTTACACACTTCACAGCACTCACCATAGCACATACCCTTCCCAATGTCCATAACCCCACCCCCCCCCTCCCAACCCCCCTCCCCCCATCAACCCTCAGTTTGTTTTGTGAGATTAAGAGTCACTTATGGTTTGTCTCCCTCCCAACCCCATCTTGTTTCATTTACTCTTCTCCTACCCCCTTAACCCCCCATGTTGCATCTCCTCTCCCTCATATCAGGGAGATCATATGATAGTTGTCTTTCTCCGATTGACTTATTTCGCTAAGCATGATACCCTCTAGTTCCATCCACGTCGTCGCAAATGGCAAGATTTCATTTCTTTTGATGGCTGCATAGTATTCCATTGTGTATATATACCACATCTTCTTTATCCATTCATCTGTTGATGTACATCTAGGTTCTTTCCATATTATCGTAACTTTCTAATAAGCCTCACCATTGATGGCAGTTGGCATTTGCGCCAGTTCCTGCCATGGCCCGGCAAGGGCCTGGGGGAGCAGAATGAGCACTAGCTTTGGAGTCAAGATCTGTTTCTAACCACTTATTAGCTCTGTGATCCTGCAAGGTACTCCCTTCTCCAACCAAAACTAAGGGTTTAAGGGTTAAACAAGTCAAAAGAACCCTAGCAGACTGCAGGGGGTTGATTTGTATCCCCACAAAAGATATGTTGACATACTAACCCCTAGTACCTCAGAGTATGGTGTTATTTGGAAAAAGGGCAATGCAGATGTCATTAGTTAAGATGTGGTTGTACTTGAGCAGGGTAGATCCTTAATCCAACATGAGTGGTGTGCTTATAAGGAGAGAAGAGGCCCAGAGCTGAAGACCTAGAAAAGAGAACACTATGTGAGGATGGAGGTAAAAACTCAAGGGAATGCATCTTCAAGTCCAGGACCATCAAGGACTGCCAGCAACCACCAGAAGCTAGGAAGAGGCGAGCACAGATTTCAAAGGAAGTGTGTACCCTGTTGACACCTTGATCTTGGACTTCTGGCCTCTAAAACTGTGAGATAACAAATTTCTGTTGGGTTAAGCCACCCACTTAGATATAGCAGCCCTGTGGACCTAATACATTCAGTGAATTTAGACTTACTTGTTAACATCTCTCAGGCTCACCGATGACATCACCAGACCAGAACCATCATTGCCAGGCACTTTCCGTCAGTGGCCTGGCTAAGGGATCTGGTTCTGGAGCAGAGTAGAGAATACCAGAGCAGATGAATCCAGCTCTTTCTAAGCTGGATGTCCTCGGGCAAGCGAACTAAATTCTCGGGGCTTCAATATCTTGGCAGTAAAACAGAGATAATAAGGGTACCTGAATAAAAGTGCTTGTGGGAAGAATGAAAGAGATGGAACTACCAAGTACCACAAATCTTAACTCTAGTTCTTCTTTCCCAGATGATGGTGGGCTACAGGCGAGCTCCAGGCCCCTTTAGGACAATCCACATTATGGGCTCATTGTACCAGAACAAAGAACTATATGAAACTAAGGACCTAAAGAGCAAGGTTATCCTGTCCTATGAATTTCTGTTACTTCCGCAAGGCTGCCCAGAGTGCCCACAATAACAGATGCTCCAGAATCCCTGGGTTCCTGAGGATATAGGTGTCCAAAGGCAGGAGGTGCATGGGGAGGCCAGGAGGCTGGTGAGGACCTCTCCATCCCATTGTGAGGTCCCTTGAATTGGTGAATGGAGATCGTGAGGACCTGGTCCTGAAACCAGCTCCTGAGGATGGAGATTCAGAAAGAAGCAGGCTGTGCTGTGAGTGCTGAGGAGTTTGCCAGTGTTTAGCTCCCCTGGGTCCAACCCCAAGTAGAAGAAATCCAGGGAAGAACTGATTATTCCTTATTAGGCAAACACCTGAAAGATCTAAGACCCTTTAAGAATTACCTGTACTATCTCTTATGTAGGTGACATCTTGATTACCAAAATCACCCTCTTGACAACAAGAATGAATGCCTCTCTATGCACTTGTTTGTCTCAGAGCAATCATACCTCATGGGTTCAGCTCTGTAGTGGTCATACCATGGAGTGGGATTGTAGAGCCATCGGCCATATTCCTATTCAACACTGGCAGCTCCTGCCAGTTCTCCAAAGTAGTTGTCCCAGTGTAGATGCCCGCTGAAAAGTACTTGAGAGCATCATCAGTTCTTTTACAGTTTAGACATTCTAGTGGGTGCACACTGGCATCTCATTCTATTTCTCTAATGATTAATGATGTTGAACATTTTTGCCATACTCTTTTGCCACTTGCATACCCATTTTTTCCCAGATGTCTTTTCCTTGTCAATACGCAGGAGTTGTTTAGATATTCTGGTGCCAAATCAGATGTATGTATTATACATATTTTCTCCCACTCAAAGGTCCCTCTTCACTCTCTTAAAGGCATCTTTTCAGAACAGAAATCCCTATTTTAAGTCCTGTTTATCAATCCTTTCCTTTATATAGGTAGTACTTTTGTGTCCTACTTAAGCCATTTTTGTTATCCTTAAGGCAATGAAATTATCTTCCCTGACTTCTATAGTAATAAGTCAGAACAATAAACACTGTTCTGTCTTTTAAGGGTGGTAATCACTGGGAAGCAGCACAAGGGAGGATTCCAGAGGGCTGATTATGCTCTATTTCTTGATCTTGGTGTGATTACTTGCTTGTTTACTTTTAAATATTCATCGAATATTATTTGTTTACTTTTAAATATTCATTTTGTATAGTTATTACTTATAGGCTGTGCATGTGTGTTATACTGCCATTAAAGTTTCTGAGAGAGAAAATGGACAAATAGTAGCTACTAATTGAAGAAATACAAAGTAATGACTATACATATATATAGTGAGATATTACGGAAAATATTTGCGGACATACTTATAACATCACAGGTTCTCAATCTCTACAAGCCAAACTTTGACTAAATGTATTTTAGCAAACAAAAAACATTTAGTAATATAGTTTAAGACCAGAAATACTGATGTTGATTAATTATATAATATGGAAAATAAATGGCGCTGAGCATAAAGTCCCTCCATATTAATGAGCTTTTGCAGAAAGAGTTAAGCAAGCATAAAGCATAAAGACAAGCAGCAGATTGGTTTTGCACATTCTTTACTAAAATGGCTGCTAGCAGATATATGGGAAGTCAACCTCTCTACCCTCTGATGAGGGACATGTGTAGCGTGCTCTGTATAAAATGGTAGCTACTGAGTCTCAGGTGGTCAAGAGTCTTCGAGACCACAGCAGAAATGGCACAACGGTAGGACAGAAGGAGTTCAGGAGGGTAACCATCTAAGACAGAAACCCAATAAAGATGTCCAGCAAGGATATAGTTAATACTAAACCATATTCCCAGTGCATAAACCTGGAGATGAGTGAACCCAACAGGAAGTGCAATCAAAGCAAGAATGCAGGTCACATTGGAATGTCTCATCTAGCACCAAAAGCAGCCAAGTATCTGCCAAGGTCCTTAGTCTGAGTTTCTTTGAAGAAAAAGCCAACCAGTAATCTGCCTGTGGGTAGCTGGAGTGGCAGGTACGCAACTGCCCTCAACAAAGCAGGAGTACACACCTGAGAGTTTGTTCTACCAGCCAGACACCAAGACGCCCTGACTTTGGAGACATTCCTGAGAGAAGACCAGAGTGCGGATGTGAATTCAGGCACTTTCCTCTCTATCCTTTGTTGCCTGCCCACTAAATGACCTCCTGTCCTCTTCTTTTTATTTTTTTTTAATTTTTAAAAAAAATTTTTAAAGATTTTATTTATTTATTTGACAGACAGAAATCACAAGTAGACAGGGTGGGGGGTGGAAGCAGGCTCCCTGCTGAGCAGAGAGCCTGATGCGGGGCTCGATCCCAATACCCTGGGATCATGACCCAAAGGCAGACCCTTAACGACTGAGCCATCCAGGCACGAAACCCCCACTCCCCCACCCCCCGTCCTCTTCTTATCCTTCTTCCTAGACAAGGAGGAAATTTCTAAGGAGCAAATGCAAACTGTTGGACAAATAGGAAATCTTTTTTTGATATGGGAGCATAGTGAGCAAATAAATAGGGTTTGATGAAGGAAGTTTAGAAAACTAAGGCAATCAGTAAAAGCCAACTTTGCAAACACGAATGAGAAAAGTAACCTCGGCAACTCCTGGGTGGCATGGTAGCAGGAGAGGGAGAAAAATCCATAATTAGGATAATCCATGGGCAGATAAGAGGAAATTCAAGCCCAAGAAATTCAAACCCAAGGAGCTGGCATTTCTAATCACTCATAAAACATCATGTTTTTAGAGTTCACCATTTCTAATACCAAGAGTTATCTTTTACAGTCACGGTGCTGTAATTTATCACATCCAGGCATGCAAAATTATCCTTTTTCTAACATTAAACATGTTTAATCAGGACAATTTATAATAGCACTTTAGGGCTTTAATGAAAGAAAGGCATTTGACACATGATATTTACAGTAATCATAATACTATAAGACTTAAAGTATAATTTTTTATAGTGTTAGATCAGGAAGCCAAATTGTCCATGTTTTCAGTTAATTATTTGCAATGTTTTGGGGAGGAATCACCATCCAGAAATTAATTAATAGTTTTCCTCTACACAATTGTCAGAGTTACCACAGGGTACTGCTACTAGCTGCCAACTCCTTTATACTCTTGCTCTAGTAGCAATCAGCAAAGGCGATTAATGCTAAACTACTTGTCCTAATAGCCAAATGGCAAATGTCATACCACATGAAGGTTCATAATTATGCTCTAGGAAGTAGATGGATTTGGCTGTATTAACTACAAATTAACCCAAAATTTAGAGGCTACTTGAACTAGTGCTTGTGGAAAGTACCCCTTATACCTTGGCCTTGGAGAAACCAGAGCATTTTTCAAGGCTAGCAGTTTCGTGCAAAGCTAAGAGCCGTGACATTCTTTTTCGGGAAGATCCAAACCT